>NC_092651.1:9390128-9701076 GCF_032118995.1 Asterias amurensis
GAGCGTTCACCCCCCAAAAAAGATGACCTACTTCCATTAACATAAAAAGGTCAAAGTAAAGCTTATGTCTGGATAGACAGTTTTCCAAAGTAGGGCGTTAACATTGTATCCCAATTTCTAAAAAGAAAACAAAAATGTCTTTGTCATGTTGTTTCTGTTGACATTTTTACTGATAAAATTTGATGGAAGAAATTAACAATAAAAGCAATGTCTTGGCCCTTTGGATTTGGATTTGGATATATATTTTCAACGCTCTTATTAGAGCCAAACAAGAAGAAAGAAGACAATGAAGAAATTTCAGTGTTAGATGTTGGAGAAAAACCGAAAAGATTTATTCCAGGGAAAACCCACGCAGTCAGGTAGGGACTGAAAACACGATCTACATAAAGCCCCCTGTGGGATTCGAAGTGGGGTCCCAGAGGGGAAAGGGGATCTTGTGGTGATTATCTTTGAGTACCTTGTTTGGTAGATAGGTGCGTTATATGAGACTTTGATACTATTATTATAATTATTATTGTTATTATTATTAAACCATGGTAAGTTACTTCTGTCACTTGGAAATGAAACATTATCACTCACACCTCTCGCCCCTCAAAAAAATTAAAAATAGCAAGGGACGGTTGTAACGTAGACAACCTGATTTGTTAATAGAGTTAGGCAATTTCTGCAGATTTAAGAAGAGTTTATGACATGCATTTTCTAAATTTGTCTCCTTTTTTCTTGATGCAGGCGAGTGACTTCAATGACCTTACCAGTTGGCCATCCTTAGGAGGCGGCCCCAATATTAAGAAAGAGGTCAGTCCTACATAAAAGGGTGCTTCTAGAAAATTCTTTAAAAAAACTGTTTTGTTTTGTGCTGATTGTTTTGTAGTTGATATATCGTTGAATGGCTAAAAATATGTGTCTTGTCATTTATATTTGAATTAAAGCGCAACTGTGTTAACCATTTGGTAAGCATAAATATTCATGAAATCAAAATTATGAAGTGAAAAAAAGGGTAAACCAATAGAATAAAAATAAAATAGAAAAAACGCAATCGAGATTTTGCTACTTTTTTATACAATTTTTTTAAAGGCCTGATGATGATAAGGTACCAATCAAGAACTTGCTCTGTGGCGGTAAAGTTATAATGAGAAGTCCCCTCGATCCACTGAGCAAAAGTACATTGAGTAGTCCCTGCCGATTTCTCCCCCCCCCCACCCAATGATACCTCCTCCTGCAATGCCTCAAAACCTGTAAGAAACTTTAATAGAAATTTGACTTCCTATTTGTTTGTAGGCGCCACCGTCTCCCAGAGTTAAAGAGCCCGTCAAGGAAAAGGTAGAAGCACCTGCTAAGGAGGTCCCTCCTGTGAAGAAAGAGCCCTCGCCTGCCAAGAAAGAAACGGCGCCCCCGCCGCCCAAAGGGCGAGACACCAAGAAATCTCCAGCTAGGGAGGTGCAAGTCCGTGCTCCCCGAGTGCACAGGGAGGATGCCAGGTCCTATGCACCGTCTTCCAAGGCGTCAGAGTCTCGCGCTGCAGACAGGAGGGAGAAGGACAAGGACAAGAAGAAAGGTGAGATTGGAGTTTGTTTGTTTGTTTGTTCGTTTGTTTGATTTTTCCAGTGAAGGGAACTCGGCAAACTCTGGGTATAAACACCAAGCGGGCAACAGCCAATCTCTCTCATACAAACATTGGTTTAACGTCTACGCTTACAAACAGCCTAATCAAGAAATTGTGATTCATTAACTAGACTCACTAACTCGATCACTCTGTCGCAATGACAGCTGGGGTCTGTCCCGCTGATCTCAAATGTCCACAGTTAGTAGCTAGGTTCCAGAGTCCTTGCTTGGTGGACCCAATTGCTTGTTCCAAGATGTCCTTGGGCGGCCTTAAGATCTTGACCAACTGGTACCAGGGAATTTCGCCTCTGCAGGTAATGGCCATGTTGTGTGCCTTCTTTGCCGGGGTAACGTTGCTAAAAAGACCCTCTCCGCGGTGTGAACTAGGCAACCAGGCCTAATACTTGCCTTGGTGCCCTTGAAATGTTACAGTAGAAATTAACAATTTCCTCATAGGGTGCCCTTTGCCAAAGATAGGATTTGAGGCCTTGCATGGTGAGGTATCAATATATATTTGGTTTGTGATAACGCCATGTGTGTATCTACTTGCCAGGTAGAGTTTGTTCTTAGAGAACTGTCTTTCTAAGGCAACAGTACTTATTCTAATCCGTGATAAATCAGCAGTTAGCTTGGTACTTGCTGGATTCACAACCCACATTTAGAACCCAAAGCCTGCAGTATAATCACTGGACCACGGTGACCATGGTTCATATACACACATCCTCAATCCTAGTTTGTGTAATGTCTCATCTAAGACAAGAATCAAGTATGGGAAAGTGTATTGGTTAACCAGTAATGATTCCTGTTCCCCAAAAGTGTTTTTTGGAAACATCGTTCTCGAAGGAACACCCTGATAGAACCCAGCTATCCTGTCGGCCATGAGCCACAGTCGATTATCGGCCATTGCATGCATGAATCTTTCACTTACCTTGTTGCATGTGAAACAATCGTCATTCAAAAGAACAAGGGTCTGGATTTTGGGATTGCTATTAATAATCCTCCAGGAAAGAGTGAGTTTGACTTTTGATTCCAGCGACCATTGTCCCCGTCTACTCTGAGTGCATACATGGTGCAACACGATGAGCCTCCAGAGGGAGTCAACATGTCCACTGTTGAACCCTTCCCGCATAGATTGTTTTTGGCCTGTTATCACGTCAACCGACCCACACACATGGACACGTTTCATTTTTGTGTTAATTCACATTCCTTTTGTTTAGGTGTCTTTGAAAGCGTGTCTGTTTATATGTCAGTTGGCTTTAACGTGGTTTGTTCAAGACACGCAGCTTGAAGTAGACAGGCAACTGTTCCAACCGAGATGGTGGCAACTTCAGAACTTGAATATGCCCCATGTTAAGGCTCATCCACAATGCTTTTACACAAGGCTCTGCTTACTGTCGAATTCTGTGCTTACATAATAACAATAATAATAACAACATGCATTTATATAGCGCTTAATACAAGGTTTCTAAGCGCTGAACAGGAAGTGTATGATAACAAAAGAAAGACAATTAAAAGTGGGATGAAATAGCAGAAACTGAACGCCTAGACGGATTTAAATAAGTGTGTATTTAGAGCAGTTTTAAATGAGTCCAGTGAAGATGAGGCACGGATATGAACGGGGAGATTGTTCCAAAGAGTGGGAGTGGCGATTGAGAAGGATCGGTTTCCATAGCGAGTGCGAGGGATAGGACCAAAGTTGAGTTCCAGGTGAACACGAGTTGTAGGTTGCTTTTTGGGAATAAGTATCTGAGATATATTTAGGGGCTAGACCATGGTTAACTTTGAAGGCAAGAGTGAGAACTTTAAATTGGATCCTTTGAGACACAGGGAGCCAGTGTAAGGAGCGCAGAACAGGAGTGATTTGATCTGATTTCTTTGTGCGAGAAACTAGACGAGCTGCTGAGTTCTGTATTCGTTGGAGGGGAGCAATGTGGGATTGAGGAAGGTTGATGTAGAGACTGTTGCAGTAATCGAGGTGGGATGTGGTGAAAGCATGAACCAGTCGTTCAGTGGTACTTTGGTCCAAGTAGCGTCTAAGCTTTGCGATCTTGTGGATTCCAAAGGCAGCGGAGCGACATGTTTTCTTGATGTGTTGTTGTAGGGTTAATTGGTGGTCAAGGGTGACTCCAAGATCTCTAACCGTCTTTGATGGGGTGATGTTGTCGTAGACAACAGAGATGTGTGCAATAGGTTGTGCTGTTCGGAACTGTGAGGTGACATGGAGTACTTCAGTCTTAAATGAGTTCAGCTGTAGACCGTTCTTGCTTGACCATGTCTGAATATCAGCAACACAGTCTGATAGCTGCTTCATGGACTCAGTGTGCTCACTCTGCTTGAGTATGACGTAAAGCTGTGTGTCGTCAGCGTATACTGCGTGGTGAACACGTTGATGTGCCCTAATGATGCCACATCTTGATGATGCCATCCCTAAGAGTTATGTGCTTCCCAGGGCTCGGTAAGCACATAATTCCGCGGTAAGAAGAGCCATGAAATTGGATCCTGATGTGAGTCAACTGAATGAATGCCTTTATATGCCTGATTTTGAAACTGCTTATTGCCAAGACAAGGACCCAATTTTATAGAGCTGCATAAGCAGACAATTTTGTGCTTTGCAAAAATTTGCAGTATACCAGTCACAAATTGTTCATGCGACATGGTAATTTGGCTGGGAACCTTGTTGTGGTAAGCGTCTTTGAACAGCCTTTTCAAACTGAATTGGTCAGTGACAATCTTGCCTTTCTTCCAATGGCCCTCAGACAAAGGGCTTTATGAATATATGCAAAGTGGCTCCCGACAAAGGGCTTCATAAACATGCAAATTGAAGAGATAAAATGGTGGCGACTGGTCACCAGATGCTGAAGGATTTTTATGGACATGTGGAAAGTTTAAAAATAACTTGGGCCCTACTAGTCAATATGTCATTGATTTGTAAACTGTTTTATTCTTTCGTGTCTGTCTATGTGACAGAAATTGATAGCCTAGTTCATTGCGCTTCCAGTAACACTCACAGTTATCCATCTTGTCAGTAATTTATTGGTGATAAAGTCATGAGTAAAGTGGTGTGCACGTGTAAGATATACGGTCCTGGGTGTCATTATGGGAACAAAACCATATGGCGAGTTAGCACCAGCGCTAATAAGCATTTAGTATCTCTACTTATTTTCTGGCCGATAAGGGCTGGCCCCCAGAAATGTTGCAAATGTAGGGCTTCCTGTTTGGCGAAGCCTGCCATATTGTCATTTTGTCGTCGGTTGTAATTTGCAGGGGATATGACTGGAAACAAGACAATTAGGTATCAAATTGGAAGACACGGTTTGATGTTAAAACCGCTCAAGTGTTTAATGACATGTGGCTTTTGCGTTGTCTGTCCACAATTGCGACTGAACACTTAAACAACGAGACCATACTTTTTTAATTGTGTGTATTGCGCAATAGGTTAAAGACAGTGGACACTATTGGTAATTGTCAAAAACCAGTCTTCTCACTTGGTGTATCTCAACATCTGCATAAAATAACAAACCTGTGAAAATTTGAGCTGAATCGGTTGTTGTAGTTGCAAGATATTAAAGAGAGAACAAAACACCCTGGTCACACAAAGTTGTGTGCTTTCAGATGCTTGATTTCGAGACCTCAAATTCTAAACTTGAGGTCTCAAAATCAAATTCGTGGAAAATTACTTCTTTCTCAAGAACTATGTCACTTCAGAGGGAGCCGTTTCTCACAATGTTTTATACCATCAACCTCTCCCTATTGCTCGTAATCAAGAAAGGTTTTATGATAATAATTATTTTGAGTAATTACCAATAGTGTCCACTGCCTTTAAACAAGTGAACTAGTACTGGCCATGAGAGGGCGCTGTTGAAGTGAAGATCCTACGCTTATTTTTTCATTTAGAATTTTTTTTAATTTTTGCAATATTATTTTTTTTTTTGGGGGGGGGCAAATAGGTTCAGGCAAACTTATATTTGTAAGTTGCCAAGTGGTCCCTTACAAACATTTCCCAAAGACTTTAAAGTTTGCAAATGGCAGTGCCCTTTAAAAAAGAAAATGGCATTGCCCTCTCAAAAGATGAAGTTGTACATGTAGGCCTTTAAAAGGTTAATTTAATAAAGCAATTTTGTTGTATTATTTCTGGCTTAAAGAGCAAACATGACAAAGTACATAAAGTAATTTTGATGGCAAATAGGTCAATTTATTGAGCCATGGTATATTGCTTATTATATAGCAAATTTGACAATATCTTTTCATCCTTGAAATATGATCTTTTTCTCAAATATTAATCTGGAGGATGTAATAATAGTATTTATAAAAAAATATAAAAAAACAGCTCCAAGTGCTTCAAAAACCAGACCTGGAATACCATGGAGTTCACAGGGGTTTGTGACCTCTGTTGCCCCTTGTCTTCGCCTTAGTGCCTCTTCAAAATTTTACCATAGACACTAACTAACAGTCTTGACACTAAGACTATTCAATGGAAGTGCCCTTTGCATAATGGAAGTGGCTTTGCCTTCTCAAAGATGAAATTCCAGGCATGAAATACCTGGAATCTGTCACCCTTCAATCTGTCACCCTAGCTATATGGACAACTGTTATTCATGGAAAAAATAGTTGTAGCTTGACCATCTGGCAATTCAGGACAGCTTGGCATGTCAGTGACGCCATATTGTCACCGCTATGAATCAGGTTTTTGAAATGAAGTAATTGGTGCCCCATGAAAATAAAGAGTTCATGCTGCCACCATATTGGTCCTGTTCACCATATTGGTCCTGTTCCCTATATCCAGTAACTCTTACGGATGCTAATATGCATGGTACAAAAAAAGGACCAGACTATTTCTCCTTCCAGCCTCAGTTAGGTTATATTGAGTTGAATGGGAGAAAAGTCAATAACACCGCTACACTTTGGTAAAGGTCTATTATGGAGCATAGTCCAACTTGTCTAACGTTCAATTTGTTGAAATAATTTTGAGCATATAATTCTTGGTACAAAATGTCGTTTCCCATGCAATTAATTTTTAAAGGGACTCACAAAAAAAAAAAACCCACCTGTATTGCATAGCCCCTTTAATCATACATGTATGAATTATTTTAGCATAATTCAGTCACTGGTGCTGAAATCATCCACCACGTGTGCTCTGTGCACTGTACACGTAATCAGTACACTTTGCACTAAGCCACACACATTGGACGCCCATTGCACATGTGTACTTGAAGAGACTGGTGGTTCTAGACACATAGTTACACTAGGGGCCTTATATTATACTCAGTCTACACACAACACATGCACAAAATTGCAATCTTCACTGGATTGTGGTGTTGTATTCTCTTGGGAAATGCATGCAAAATTAATTACTTCCAATGATGTTTAAAATGCTGGTTGTAACGGCTCTTGATTTTCATTGATTCAGATGTTGTTTTGACTCACAAATTTGGCTGGTTTTAGCTTGACATAAACTTCAACAATGGAGTGTCTACCATGTCTACAGGTGGTCAAGAGTTTTAGAAAAGTGACAAGTCTCATGACTAAATTTGAAGTCTGAGTCTTTGTATGGCTGATAATCAGTAATTTAAAATAAGTAATGGAAAACAGTCTCGGTTGAGGCGATTTTTAACTCGTGTGAGGAGATTTTGAAAAAATTGGTTTCAAAGTGTTGAGAATCGTCAGGGATATTAATGAGGTCAATGAAGAATGCTTCTGGTTGAAGTTCAGCAAATGTGTACAAAAGGAAATATGTTACTCTTCCAGATGGATACAGTATATTATGAAACTACTCGTCAACTAAGCATCGTCTGCGACTTTTAGAGAATTACCGACGTTGTGGTCCAACAATTTGGCAGACTGTTCCCCCAGAGAGGCGAGCTGGTCACTGAACATGGATGATTCATCATAGTTGATGTTAACCGTGAGCTACACGTACGTAGGCGTTTAAAGCAATCTGGCGTGAAACTCAGCCACCACATGCGCGTTTTTGTTGTTGAGGTGTGCGCCTTCCACATAGATTTGACTAACATGTCGTCAACGGATCATTTGAGAGGGATGTCAGGTGTCGTTGCTTTATGATGACAGAGAACCGCCACTCGGAGGGAGCCCTCGTGTATATTTTGTGAGATTTTGCAGTGTGGATGAATATATCTGGTGTACTTTGGTATTAACGTCTTTGTGATTATGGCGGAGCTGCAGACTCTCCCGTCTAAAGTGAAGACTGAGGGAGTTGTGGGTGAGTTGGAGTGAATTTAAAGAAACACTTTGCCTTGGATTGGTCGAGTTGGTCTACGAAAAGCGTTTGAAACCGTTTGTTATGAAATATATATGGTAAGAAAGATATTTTAAAAGTAGAATACAATGATCCACACAAGTATCACTCAAAATTGCACCGGTTTCATTTTACGTCGCGAACTAACACGGACAGCCATTTATGGGAGTCAAATTTTTGACTTCCGTAAATGGCCGACCGTGTTTTTCGACGAGGTAAAACGAAAACCACGCAATTTCGAGGCATATTTGTGTAGATCATTGTATTCTACTTTTACAACATCTTTCTAACCATACCGATTTTATAACAAACGGCAACAGAACGCTTTTCAAAGACCAACTCGACCGATCCAAGGCAACGTGTTCCTTTAAGTAACCCAAGTCGGACTGCATGTTTTTCTATTAAAGAGATTTATACACTGTTATATATCGTGTAATACTGTGTTTGTCGGCCGGTTTGGTGCCAAAACCCCCCGAAGAGTCTTATGCCCATTTTCACATGTGTAGCAGCTTAATATAAAGCACTGCTTGAATGAGCAGGGAACCAGTACACAACCATGTAGTTTGGCTGGTACCCTGCGTTTGCTATACTAAATGTTTGAAATGGTACATTCGACTATGCCAGCCTGAAATATGATATCCGTTGGTGAATTTGTCTACTACACAGACCACAGTCAACCCTCTTACTGTCTAACCATTTAGTATGATCCCTGGTTTTGAATGACGGATCAATAAGGTAAGCCTAAAATGTGTATGGTGAATGTTTCTACGCGGACCACAGTCAACCCTCCTACTGGCTGACCATTTAGTATCACTTGTTACAAACAGTTTACGGACATCGTTCCATGAAGTTCAACCCAATTGGTGTCTTAAGTTTGGTCACTTAAAAGGAAAGATATGTTTCGTAGTCACTCTTAAAATTAATAGCAATAACAAACTTGGTTAGAATCCTAAAGCAGCTTTCGGTTTTCACTTTGAAGTAATGCGGTTATGTAAAGAAGATATCAGTTTTCATCCCCCAAAATTTGAATCTGAAAAGTGTTACTGTCAGTAACGTTTCTCAGATTGTGTACAATATTATTCTTCCTGCTCAGGATTTTTGGCGATATATCTCAAAAATGCGACCATGAAATAAAATGTTCACATGTTAGTTTTATTGTATACAACAACATTAAGGATATAGAAAGGTTTGAGGTTAAACAATGTAATGACTATCTCATTATGAGTTTGGGTGATTTTGAAAAAAAACCGTTGGTTTCAACTCGACGTTTCAGTATGCTCTGATCATCTTCTTGAGAATGGAGCATACTAATGGAGCACACGATCAGAGCACACTGATCGAAACGTTACCAACAGTTCTTTTCAGAACCACCCCAACTCATTAGAGATAGTCACTACATGGTGTTACTGCAAACCTTTCCATATCGTATTTCCACCATGCAAAGTTTCAAATCCTACTTAACATTTAGGATTAAAACAATCGAATGGTTCCACAAACCATAGGTATACATTGCCTTTTAACACTGTGTACTAGAATACCAGCATATTGGGGTGAGAATTGTTCAGCTGCCATTCAGGTATGCCCACGTGTACCTGTGCATGGGGCCATGGCCAGTGTGTATTGTGCTCTGTACCAGCCTGTACAATATGGTAGAATTGGTGATAAGCCATGCGTGTGTTGAGTGACAGTGTGTAACAACTCTATATGGATTAGGGGAGTCAGAATTTATAAATAGAGTTCTGTTGGTTGTAAAGATGACATCTATTGAGAGAAGAAGTTCAACATTTTGTGCCATTTTGGTCGTGTGTCCACAATTTGGCATGGTTGACTGCAAATAGCACACGCATTCTATCTTATGTTTATAAACATGGGAAAATACAATTACAGTGGCGTTTGCTAAGTGCCTTTAGAAGTTTGGCCTTAACAGTGATGAGCTGAACAAATGCTTATTAAAATGGTAAATGAGAATTCTCTGGAAGGGGTCCGGCTGGCAAGTTCAGTATTGGAAAGCATCACCATTTCATTTGAAAAATGGACTTGTGAAAAAGCTGGTGGACTGGGGAATTGGCAAGCTAATAAGTTCTGCTGGCCAATCACTAAAATAGCCATGGACAAACCCTGCAAGTCCAAAGCTGTTGACATTTTTCAAAGAAAACATGAAAGATATATGACAAGTGTAAAAAGGTGGCGTACTAGTGAAAAGACAAGCTAACTGGTCGTGCTGGCTAGTAGCTGAACAAGTTAAGGGCAAACTCTGCATAAGGACCTACATGTTTGATATAAATTGAGAAGAAAAAAAATGATAAAACGAGGTAGAGTTAGTATGGCTTGAAGTTTTGGCACTAGCAGAGCCTATTTCCAGTGCGGAACCTTCCTACATGTATATCATTGTTTATGAAACGTCAGATTACTTGCACGAACAAAATCTTTTGAAAACAAAATTGTAAGCATGACCAAGCAGTTTTTGTTTGTTTAGCCACAGACTTTGCCAGGATGTTTGTTTGCAAATCTTCCACTTTTAAAACGAAAGTAAATGATCTTTTTTGCAAGGATCAATTGCTTCTGTTGGACTCTGGTTATGGTGGTATGGCTGATCCATAGTATAATCAGTTTACTATTGCAGTCTTTAGTCCAACAAAAACTCGTCACCCTAGCTGTTGGACTCTGATTATGGTGGTTTGCCTGACCCCTTGTAAAGCATAGTCAATTTAATAGAGCAGTCCTGAGTGTACCTGAATCAAACAAAATATGCAGTTGGATTTTAATGGGTAGAGTTGAAGACAATCCAGAGGAAGTGTAGTATTTAGAGTTAAGTTTGAGAAATAATTTCTGCTCTTATTTCAGACAAGAAGCAGAAGTGGATTCCTCTGCCATTGGACCCCCCTGAGCCAAGAGGAAAGGGGCGGGACCGAGAGCCACGCCACGCACCAGCCCGCAACAACCGGGACAAGGAGAGCAACAGCCGAGATGCTGCCCCTCCCCCGCATCATCGGGAGCGACGGGAGACCAGAGAGAAACGGGAACCCAAGGAAGCATCTGAGACAGCTCGGGTACCAGCCAAGGAGGGAACCAGCAAGGGTAAGCCAGCCAATTACAATGGGGATGGTTCATCAGTTGTGTTATGCTTGGTTTCCGCGATTGAATTTAAGGTTAAAATTTAGGCATTGTTAGTCATGTTTTAGAGGTGTTTTTTTTTCAAGTTCAGGAATGAGGTTAACATTCTCTTTACTAAAACGTACAGACCATTTATTTGCAAAAAAGTCTACACAACTTTAGATTTTGCTAAAAATTGCAAGTTTAGAGACTTTTAGTTTTGTTTTCAACATGTGAATCACAAAATTTTTTGCTAGAGCCCTAAACCTGTTCCATATTAACATGAAGGGAACTTAAGATTTAAAATAAAAAAGTTATTCGGTAGTAATCAACAAAGCATTACGCATCTCAAGTTTCTTGATACTTTCCTTCTAGGTACTCCTCCAGGATCTTGGCGCGAGGAGAGAAGTCGCAGTCCCAGTGCCTCCAGCACCGACAGTCGCAGTTGGTCCCGGGGCGTGTATCGCAGCCGAGGGCGCGGCAGAGGGCGTGGTAGAGGACGTGGGCGTGGTGGCTACTTCAGGAACACAGAGCATCAGTGGACCAACAACAATACAGTGGAAACTACTGGTAAGGAATAGGTCATGGCATGTTTTAAAAAAACCTGAACTAGATAAGCTCCAGCTTTTGAATTTGAACCTTGTCTATTTTATGCAGTAAACTGCAGAACTTCTCAGGGGTGTTCCCTCTCACTGCACTGTTTTTTGCTAGCATGCCTTACTCGCTCTTAACCCCTGGAATTGGTTCATTAAAATGTGCCAGAATCTGGCTTAGGCCTGTGGCCCATCCACTCTCTGGTCTGCTCAAGTATGGAAACCCGCAAACAAGGCATCAGGTCAAAGAGTTACTGGTCCCTACTGGAGTTCTTTTTCAAGAACTTTTCTAACTATGCAGTTTATGGTGACTATGTAAAAACATGAATCATTTGAAATGGAACCGCATCAAAATGTTTCACCTTGACACACGCAAACTATTAGCATCCTACAAGCACCCAAAAGCTTTAAACAAGCGTGCATGCAAAGAAGTCACTTTTTGGAGCTGATTAGTGTGGTTTTGCAGTACATCCCTACGAAGGGGTTAGTAACGAGTTGTATTAAAATGGCCTGCTGCCCATGATAGAGAGAGGCTTATTTGTATTGTAGGGATTGCTTCAAAATCAGTGCACCATGATAGTTGCTTGTGTTGCTCAGACTTAGCTTTCACCTAGAATCCTTTATGGGTTGATCATATTCATTGGGACATGCAAATGAGCTATTGAAGGGTGTCATGGCCGATTGGTTAAAAGCACTGAATTCAAGTTCTGGTGCGTAAGTCATCAGAGTGCGGGTTTGGGTCCAAGTCGTGACACTTGTGTCCTTGATTGTTTGTTTGTTTGTTTCAGTTTGTTTGATTGATCTTCCCATTCGAAACAGCCAATCTCTCTCACAAACAGTTAACGTCTATGATTACGAATTACACAAAAGCAAGGAAACTGTGATTCATTAACTAGACGACAGTATTTGTTCTAGTCATTGTGAAATCAGCAGTTAGCTGGGGGATTCGAATCCACAACCTTGTGGTTACAAGTCCTGCAGTCTAACCACTTGACCACAGTGACCTTGAGCAAGATACTATAATTGCTTCTCTTCACCCAGGGGTATAAATGGTTACCTGCGAGGGTACAGTATTGTAATGTGTAAGCAGAAGCCATTGGAGCGCTACATTTGCCCAGGGCCCAATTTCATAGAGCTGCTAAGCACCAAAATTTGTTAAGCATGAAATTTCTTCCTTGATAAAAACAAGATTACCTTAAAAATGTTCCCGTGATTTTCATGATAAGCAAACAACAGCTAAAATACCAGTACCAAGCAATATGCAACAAATGGAAATTTGGTTGATAATCCTGTTTTTATCAAGGAAGAAATTTCATGCTTAGCAAATTTTTGTGCTTAGCAGCGCTATGAAATTGGGCCCTGGTTGTATACTCCCTAGGGAGCTGAGAAAGATGAATGGAATGTTATTGGCCCAATGACCAGGGCACTAATTTACGTGTAAAGCACATTGAGATGGTAACTGTGAAATGCGCTATGTAAGAACTTCTTCTCATTATTGTTCTTGTACACTGTGTAGAGCTGATGGACAATATTGAAAACTGTGTAATTTTTTTTAATGCCTGTGTTATATTTGCAGTACCCGATGCACCGTTTGTACCCCAGTTCTTTGAGCCAGGGGAGTTTGACACGCCGTTTATGACCTTTCCATCGTACATGTATGACGGAGCCGCATTCCCTGGACCATTGCCCCTGGAACCTGACCAGACCACGTTAAGAGACTACGTCAAGAAACAGATGTAAGTAAACACAGGCTCATTACGCGGCAATTCGACCCTGCCGGCTTTAAACGGCCGTGTAAGAACTCGTCGCTTCCCTTTTATTCCCTTAGGAATGTTCAAATTTTGCTGTTTATGGCTGATGATTATATCCACTGCTGTTCACATTCTGTATTGGTAGGCACTACTTGTGCCCGCCATGTAGATATACATTGTTAAATGAGGCCATAAAGACACAAATGAAAGAGGGCTTAAAACATTTTTAGTGGCAAGAAGCGCAACGGTCAAGGTACTTTTTATAAGATATGTTAAACTTGCATCGTGGATAAAGAATATTAATTTGTTTTTTTTACCCATACACTGATGTGTGTTAGCACTGTATACTCAGTACTTTTTGTAACACGAAACACAATGTCTACAGATTGACACTAAACTTACACAGTTCACGATAGTAGAAAGCTTCCTTGAAAATATTACTTGCTGAAGTGTTGTAGTTTTTGAGAAATGAGAAATACAATGTATTGAAAATAATTTTCGTCTCGGTGATCATTAGACGATAATGATTGTTTTCAATACATGGTTTGACTCATTTCTCAAAAACTACAGCACCTCATCAACTAATATTTTAAGGTACTTTTCTACTATCATTATCTTCAAACGGTGTAAGTTTAATGTTAATCAGTAGACACCGTGTTTTGTGTGACAAAAAGTACCTAAATCCTTAAAAAAGGGACTAGTTGCATTAACCAAAATAAGCATCAGTAATTTTGGGGTTCTTGTACAGTAAGTTATTTGTCTGGTTGTGAACTTTCTGGTTTAAAGACAATGGACACTATTGGTAATTGACAAAGACTAGTCTTCTCACTTGGTGTATCTCTTGGTGCGTCGTCGAAGTCCCGAGATAACTATGAAAGAAGAAACAACCTTGTCACACAAAGTTGTGTGCTTTCAGATGCCTGATTTCGAGACCTCAAATTCTAAACCTGAGGTCTCAAAATCAAATTTGTGGAAAAATACTTCTTTCTCGAAAACTACGTCACTTCAGAGGGAGCAGTTTCTCAAAATGTTTTATACTATCAACCTCTCCCCATTACTCGTTACCAAGTAAGGTTTTATGCTAATAATTAATTTGAGTAATATTAGTGTCCACTGCCATTAAATAATGACTATTTTTTCACCATAATGTTTTATTTTTTTACAGTGAATACTACTTCAGTGTGGAGAACCTAGTGAAGGATCTCTTCCTACGGAGAAAGGTAACAAGTCAAACTCAAGAGACAATGGATTTTTATGCATAAGTTTTACTAAAGTTATCTTACAAGATTGGTAGAGCTGATTCAAAACAGTTGCAGACATTGTCATGTTTTGTGTGATTGGCCATATAAATGCAACTACAAACCTGACAAAATATGGGCTAAATCCGTTGTGTGAGTCTAGAAAATTGTGAAAAACAACGGACACATGTTCAGGAGGCCAATTCAGAACTGACTCTGCGGCAGTACAGTTAATTACGATCCTATAAGCTAAAGTAGTAGTCCAGTCTATTTTCTATACCATCCGCCCTGTTATCAGGACAGTTAAAAAGCAGGACAGTTCTTTTCAGAACTGAGAAGTCTCCCGAACCTCCGATTATCTACTCTGCGGCAGTAGAATAAAGCAAGACAATTCTCTAAGAACAACTCTACCTGGCAAGTAGATACACACATGGTGTTGCTGCAAACCAAATATACATTGTTAACACATTGTCATTAGTTTGGGATGTGTCAGCTGAAATCAATTGTTATTTTTAGTTGGTGGGTTACAACAAGACTAATTGGCAGGAGCGGAACTGAAACCAATGACTGATGAGTTGGCCGATGATTATATCCTTTGCTGTTCACATTCTGTATTGGTAGGCACTCCTTGTGCCCACCATGTAGATGTACACTGTTAAAATGAGGCCAAATTTTTTACTCAGTAGGAGCTCAGAAGACACGTACATATATTTTTTTGCTGAATGAAATTCTTGCCGCAGTCGCACTATTGCCTCAATTACTGCAGTGATGCCATGCTGTGGTTTGTCTTTGGTGGACACGCTGAGCCAGTCTCTTCGAGCTTCAATTTACATGCTTGCTTGATAAAAGCAATTCCTCCTGTAATTGACCAATGGTAATCATGCTTTCTACATTTTTATCCAATCACTGTTTAGATGGATGCAGAGGGATACCTGCCTGTGAGTTTGATAGCCAGCTTCCATCGGGTGCAGAAGTTGACCAGTGACAACGTCATTATCATTGAGGTAAAGCCAGCTGTAGTTATTTATAGCAAACCTTTTTTTGAGATACTGGCGAACAAATTTTTTTTTAAACAATTGTTTTAATCCTTTATAATTATACATACATACATTAAAATGAACCTGTTAAATTTTCATTTAAAAAGCTGGTAATGTTTTTAAAATATAGCCAGAAATCCAGAGCTGTTGTGTCCATGCTGGAAGAATAATACGTTATTGGAATACTTAATCTGAGAAACATATCTGACAGTAACATTTCTGCTATTCAAATTTTCCTGTTTATGGCCGATGATTTTATTTCAAACGCTAGTAGCGTTTTTTGAGATATCGCCAAAAATCCAGAGCTGTTGTGCCCACGCAGAAAGAATAAACTGTAGTTTGAAAACACAATCTGAGAAATGTACCTTTCGGGAATGTTTCTCAAATTCAAATTTTGCTGTTTATGGCTGATGATTATATCCACTGCTGTTCACATTCTGTATTGGTAGGCACTACTTGTGCCCACCATGTAGATGCACATTGTTAAATGAGGCCATAAAGAGTGCTTAAAAAGGGATTAGTGGCAAGAAGCTTAAAAAGGGATTAGTTGCACTGACCAGTTTTAAATATTGAAGAGCGTTAATGGTTTACTTCATGCATCAATTTGACTTTGCTTTCCCCTTTGAAAGCAAGTGTTTACTTCTAGCTTCCTAATTATGTAAGGGCCAAATGGCATCTTTGGGTTGGCTTGGGGCTCGAGGCTGACAGGAGTCTAAAGTTTGGCCCAGTGTCATGGTAATACGTTCAGCCGAATTCTTCCTCTCTGTCTTGTTTATGGAGCGTCTCGAATAGCTGGCACAATGTAGGCACAAAGGAATATTTCTGTTGGCATATGCCTGCAGTCTATTATATGGCAAGAATGAAAATATATTTTGGAATCAGTCAGCCGAAGTTTGGTTGTGAACCCTTTTAGTGAAAGTATGTTGCGCCCTCCTTGACAACCTCCTTGCCTTGTACACTCACCATTGATTGCGTTTCTGCTCAGTTTCTGCTCAGTGTGGGTTCAGGCCCCCGCCGTGACACTTGTGTCCCTGAGCAAGACACTTAAAACTCTAATTGCTTCTCTCCACCCAGGGGTAAATGGGTACCTGAGAGGGCAGAGATGGTTCTTGTGATTGGTTTAGCTTAGTAGCGCATATTTGTTGCAGAGGCTCTATACTCCCCAGGGAGCTGAAATGGTTTAAAAAATGAATTCAATGGCCCAGTAACCAGGGGTAATTATGTTGGAAGCGCTTTGAGATGCCCTCTGGTGTGCAAAGGGTGAAATATAAAAAGCAATTATTATTATTATTATTATTGTGATTTCTTTTCAAAGGCGCTGGCTGACAGTGAAGAGGTTGAGCTCTCTCCGGATAATATGAGGATCCGACGCCGTGATGACCCTCTACAGTGGATCATTACCGGCCCCGCGCTACCCTCGACCGTCACATCGGTTCTCTCCTACGACAGTCCAGAGTTTGTTCCCGGCAAGCCCTACCCTTACGTGAATACACACGACACAGGTTTGTGGAGAATCAAGGGTTTCAAGGGTTGTAGTACTTATTGTACTGCACACAAACTCCACTGATTTACATTAAACTTACATGGTTTGAAGATAATGATAGAATAAAGCTTCCCTTAGTTGAAGACAGTGAACATTATTGGTAGTTGTCAAAGACTAGTCTTCACAGTCGGTGTATCTCAACATATGCATAAAATAACAAACCTGTGCAAAATTTGAGCTGAATCGGTCATTGAAGTTGCAAGATAATAATGAAAGGAAAAACACCCTTGTCACAGGAAGTTGTGTGCTTTCTGATGCTTGATTTTGAGACTTCAAATTCTAAACTTGAGGTCTCGAAATCAAATTCGTGAACAATTACTTCTTTCTCGAAACCTACGTCACTTCAGAGTGAGCTGTTTCAATTCTCAACCTCTACCCATTACTCGTAATCAAGAAAGGTTTTAGGATGATAATTATTTTGAGTAATTACCAAAAGTGTCCACTGCCTTTAAAAAAATGTGCAAAAGATTTTCACAAAAATAATTTTCTACTTTTAATTGAGATAAAATTATTAAACAAACAAAAGAATTTTCTAAAATTTGATGAGTAAAGAAGCTGAAACTTCTACAGGTAAATTAACTTACACACTGACTGTTTACAACCAACAATAATATATATTTTTGCATCTTAGAGTTAATTCTTCAAATGATGATTTATCAAAAATACATGAAAGTAACGCTTTTGTTTATCAAGTCATTGCATTCCTAGAATAAATTTTGTCTGTTGGAAGTTTGTAGACTGCGGAATTGGCCGATGATTATATCCTTTGCTGTTCACATTCTGGATTGTTGGGCACTCCTTGTGCCCACCATGTAGATGTACACTGTTAAAATGAGGCCAAATATTGACTCAGTACTATCCAACTTCATGGTCAATGTGTGTGCTGGTCTATACATGGGGATTGATTATCAGGTGGGCTTTGTAGATCTCTTTGGAGCGAGACCTTGACGTGAATCAATATTACTATAACAGATTTGTAAAGGAGTTTATTTTTAGAATTTGTACCCACTTTTCAGAACCAGCACAGCTCATTTAGAGATTATTATTACATGGTGTTACAGCAGACCTTGATAGATTTCCACCCTGCAGAGTTTCAAATTCTACTAAAGTCTGATTTATGATTATTCTTCCTTTTGAAAAAATCAGAAAACCTCTGATTAAACAACCTGAAGTCTATTGAAGCCTGCACCATATGAAAAAGATCAATCCTTGTGCTCAAAACAGTTGTTCTCCTATTTTTTCAAAGACGAATTATCATGCCTGTAGTGAATAATGATTGGGTTTTTGTGTTTGAACAGAATCGGCTCCGACTTCACCGACGCCAGCCCCAGACGCCCAGAACGTAGTTAACAATCTGAACGACGAAGGCATGGAGATCTCCATGGAGAGGAAGGACAGCATGAATGGGTTCAACATGACCCCTGGCCTGTCCACCAGCCTGCCGGAGAAGGAGTCTAGCATATGGACAGAGGTACGACGGCGGCACAGGAGCCCTGCAGCAGCCAGCAAACCAAAGGTGAGCTCTTGAGGCCTTGAGGATTTTCCATCCAGTACCATGCCTCTCCTCAATGAACCCATGCCTCACACTCCTGAGGCGACAGCCCTTGATTTCACCAAACTCTTCCTAACTTAGGATTAATCTTAAGACTTAGGATGAGTTCATTTCCGTGTCCAAAGTTGTGGGACGCATTGAACCTATCCCAAGTTAGGAGGGGTTACTCGCCCTGAATCGATGTAGGATTAATCACAGCATTTCGTGAACTCAGCTGCGGGCCTTTTTTGTTCAGCTGTGAATGCATCTGGAACTTTTGACCACTTAATCTTGGATCATAACTGCGTAAAAAATTCAAATCTCTCAAACCTTGTTCTTGTGTGACAAGCTTTCGAGGACTGATACAACTTCAAACGTCATGATAACTTTACTTATAATATTGTTTCCGTTTGGTTTTGTCAGACACCTGGCTCCCCTGAGCCCAACTCGGACTTGTTCGGAGGACAGGAGGAACTAGACTTCCAGTTTGACGAGGAGCTGTCCAATATAACGGGTAGCGGAAGGAAAAACACCTTCTCAGAATGGTAAGTTATCACCCGTTTTTTTTGTTTTATTTGGCCAATATGTCTTAGTCTTTGTTGTGTTTATCCACTTTGACAAAAGTTTCTCTCAAAATAAGTGAACGCAAAAATTTATTTCCAGTGATATGACAGTGCACGGCTCCAGTTTTGGAGGAAAGTTGAAAAGACTGCAGGGATTGCATCCCAAAATGTTTTACTTGTTCAAAATGAGGTTGAACAAGCCATCATAAAAAGATCTATTTCATCTGTGTTTATGTGTTGATGTTCCTGAAAGAGAACTGAAAGATAATTATCTTCATTCACAGTGAGGAGGGATTCATTTCATGGCAAAAAACTTGATCTAAAAAAGGTATCAAAACCATTGAAACAATATTGTCTGCTTATTAAAACAGCTCTTTTAAATTAGGATCTTGGAAATGCAAATTGGTAGAAGCTTGAATCCTTTTGCTTGTTTTGACTGCACAGGTCGGACGACTCTGACGATGAGATCACGGACCACGAGGTGAGCAAGATCATCATCGTGACTCAGACGCCGCCATGCTACAAGAAGCACCCCGGGGGCGACCGGACGGGCTACCACGTATCCCGCTCCAAGATCACCAACAACCTGGCCAAGATCATCAACGACGGACTGTATTACTATGAGATGGACCTATGGATGGATGATGAGATTCCTGTTCCAAAGGTCACTATTTGAATATTCAAATTTGACCGGTCAATTTGGCCGGTCATTATTTCCCTTTAACACACCTCTTGCTTGTACTGTATTCGGTTTGGCTGAAACTCTGTCACGTTGGGTGAACTATTAAAGTGTAGTAATAGGTTAAAGAGTCCTCTCTCGACGTGAAGCGTGAACAGCAACTAAAAACTTCCTTTCTTTTCTTGTTTCACATTTAAGATGTGTTATAAAACATGTATTGACTGGCATAATTCGGTAACCAGTGCACATCTATTTCCCCTCATTGCCAGTTGATATGTGTACACTAATGCTCTTGTTACAGCCAGCTAAATTAAAGACTGAAATGTTGGGAGGCTTATAATATTGTGTAATTACATTTCATTCCCCCTACATGGGATGAGAGTGCCAGTTTTTATGATCTTCAATGTGTACTATTTTCTTTTGCTGCAATTGTATGGACGTATTGGTCTGCTTGTTATGTGTTTTTTATTTGCTGTAATTTGTATTGTAGTTTAGTGTAATTTACGCCTTTGAACATCCTCGAAAGAAGATACGTTTTTATTATAATGTTTTTGTTTGTCCTTTCGCTTCAGACTGAATTAACTTACAAGAAGATCAACACCATCAGTCAGGAAGACTTCTCCACCCTGGCACCGAGGGCAGAGTATCCCGAGCAAGAGGTACCCCCTGCCCCGCCGATCAAGGAACCGGAGGAGCAGAAAGAGGAGGAGCTAGTGGTAAAACCAGAACAAGACGTCAGACCCAAAGACATTACGCCCATCAAAGGTATGTTGGCCAGGGTTTAAAGAGAAAAAAAAGCTGCATGGCAGAAAATTGTGCTTAATACAGGCCTTGAAATGACCCATGGCACCCAAAGCAATGCGCTTATTTTTTGACTGCGTGAGGGCGCTATAAATAGTATTTTTAATCACTTCAAGGGGGTATACGAGATTCGCCCTGTACAGATTAATTGGCGTTCTGTCACTTTTGTTATGACGTAGTTTCAATTTGCTTAAGAGGTGGCAGCTCCTTAAAAAGTCTTCTTGTCCGTGATGGATTAGATATCTGTGATGGTAATGTGTTCAAAACTTTATTAACTGTTTTGGGTATGAATAAATATCCCCCCGAAAGTGACTGAGAGCGCCCTCACTCGGTAAAAAAATATGGCCCATTGCTGTGGTGCTTTTGCTGTGGGGCCCCATGCAAAATTCCTGTATAAATGTACATTTTCCCTAAAGAAGTGCCCCATATTAGAGGGAAATTGCTTTGTTCCTTAACTAGAGAAGTTCAAAGCCTGTTAGTAAATGCCAAATTAGCCGGTAAGCTCACTCAAAGAGTATTCATTACATTGTATTTGGCTGGTAACCTGAACGTACTAAGCATGTTGTCTGTGCTAACCATTTATGGGGGTTGCTAAATAGCTCTGTTCAAAGCTAAATTTGACCCAGTATTACTGTGTGCTTTTTCTAATGACTAAAATGTTGATTCTGTAATATGACATTTCGATAATGTCTAAAATTTTGAAAATTGTCATCGTAAATGTTGGATGTTATTTTGTTTTAGGTATACCCCAGGCAATGATGAAATCGGAGAGGCAGATGTCACAGTCGCTACCCACTGCCGTCGCCAACGCAACAACCCCTGCTAGGGAGTCGATGAGACCCATGGGGTCCCGCACCCCTAGGACCAAAGATGCCCAGTCGACACCCAGGTTCTACCCAGTCATCAAGGACTCCAGACCTATCGATAATAAGGTGAGCATGTAATAATAATAATAATAATAATAACCCGTTTTTATATAGCGCTTTTCACACCCGGAGGGCGTCCCAAAGCGCTTCACATTATTACCCCTGGTCACTGGGCCTTAAATCACTCCTTAAACCATCTCAGCTCCCTGGTAGGGAGTATGCAGCCTGTGCAACATTAATATGCGCTACTCGGCTAAATCAACCACAAGAACCATCTCTGCCCTCACAGGTACCCATTTACCCCTGGGTGGAGAGAAGCAATTATAGTTAAGTGTCTTGCTCAGAGACACAAGTGTCACGACCGGGATTCGAACCCACACTCTGCTGAACAGAAGCATCAGAGCTTGAATTCGGTGCTCTTATCCGCTCGGCCACGACACCCCACATGTACCCAGAACTCAGTTGCATAGATCTAGTTATCTAAAAAATAGTTATTACATGATTGAATCTGCAAGTAGATTTTTTTACTATTATTTATAGTTAATTTTTTGAGAAGCAACATTTTGGAACTTCAATCTAAACTTGTATACCCCTCAAATTTGAAAGGCAATTTAAAAAGTGATTTTTCTGTTTTGACCCTGTAGACGCCAAGAAAGCGGAAGACCAAACATAGTGACAACCCACCCGTGGAGAGCCACGTAGGTTGGGTCATGGACTCAAGAGAACACCCTAGTAGGTCTAGGAATACATCTGTCGGGTAAGTTCGGGGTCCCAATCCCTCTTGTGTAGATAACATTGTCATGAGTTCTTCATCATGTCCATTTGGCCCGTTGTGTCAAGAGGGGGCTGCAATAAAGAACCCTTGATATTGTTGTTGTTCAGTACGTGGATTGCAGTACACGTCGTCGACCGCCATCTTTGAAGTGTTAACAAGAAAAGTGCACGTGTTGCGCGGACACGCATGCACTTTTTCCCTGTTCATGCATCAAAGATGGCTGTCGATGACGCGTATTGCAATCAGTATATTGTTAGGGATGTGCTTCCATCTTTTCACATATTTTACATGCATTTTGTGATATTTTTAGGACTCCTTCGAACCTTTTCACATATTTTACATGCATTTTGTGATGTTTGTGTCGTTCAATTGACATTAGAGGTCTTTTTGCATTTAAAATGTTGATTTTTATTACATGCTTTATTGTATTTCATGAAATTGTTATTATCCAATTGTCATTCATATTTTTGCATTTTTGTCACATATTTTACATGCATTTCATGATATTGTTACTGAACAACTTGTCTGATTGCTTCTTTTTCATGTGTTTTACATGCATTTCGTGATGTATTTTGTGTCAAATTGGTGTGTGTATTTTTGTATATTTTCACATATTTTACATGTATTTTGTGACAGTATTATTGTCCAATTGTTAGGGGTCTGTTTGCAACTTCTTACATGTTATAATGCACATCATTTTGCCATATATAAATGTGTCTATTTACGTACAATATTTGTTGAGTTTGAGGTGTATTATTATTTTGGTTATAATCATACATGAAATTCCTTCCAGGTTTTGTTTGTGTGAAGATTGAATGAAAAATGTATTCTGCTATTGTCGCTTGTAAACAATGACTTTTATCATAAAGTCACAATAGGCTTTATCTCATTTCCTTTGCAGCTTTTTATTTCAGGTAACATTTAGGAAAAACATTATTTCAATACTTATTTTGTCATTCTGTGATTTTTCATTCTCCCCAATTGTCTTAAGTGTTTTAGATTTTTGTTTGTGATAAATTGTTTGGGACACTGAGTAGTACTGTAAAATTATTTGCATATTCTACATGATATAGATTCTGTTATTTGATGAGTAGAACACGTGTCACATTGCATACTTTGTTTAGATATTGTTCCTATATTGATAAATATTGGGCGCCTTTCAGCTTACCTCCGCGAGTACTAATAGATTTTACATTGAGTAGGCCTACTGTTTGTATTGATTGTTTTGCACACAAGCTTAGATGCTCTAGAAAAAAACATTCAGCTATGACCACACCGGTCCTAATCTTGTCTTTATCAGTTGTTTTAGTACCTTGATGCTGAAATATTTTTTTGAAATAAAGTATATTTTATCAGTCAAATACATCTTTTATATTCTATAGAAGTGAGGCTTAGTTAGGCTTAGTTAGGCTTAGTGCTATGAATATTTATCAAAAGGCATCCGTTACTGCCAAAAGTTTGATTGTTATTCATTTTAGTTCTTGTCTAAACTTGTGGCCCTCAATGTTTTATCCACCAGGTCACCATCGGAGGGTAGTTTGGTCAGCACAAGCTACGGTACTCCACAACCGATACCCAAGTTTGAACATCCCTCCCACGAGTTATTGAAGGATAATAACTTCACGCAGCATGGCTACCACAAGTACCATCAAAAGTGTCTGAAAGGTAACAAGTCTTGAGAATTATTGCCACAGTACTGTTTGCCATTACTGTTGCTCTTAAAAAATATGGCTATATCGAAATTGCCAGCTACTGCTACGATTACAACAATAATAATAACAATATTTAAAATTTATATTGCGCCCTTACATACAAAATGCTCAAAGGCGCAGAACACATGTCAAAAAGCACAGAATGGAATAGATAGACAAATATACAACAGACTGGTCACCAGGCCAGTGCCCAAACGAATGTATGGGATACGCCTTTCCCGCCAACAGAGAACTAAAAGGTCTATCCCTGCTGGCATGGGTAATGTTTGATCTTTGCAGTAGACAGATGCCTCTAACCCAACGACTGTTGCTAAGTGTGCTACTAAGAATATTCCATACGTTAATGCATGCAGCCATAGTTGTAGCTATAGCCGCCACTTTGGACACAGCCTTGCAATTTTATCTTTTGACTCTTGTATATATGATCTGAGAAAGATTGAAGAATCGTTATTGGCCCAGTGATTAGGGGTGGATTTTACAAGGAGTTATGACTAGTCTAATGTCGAGTTAGGACAAATTTACTTAGGCGCTAGTCTTAAGTTTTAATATCTCCTAGGACTATTTCTAAGTTAGGACTAGTCCCGACTGTCGCTGAAATCGACCTTGGGCACTAATGTGAAGCGCATTGGGCAGTTCTTGTAAATTGTACTTTACAAGAACTAGTTATTATAAGTTATCACACAAGCGCGAGTGGAATACGAAAAAATATAGCGCTTCTGCGTCCCATGTCCAACAATGGGACGCAGAAGCGCTATATTGTTTCGTATTTCACGAGTGCGTGTGTGATAACGAATTTATCTTCCAGTCTCACTTACACTGTGCAAAATTTGAAATTTCAGAGCGTTATTTTACGCGCACAAACTTTAGAAAATAATTTTTGCACTGTCCGTATACGGAGCGTGACAAAATGACATTTCACAATACGCACTGTGTAATAAAAACAGAGGAAGTAGGATATAAAACAGAGGTCGTAGCATATATTTTTTTATCCCCATAGTAGTTCGAGTTTCTGATTGGTGGATAAGCGCGTACTGGAAGATAATATTTATATTAGTAGTAGTAGATGTCTGATGTAGAAGAAAAATAAGGAAATGAATGATGAGGATTTGTAATTGTTTGAAATTCAGATCGCAAGAAGCTTGGCATCGGCAAGTCCCAAGAGATGAACACACTCTTCCGGTTCTGGTCGTTCTTCCTGCGCGGCAACTTCAACCGCAAGATGTACGAGGAGTTCCGCAACCTGGCGGTGGAGGACAGTAAGCATGGGTACCGCTACGGCGTGGAGTGCCTCTTCCGCTTCTACAGCTACGGACTTGAGAAGAAGTTTCGCGCGGACATCTTCAAGGATTTCATGGCCGAGACGAAGAACGATTACAATTTTGGTGAGTAGAGATCGGCATGAATATGTGATTAAGAGGCTGGTTCATACTTGCTGCGTTTTGTCACTTGTGTACACTGCGTGCAGACCCTTTTAATTGCAGTTCGCAGTATGAAAATGGAAGCATAAAAAAATTTAAAAACGCAGTACATAGTCAGATTGCGCTTCTGCATCTGAATTGTTAGTACAATTCCAGTACTTTTTCTGCTATGGTTGTTAGTTGGTTGTATGAAATATTTCATGTTTCATTTTCATATTCGCTGTTATTTATTTAATGTGTTGTATGGTTATATTTGATATCTGTTTCCTCTTGTAATTTGTTTGAATTTTTTATTTTTTTCACCATTTACTATTTTACCTGCCTCAATTTTTTTTTTTGTGTTTTCCTTTTCTTTGGCTGGATTATTGCCATTTTGCTTCAGTTGTGTAGTTCCCGTTTCCTTAATCATTTTGTACAGCGCATCAATACGTTTTGTTTATGCGCTTCATTTATGTTTGATAGTATTATTATTGGTAGTAGTAATTGTAGTATTATTTCAAGCATGCCCAATGAAACAGGGATAATAATGTTGTTATATAGTGCCTTCAATGAGCTACTAGGATCTATGCACTATATAAGAACCAATTAGTATAACTATAATCACTAATATTCGATGTTTGATTCATTAACAGGTCAATTGTACGGTTTGGAGAAATTCTGGGCCTTCCTCAAGTACACCCGCAAGAAGAATCTAGGGGTTGACCCTGAGCTTAAAGAAACACTAGAGAACTATAAGACACTAGAAGATTTCAGAGTACTGGTGAGTGACCTCTCAACTTTGACCTTGCCATCTTGTGAACTCACATTATGTACACATAGACGTTATTACGGTGTAGCTCTTTCAGAAAAGTATATGTTTATGGTTATAGGAAATGTTTGTATTTTTTTTTGTTCTCTTCTATAAGTGATTATTTTCTATTTCTTGTTCATTTTAGTGTGTAGTTTATTGAATGTTGTAGAGAGAAATAAGATGATATTAATAAGAACGTTAATTAGATTCTGATTTATGATTAGTAGCTGTTATCATTCAAGTGGTTCAGTAAACTTTTTGGTTTAATTTTTAAATTTTTTTTTCACACAGCC
Organism: Asterias amurensis; assembly: GCF_032118995.1. NCBI lineage: Eukaryota > Metazoa > Echinodermata > Asteroidea > Forcipulatida > Asteriidae > Asterias > Asterias amurensis. The sequence continues at coordinate 9,416,667 of NC_092651.1, forward strand.
TCCCATTGGGGAAACTCAGACAGAGGGCGCCGTTGGGGGTGCTGAGGTTGCCGAGGAAAGCACCCACAAGAAGCCAAAACACCAGGACAAGACATCGTCAGGGACCGAAACAAGCACAACAACAAAAGCCAAAACACAAGAGGGCGCTTCAGGCGGTCAGGACGACTCGTGAGATTCACAGGGGTACGGGGGTCAGGGGTCAAATCATGTCAGACCAAGGTCAGAAGGTCTTGGTCGACTTTTGGTGAGGCGGGAGGCACATAATCATGCAAAAGGTTTATACTTGTGCAAAGGGCAGCAGGAGGAAATTTGTATAAATACTGAGAAAGGTAATTCCTTGGGCCAAGGAATTGTTATTGTTCGGTGTTGATAGGTGAAGTGCTCCGGTTTCTTTTGATTTCAATTCTCACAAATTGTCTTGGTCTATTCCTTGGCTGCGGTGTATCCAGAGAAAACCAACTGCTTGTCGACTTCTTAAATGTCAAGTCAACAAGGCAGGTGCTGTTGATGTTGCTTTGAGGCTGCCTTGAAACAGGTGTTATTTGATAATAATGGTGGGAAACAGTGTCGTTATTGATTAGTGCATCAGTAGCCACTGAGCGAGGTGCTGGCTGAGTGGGGAAATATAGCCAGATACCCATGACTAATGCCAGGCCAGTCAGCTTGAAGAGTCGGGATACTATACTACTAAGGAGCTCTATGCAATTGACTGCTGCCGACAGTGTGGTGTCCCACTTTCCAATGGTACAAATTGTTGGAAAGAGATAACGATGTGAAAATGTATTATAGCCCTCGTTGTATCACAATGTGATACAACAGGTTTTGCTGCCGAATTACAGAATCAGCTGCAAGCCATGTTATGTTTCACAAAGTATGTGTGTTTGTGTGAACGTAACCAAAACCTTCAGCTTAACGACCTGTTGTCTGGACGTAGACGGTGTCGTTTTTAAGAATGGACTTTTTGGTTTCGCAGTAAACCAAGGAACTGATGGTAGAGGGAGGGGGTGGAGGCGGGTCAACGCAAGTATTGACTGCTGTCAAATATTGCCAAACCCTGGCAGCCTTGTTGCTGACTAGCCACCCTGAATCGAGTGTCTATCAATTGCAATAAGTTTTAAATTCGTTGACGGCCGATTTCATAACGGAAGTACCCCTGTATTTTGAAGAGATTTTTGTTATTTTAATCTTTCTCTTTGTCGTTCAGAGCTTTGCAGGTAATCTTATAGTGACTTTTAATTTAAACTGTTTCTTTGAAAGTGTCCCCCCCCCCCCCCTCCTCAAGTACATGTTTACAATTTTGATATGATTCAAAACTATTGGTGTAAATTTTGATTCGTTTATCTCAATAACTGCTATCTCCACCTTTAAAAAAAAAAAAGTATAAAAAAAATGTAAAAGCAGAAATTATATTTAAAAACAAAAACAATCCGTGCAAATAGAAATGGATTTACTTATGACTCTGATGTTGCAAGGTTTTGCAATGATTTTAAATATATACATTTCCCCTTCGTTATTTATCATAAAAAAAAAATTATATTATTATTTACGCATACATCAATAACAAAAAAATAGTGTTATTTCTGTTCTGAAAGTTGATATTTAAATAGATCGTATTCTATAAACACATTTTTTTGGTTTATGAAAAAAGTATTATCCAGTTTACTTTTGGGTTGGAGTTTGTTTTTAAAAAGTATGATTTAAAATATATGGATTTGCAATCGACAAGTAATGAGCACTGAGCACAACATGGTGCACTGTGGTCCATTATTAACTGGTTTCAATTAATGACGATCAAACCTTTCGGGTTTTCAGAAAAGGATTGAAATAACAGTCACGATGATTGGTCGATGTGCTCCTGTCAATTTCAATCCCAGCCAATCAGCAGATTGTTGTATGGAGTTGATCTCATATTGAGAACAGTTTGGCCAATCAAACCTTTGGGTTTATCAGTTAAAGGATTGAAACAACAGTCATGATGATTGGTCGATGTACTCCTGTCAATTTTAATCCCAGCCAATAAGCAGATTGGTGTATGGAGTTGATCTCATATTGAGAAAACTTTGGCCAATCAAACCATTGGGTTTATCATTCATTCATTCATTCATAATTGGTTTATTATTTTAAAAACAAATTCCCATGGCGACCGGAGGTCGAATTACAGGAAAATATACAGAGATTAAAAAATAGGAAAAATCACACTAGGTAAAGGATTGAAACAACGGTCATGAAGATTGGTCGATGTTCTCTTGCAAATTTCATTTCCAGCCAATCAGTAGTGATGTTGAATGGAGCTGATCTGTTGCTGAGAAAATGTACTAAATTGTAAGCTCAGATCAACCTTTTGTTTGTTCTACACCTCGTCAAATCTACAACTTGAGACTGGTGCTTTCAGGTTTGACTATCCCATTAGTAATTGTGATTGGAGGAGTCTATGAGCTATACATGCTAAGATTCCCTAATATTAGTGGTCTTGTTAAAGGTGTTTTATTAGCAGAAGTTATTTTTACCTTCGTGGAAAAAAAGAATTTGATTGTGGAAGGGCCTTGAGGTCACTCCCAAATGCATCAAAATCCACTAGAAGGTTTTGCTTGAATTGTTTGGCTTGAATTGGTAGGGCACAGCTATTATACATTGCATGATGCCAGGCATGCCAGTGTTGTGTGTTGGATTCAGAAAAGCTTCCAATGAAGGGGTCAGGGGTCAAGTCTTGAGTTAGGAACTTGTGTTTTGTCCCAGAGTGAGGAATTCAAAAGTAGGTTCTTGATTTGAGGGAAATCATCCTGTGGACGAGTGGAATTTGGATCATTCCAGTGGAATGGGACCTTAATTTAGGGGAATTTGGATCTCTAGATGATTGCAATTGGGATTTATGATGGATGTATGGGATTGGGAACTTGCTGTCTATTTGCTGAGTGATAGTTAGATCTCATCGCTGAGTAGGATAAGGTGCTTAACGCCGAGTGACTTTTGGATTAGGTGATCACTATTGCTGAGATGGATTAGGGTTAGGAGCTGACTATCGCTGAATCAGATTGAGGGATCTAATGCCAAGTGGGATCTGGTTATTGCTGGGGGGCGTTATGATATCACAATTACCCAGTGAGAATAGGGCATTGTTAATCACCTTGATCAGTATTCACTATTACTATAAGGTGGATTTGGATATTACTATCCCAAATTGGGATTAGGATCTCACTGTTGCTGAGGGGGATTAGGATCCCACTATCCACTTGAGGGATAAGGATCTCACTATCCCAAAATAGGATGAGGGTCTCACATTCACTGAGTGGGATTAAGATCTCGCTTTTACCGAGTGGGATTAGGATCCCCTTATCCTTAAGTGGGATTAGGATCTCAGTATCCTTGAATGGGATAAGGATCTCACTATTCTTAATTGGGGTTGAGATCTCGTTATCACTGAGTGGGATTAGGATCCCACTATCCCTGAGTGGCATTGGGATCTCACTATCACTGAGTAGGATTGGGATCTCACTTTCACTGAGTGGGATTAAGATCTCGCTTGTACCGAGTGTGATTAGGATCCCCTTATCCTTAAGCGAATTATGATCTCAGTATCCTTGAATGGGATAAGGATCTCACTATTCTTAATTGGGGTTGAGATCTCGCTATCACTGAGTGTGATTAGGATCCCACTATCACCGAGTAGGAATGGGATCTCACTTCTACTGAAGGGATTATGATCTCAGTATCCTTGAATGGGATAAGGATCTCACTATTCTTAATTGGGGTTGAGATCTCGCTATCACTGAGTGTGATTAGGATCCCACTATCACCGAGTAGGAATGGGATCTCACTTCTACTGAAGGGATTAGGATCTCAGTATCCTTGAATGGGATAAGGATCTCACTATTCTTAATTGGGGTTGAGGTCTTGCTATCACTGAGTGGGATTAGGATACCACTATCACCGAGTAGGAATGGGATCTCACTTCCACTGAGGGGATTAAGATCTCGCCTTATGTGGGATTAGGATCTCAATATCACCGAGTGGGATTGGGAACTCCCTTTCACTGAATGGGATTAAGATCTCACTTTCACTGAATGGGATTAAGATCTCACTATCACCGAGTGGGATTAGGATCCCACTATCCTTTAGTGGGATTAGGATCTCATCCTTAAATGGGATAAGGATCTCACTTTCACCGAGGGGGATGGGGATCTCGCTAGAGTGGGATCTCCTTAGAGTCGTCTTTGTAAACGCTTTGATTCCTTTTCATGGTGTAACTCTAATCTTTCAAAAACACATCTTGTTGCTCTTGTACATTTTTGGATGAAAGTAGTTTAGCTTTGGTAGAAAAAAAGCGTAGTTTTCCATTCTTGGTTTTCTTTTTTGTAAGTTTGGACAAGCTGAGCACTCATTTTAATTTCTTACTTGTACATATATATATATAAATGCAACCCTTAGTGGAATGAAGTTTCATGTCGTCGGTTGGGTTGTTGGAATTTTATTCAGGGGGACAAAAATCGCCCCATAATTTATGATAAACAATAGACAAAAACTAATAGTAAAAAAAAAAAAATGATTGTTAAACAGTCGTTATTGTTAAATGGAGTATACAATCAAACGTTTGGTGTTTTAATGCTGTTTGGGGTTAGTCGGGATTTTAATTTTTTTTTCTTTCTTCGGGTAGCTTTGTGCAGTGTTTCTCTTCTGTGTTTTATTCATCTGCAACTGTAGAAGTTGGCAACTTATTATGCAAGAAACGTCAGAGTTATCCAAATTTTCATGTAAATACAATGTTTGAGAATCACCTTTTTGCAAATGTGGATCTCTTAAAAACAAAATCTATTTTTGAAAGAAAAAAACAACACCCAGCTTTTCAATTTCTCTTAAATTACAAGTATGTACTCATTTCAAGTATTCGGAGTTAACTTTATGGTGATTTATTACTTCTTAATATTTCTGCTTTCTCGTTTTATTTCTGTAAAGGAAAAACACAAAGAGTTGAAAAAAATAAATACAAAGAAAATTTATGTTGATGAGAGCGAAATGAACATAAGCCAAAAATTGGTGCTTTGTTTAATTCATAAAGCATTTCATTTGCAACCCTGTTCAATTCTATGTGAAATTGTGGTTATTTTAAATGTCCTGTTTTGCTGCAGATTTTTTTAGAAGTGGTACCGAAGTTAATTTCTTCACCAATTTCAAGCAAAAAAAAAAGTTAAAAAAAAGAAGAAATCTTTATGAAAAAGATTTGATTGTTTTGCCAAGTTCTGCTTTTTGTATGCATGCTTAGTTTTGCCATTTTATGAAATTCACAATCACGTTTTATTTTATTTTTAGTAATAAGAATAACAATAAACAGGACAAATGTATAAAGCGCCTTTAATAAGAGGAAGCAAAGCGTTAATAATTGAAGTTTTGTTTTTAAAAGAAGTAGACCGATTGATCTCAAAGTTGTTAAGGTACTTATTCTTCAATTGATCTCTTGCAATGCTGTCACCCACGGCTAACGTCTACAGATGTGTCATTTTGGGAGTGAAAATACCTAGACAGGGTGGTTGCGTAAATTGCTTGTTCGTTTACTCTAGGCTCAGATTTTCGCTCGAAATTACTCTATCCTATGGTATGAGCAGCTAACTGCTTTCTGTGACGCATCCTTAAAGGTAGTGGACACTATTGATAATTACTCAAAATCAATATTAGCATATAACCTTACTTGGTAACAAGTAATGGAGAGTTGTTGATAGTATAAAACATTGTGAGAAATGGCTCCCTCTGAAGTAATGTGGTTTTTGAGAAAGACGTAATTTTTTTTTCACGAATTTGGTTTTGAGACCTCAGATTTAGAACTTGAGGTCTCGAAATCAAGCATCTGAAAGCACATGACTTCATGTAACAAGGGTATTTTTTTCTTTCATTATTATCATGCAACTTTGACGACCAGTTGACTCAAATTTTCACAGGTTTGTTATTTTATGCATATGTTGAAATACACCAAGTGAGAAGACTGGTCTTTGACAATTACCAATAGTGTACAGTGTCTTTAAGTTTAGAACAGATTTGCAAATTTCCCTGAAGATGGGTACTTTGTCCATGTGATGTTGACTGTAATTCTAAATCTCTCCCGATTGTTGGACAAAATCACTGTGATTGCAAGATGCAAATGTTGGCAGCTCTGCTTCAAATCTGTAAACATAAATTTCTAGTTGGGTCTTCTTAGCAGAAATGAGCAGGATACAAGTCACAATGTTGGTGTTTTGGCTTGTAACACCTGTTCTGGTAAGCAAAATTTGTTGTGCTAAGCTACTTTTTTGTGCTTGAGCAGCTCTCTGAGATTGGGCCTTGTTCGTTGTGAAAAAACCACCAATGGTGTAATTGTATACTATCATGATTGGGGGATTGTATGAACTGAATCAGAGTTCTGTAAACAGAGTGAAAAATAATCTAAACAAAGAACGGACATTTAGGTTGAAATGCAAAGGTTGATTAATTTGTTGTGTCATTGGTTAAGCTCACTAGGTCGCTCAATTCTATTTCGCGAGGTCAAGATTTGTCGCAAGACCCAAGATTGCCAGTAAAAAATTACACATGCTGATATTAAATAATTTGTTATTCTTCAACTGTTAACTTTTTGTCCATGTGAACCAGGGATGGTTGAATACAAAATGGTGAAACATAAACCAATATATGGTTTAACTTTTACTGGATAATTTTGACTACCCTTTATTAAGCTGTGTGTACATATCATATAGTCGTAGTTTTCTCTCTTGTTTCTTTATTTTGAATCGGTAGAATAGTAGAAAAAGATTTCGTTTTGTTTTTGATGTTAATCAGCGACATTTATCCTTGCAAAAGCTATCTGAATATTTTATTGTCTTCATAAGATTAAGAGTGTATTGATAAGAGTCCAATAATGTTTATGGTTTTCGGTTCCACATTTTTGTTTTTTCGTTTCTGTACAAAACTTACTTTTAAGACTTAACGATAATGATAATTAAAAAAACAACATTAGTTGATATGATATTAACAAGCGAGAAAAGTAATCCTACAATGGTAATGTCCATAATTCACTAGCGATATAATAAACATTTAATTTTGATGAATCATAAATGAAATGTGGTGCTTTTCTTATGTATTTGGTGTGAATAGTTTATGTTCAACAGTAAGCCTGTTTAACTTGTGTCTAAGTCGCAACTACTGATTGTTTAGTTGAGTCGAAACTACCGTTTTCCAACTACGCGGTAGGTCATGCCTCTAGTTTAATACAAAAATAGTTTGTCCTGATGGTGAACCAATGGTGTCGGTGGCAACTATAAAACCACAATGCATCTTGGAAATTATAAATTAGTTGTGAATTGTGTTGAGGGTGTCTATTTGAGGCGCGACTAGTCAAGAAGTAAATTTCACTAGTCACCCAGGCTTAAAAGAACACGTTGCCTTGGATCGGTCGAGTTGGTCTTTGAAAAGCGTTTGTAACCTTTTGTTATAAAATGCATATGGAAAGAAAGATACTTTAAAAGTAGAATATAATAATCCACACAAGTATAGTTCGAAATTGCGTGGTTTTCCTTTTACCTAGTCGACTAACGCGGTCGGCCATTTATGGGAGTCAACAATTTATTGACTCCCATAAATGGCCGACCGTGTTGGTCGTGTTAGAGGTAAAAGGAAAACCACGCAATTTCAATGCAAATTTGTGTGGATCATTGTATTCTACTTTTAAATAATTTTTCTAACCTTTGCATTTATACAAACGGTTACAAACTCGACCTATCCAAGGCAATGTGTTCCTTTAATTAACAGTACTCGAATTTAGGGTAAACTTCACACAGCAGGGATTGTAGTTCAAATGAATAACAAGACCAGAATTTTATTTTACAAGGCCAGCAGCCGATTTCCTGAAATGCTAGGATTAATCCTATCTCGAGTTAGAACAAGTCAATGCGTCCTGAGATAAGGAATTTAACTCGTCCCAAGTCCTAAGATTGATCCTAAGTTAGGAGGAGTTAGGTGAAATCAAAGACAGAATCTAAAGAGAACTTCTATAAAATTAAAAATTTGAACCAAAGATATCTCATAACAGATGTTAAATTTGCATTGAGAAAAAAGAATTTCAATTTTGGTTTTACATTTGTCTTTTTTTTACCAGACTCGAGTAAACATTTTAACATAATTTTTTATCAGGACTTTAACCCGCAGAAAGTCAACAATCTGTTGAACAAATTTGAAAAACTACCCGATTATGGAAACTATTTCCCTGCTATGTTGATGTAAATCAGAAGTTTATTGGCCGAGCAGTTCAGAGCACTGAATTCAAACTCTGGTGTTTCTGATCAGCACAGTGTGGGTTCGAATCCCAAGCCGTGACACTTGTGTCACGTTTGGTAATTGTCAAAGACCATTGTCTCACTTGGTGTATCCCATCATAAGAAAAATTACACGCCTGTGAAAATTTGGGCTCAATCGGTCATCGAAGTTGCAAGAAAATGATGAAACAAAAAACACCATTGTTGGACGAGTTTGTGTGCTTTCAGATAGGAATAAAAGACTTCTAGCTAGAATTATTTTGTTATTTTTAAAAAATTACCTCTTTTTCAAAAACTAAGTTACTTCAGAGGGAGTCGTTTCCCACAATGTTTTATACTATACCAACGGCTCTCCAATGCTAGGTACCAAGTCAGTTTTTAAGTTAATATTTGTTTTGAGTATCTACCAAAAGCGTACCTTCCCTTTAAGCAAGACACCTAACCATTGCTTCGTCCTTCGGATGGGACGTAAAGCCGTTGGTCCCATGTGTTGTGTAACGCATGTAAAAAAAAACCAAAAAAAACCCACAGTGTTCCTGGCTGTGGCTGCTTAACGCGCCGTAGCACCTTGTAAACCATTAAAAGGTGCTAAATAATTGGGTCTCGGAATTAATATATGCAATAACCTATCTTTCTGAAAGTTTGTATTATGTTTGGTAGATACGTGCGCTATATAAGACTTCAGTATTATTATTATTATCTAGATATCTCTTCATTTGGTGGACAAAATCTCCCTGACTGCAAGATGCAAATGTTGGAGTCTCTGCTAAAGCCTTGTTTTGGGGATTGAAATGTGAATCTTTTTACTGCTTCACGACTGACTGTGCCTTATTCTTGAAGTCAAGATGGTAGTTATTAAGTCTAACTGTGCCTCTGCGCTGTGTTAATTTTTCAGAACTTTTCCGCAAAACTAAATAATTTTTTTTAGAATATCGTCATGCACAAAGAAACCCTGACATGCAAAGTTACAAAATTAAGTTTACTGGTTTTGGGGGACTCTCTTTTGAGAAACTATAGAACACCTTCGAAGTAAATCAGCCAAACTTCAGTTTCGATTAGTGACATAATTTTTGTGCAACATGATTTACTAAAGAGATATCTGTATCACACAAACAACTGGTACAAAACTAGCCCCATATAGTACTCTGTCGTGTACACATACATGTACAGAATACGAAAGTGTAAGGCCGCCAGGGCTAGTTCAAAACTAACTGTTTTGATCTAGACATGTAGACTTGCTCCAGTCCTTGCGAGTCAGGCTCTATTACGGTTCAAACCTTAGCCAAAAGTCATGGCCTTAAATGGGCTAAAGCTTCATACTATAATCTAAGCCTTGCCTCCCATATGCCAAAATAAACAAGGGTGGCAGCCTACATAATGTATCTCTGGTGATGCTAATTTTTTTTTTCCCCAAAAAAGAGGGTAATGGTCTGGAATCCTATATCCATGGAGATTTGGAGCATGCGTTCCAGTATCTGTTGTCTCTCTTTGTAAGCAGAGTGTATGCCTGTGCACGCTACACTTTTGAAATGTCGGGGTCTAACTATAAACATGTCAATTTTGTTTTTTTACCCACACACCGATGTGTGTTAGCACTGTATATTCAGTTCTTTCCCCGAGTCCTGTGAAAAAATATCACAGGCATATAACTCCGGTGGGATTCAAACCCACGACCCTTGCAATTCTAGAGCAGTGTCTTACCAACTAGACTACCGAGATTGCCCGGTAGCTAGAGGCAGTTCGAATCCTATGTTTTGGCAGCGGCCGGGTACCGCAACGATATAAGAGATTTTGCGTCGGGAATAAAGAATATTAATTTTGTTTTTTTACCCATACACCGATGTGTTTTAGCACTGTATACTCAGTACTTCCCCCCCCCCCCCCCGAGTCCTGTGACTCTCTTATATTAGCATGTCAATCAACATGACCGACCCGACCAAAAGAGCCATTCTAAAACTGTTCACATTATAAACATACAGTGGAAAAATCTTAAGAAATAAGATGTCCAATGTCCAATGTCGTTGCCTAACTGGCTCCCATAAGGGACATTTGGTGCTCGATTTCGTTCATGGTGTACACCCCTCTCCCCATTTTGTTCACTGTGTGCTCAGAATCACAGGAATTTTACTAGAGCATTTTTTTTTTGGGGGGGGGGGGCTAATGGGGGGGGGGGGGCGTACTTCTATTGGAGCATTATAAGAAGGGGGGCACTTTAGTGCAAGTGGAATATTTCATGTTATAACAATGGAGCTCCATAACAAGTAGTTTACTTCAAACACACCACCACCACCACCACCATCCCCCCCCCCCAACAAAAGAAATGAAGGATTCTGACTGAGCACATTTATAAAAGGAGCACTGGGTACTGTTTATTGTGTACTCTGGCAAGTTTGAATAAAGCGCCTTCAGTAGTAAGTTTCTTGGCTCTAGGCAAACAAATTAACAGCACTGATAACTGTATGTATTCTAGCTTGTAACCTACATGGATGTTTTTGCATAGCAAAAGCATACGTTTTAAAGCCATTGGACACTTTCGGTAAACAGTATTGTCCAAAGGCCCACACTTCGTGTATCACAACTTCTATATAAAATAACAAACCTGTGAAAATTAGGCTCAATCTGTCATCGGAGTCGGGAGAAAATGTCGGGAAAACCCACCCTTGTTTCCGCACTTCTCGCGAGTCATGACATGTGTTTACTATACAATCCGTAATTCTCGATATCGAGAATTGATATTGTTTTAATGTTTTCTCAAAAAGTAAAGCATTTCATGGAATAATATTTCCAGAGAAGTCTTTCACCATTACCTTCTGTAAACCCTGTAAGATATTTATAAATCTGTGAACTTAAAAAAAAATCTGTTCCGAAAGTGTCCAATGGCTTAAGGGGAATTAGTCAGTATTGAAAGTACTATGTTTAGAAAACATTGGACTGCCGGATTTTGGTTTTTGGCATTACTGGCCCAATGCTTTTAATACTGGACTGTTGGTGGTCCAGTGGGTATTCGAGCCCCACGCAACAGGGAAAAAGCCTTAAAGAATCATATGTCTTCCTTGCATTTAAGATAAATTATTACAAGTGCGACAATTTTCTTTTGCTACACACTAAAACACACCATGAACTTTCTTGTTTCAAAAACTTGAACAGCTGCTGTAGAGTAGTATTAAGTACTTGTATTAAGTTTCAATGGTAACATAGGAAGACATTTCAATCAATTTTTTTTCATTTTCTTTTTAAAGAAAAGAGTTAACTTAAAGGGACCTGTTGCCTTTGTATTAGGCGCTCCGGCTATAAAAAGCATTTATTATGAAATGAATACGGTTGGAAAAAAGTAGAATACAGTGATTTATGCAAATGTACCCGAACATTGTATGGTTTTCCTTATACTTTGTGAACTATTATTACACTGTCTGCCATATTGCTGAACCAAATGTTTGACTCCACAAAATGGTGGACTGTGATTGTTCACACAGTAAATGGGAAAACAAAAAAATTGGAGGAATATTTGTGTGGATCTTTATAGTTCAATTTTAAACCATTTTCCAACCATATTTATTTCAAAACAACATTATTTATAGCACAAAGCGCACAATCAGAAAGCAACATGTCTCTTGAATTGGATTGATTGCCCCAATGCAAAAATCTGTCCAGCATTTTTTAACATTGCTTAGGAACATAATTTGCTAAGCAATAAACAGACAGGGTACCAGTCACAAGCAACTGCATTGCATCTCATTTTGAATAGTAACCTGCTTTTTGCTAGGTTATTTTTTTGTGCTTAACAAATTAAAAAGAACCATTTTGTCGCTACTTGTATCTGAACCGTTAAAAAAGGAAGCACATTTTTTTTTTCTTCTTCAAGTTTTCAAATCCTCATATTATTATTTAAGAACCAATGAAGTAGATAACTAACAAATTAAGCTCTAGCACAACAGTCAGATTTATATTCATCTCCACGACTGGTAATCTTTGGCTTTGAAGTTGTAACTAAATAAAATGTCTTGCTTGCAAACTTCAGACTTAATAAAAAAAAACTTTAAAAAAGATGGAAAACTGGCACCAGTTCACGATAGAACAAACATGCTTTCCAGTAAACTTCTCTCTATATAAACCTTATGCACTGACGTCATCCAGCCGCCATCATCTTAGAGGTAAAACGATGACAAAACAATCAAAACCACAGATTAGTACACGCGGTGCACAGGTTTGGGCAATGAACAGCTGTTTTTTTACCTCAAGGTGAGGGTGCCCTACTGATACAACATGATGTGCTTACAAGGTCTATTCTCTTGTTGGAAAGTCATAACATCAGTGTCATTTACAGGTAAAGTGTTTGCTATCTCTAACACCACAAAAGAGTGTTTATCTTTCTCCCTGTGATAAACACCATCAAGGTTGCATTGAAATCATAACAACAATGCTATCTTGACTTAAACACCATGGCCCAATTTCATAAAGCCTGTAAGCAAAAGATTTGCTTAGCATAAAATTTCTTCCTTAATAAAAACAGGATTACCAACCAAATTTCCATGTGATTTTCAGGATAAGCAAACAACAGCTGAATGCCAGTAACAAGCAATATGCAACAAATTAAAATTTGGTTGGTGACCTTGTTTTTATCAAGGAAGAAATTTCATGCTAAGCATATTTTTCCCACAGCAGACCTGACCTTAATCCTTAATCTTAGTCCTTTATCTCTATGTGATAAAACATCAGTCTCGCTCATGATGCTACCTAGTCTTGTACTTCACAACAGATTTTATCTTAGTCCCTTATCTTAAACTATCTCTCTGTGATGAAACGCAGTCTCGCTCAACACATGCAGGTGATGCTACCTCGTCTTGTACACCACAGCAGATCTTATCTTAGGCTTCTTATTCTTCTCTCTCTTTCTCCGATCATACTCCTCGTAGTCGTCGAGACGAAACTTTGTGTCCTGAATGACGGCAGACTTCAGCCTCGATCTGCCTCTAATTTTCTGCCTGAGGCCTTCTCTCTTCTTCTCCTGCTCCTGTTCCTCTCGAGTCTTGAGGTTCTTTGTCAGTCTCTGCTTGAGGTGCGCCTCTCGGCGTCTCAGCTCTCGCCTCTTTCTCGCCTCCTCCTTCAACTTCATCTTCTCTTCTTCCTCCTTCCGTTGCTTCTCCTCTTCGAGTTGTCTCAGTCTTTCTCTCTCTAGCTCCTCAAGACGCTGCTGAACCTCCTCTTGCTGTCTCACAACCTAAAAGAATAATGATTACGAATTAAAGAAGTACAGTTTGTAGAGATTTGAATGCGGTGTGTTGTGGTTGAGCGGATAAGAACACCGAACTCAAGCCCTGGTGTTTTTAATCGAGTCCCAGTCATTACACTTGTGTCCCTGAGCAAGACACTGAATTATTCCTCTTCTCTAACCCAGGGGTAAATGGTTACCTGTTAGGGCAGAGATGATTCTTGTGATTGATTAAGCTTGGTAGCGTGTATTTGTTGTCGAGGCTGTACATTCCCCAGTAAACAGGGTTTATAATGTTGGAAGTGCTTTGAGACGCCCTTCGGGTGTGTAAAGCTGCTTCATAAAAACCGACTATTATTACAATTTTTATTGCCCTTCTCAGCGGTGCGCTTGGCACAACATACCTTGACTCTCTCAAGAAGCTCAGTCAGCAACCTGATTGACTCTAGCTGCCTGAGTGCTATGAGAAGCTTGCGTTCCTCCAGCGCTATCCGACGCTGTAACTCTGCCTCCTGTTTGATTCTCCTCTTCTCCTCTTGGATTCGTCTTCGTTTCTCTTCTCTTTGCTGCCTCCGTTCCTCGCGTCGTGTCAGCTTGGCCTGTTTGCGCTGCTTCTTGTACAACTCTTCCTGCTCTTTCCTCCTCCTAGAAGAAAAATCCAAGATGTCAAATACAAACAAACTTAGTTATCCGAAGTACACTTAAAGATATTCAGATCATCACAATTTAACACAGGATGAAGAGAATGTCTCCTGACGATGACTGGAGCAAGCTTGTCAAAACATTTAGACCAATTTTAAAAACTCACTCCGCGGCAGTGCAGTTAACAATCCTTCAACTAAGCTAAAGTAGTAGTCCCAGCCGTTTTTCGACTGAAGCAGTAGTTAATAAGCAGGACAGTTCGTTTCAGAACTGAGAAGTCTCCAGAAAACCTGGTAAAATCTACTCCGCAGTAGTAGAATATAGAGCAAGGCAAGTTCTCTAAAGAACAAACTCTTCCTGGCAAGTAGTATACACACATGGTGTTACCGCAAACCAAAATACCTCCAATGCAATGCCTCAAATCATATGTGAAAAGAATGGTTTGGTCTTCTAAAACGCATTGTCAATCATCAAAAGGTAAATTTGAATTTTTTGTAAATTTGCTCTCATTGTCTTCTGATCGTCTTAATTATCCTGAAGACGATCAGTCAGAGCATGCTAATTGAAACGTTGAGTTGTCAACCACTGGTTCTTTTCAGAACCAACACTACTCCAAAGAGATTTCTACGGTGTGGGAATGCAAAACCCCGTCTAGGAGTAGTCTTCTTTACCTTTCGTCTTCCAGTTTCTTTTCTTCCTCTTCTCTTTCTAGGCGTTTCTGCTCTTCTCTGGCTTTCTCAAGTTCAATCAGTCTCGTTCTTTCTTTCTCTCGTTTCCGGATGGCTTTGGCACTCATGTGACGAGTTTTGTCGAAATCAACCTGAAGTGAAAGATGTGTGTATAAAATAAGTGGAAGATTCAATTTTTTTTAACACATTTATTTCAAAAACTTAATCACAGCAGGTATTGTAAGGCAAAGGGTAGGCAAGTATGTGCTACGTGAGGGTAATGAAAGTGGAAGTGTGTGGCCGAGCAGTTAAGAGCACCGAATTCAAACTCTGGTGTTTCTGATCAGCAGAGTGTGGGTTCGAATCCCCAGCCATGACACTTGTGTTCTTAAGCAAGACACTTAACCATTGCTTCGTCCTTCAGATGGGACGTAAAGTCGTTGGTCCCATTTGTTGTGTGATGCATGTAAAAGAACCCAGTGCTCTTTTCGAAAAGAGAAGGGGTTCGCCCCGGTGTTACTGGCTGTGGCTGCTGTATGCGCCGCAGCACCTTGTAAACCCTTATAAGGTGCTAAATAATTGGGTCTCAAAATTCATCACTGCAATTACCTAAGTTTGTATACACTCGGCGCCTTGAGTACCTTGTTTGGTAGATACGTGTGCTATAAGACTTCGATACTACTACTATGAAGAATTACTCTGTGATGAAACTGAGCTGGGAATGGCCGGAGTACTAGCCTTGAGGTTGACCGGGATAGGGCAGTCGTATCAGACCCCAAAAGTGGCTTACTTGATGGTGATAAAATATTGCAAAGTTATTGAATCCATTTAACCATACCAGTACAGCAATTTACAGGCATGACAATTATTGGTACTTATCCCCATGTGTACAACGGCAATGCATACTCAGTACTTTCCCGAGTTCTGTGAAAAAAACACACCAACCGTTTAATGCAAGAGCAGGACAATTATACTGTTTAATTTTAGGGGGATTCGAACTTGGGTCAACTGATGTAAGGCAGGGAAAGAAACCGCTGAGCCACCCTGAATAGTTAACGAATAAGAAACCAGACTGTTTCCCTGTTAACCTCGCTTTAGATCTCATGAATTTGTACAGGGAATCATGGTGCTCGGTAAAGGTGACTAAGGTCTAGTACCTTGATGTCTGCTGTATAGGCTTTGCCCTCCTTCCCTTCCTCCGAGCTCATCTCTTTCTTCAGTAGCTTCATGCCCTTCAGAGCATCCATCGCCTTCACAAATCCAATGTACTCGCTATACTGAACGTAGACTTCAAATGTCAGCGTACTGAAGGATGAAAACGTTCTGAAGTTTCCCCCGATGACCTGAGACTCATGTCTGTACGGATCAAGCATTGGAACATCCACGTTTCTTATCTCCCCGAAAAGCTCAAATATCTTTTTGATGATCAGCTCACTGGGTTTGTCTGGCTCTGCCGTTGAGGAAAACCATTTGCAAGGTAGGCCTTCCAGTTTGATTGTATCTGGTCGCTCGCCGTGATTGCTCTCATTCATGTTTTTGGCATCGCGGAAGAACGAGTCCCAATCGTGACGGTTGGGGAAGTTTATCTTCGCCTCAGCTGCTCTGACCTTGAGCGGCTCTGGGAATCCACTGAGCTTGATGACCTTCCCGTCGAGTCTAAGGATCAGGACTTTGATAAGACTTTTGGCTTCCACCTCAGCCTCAAAGCGGAGGAACTCCAGGGAGCTCTTGCTGACTCTCAGGACCAGGAAGGAATCGGGCTTGGCCATCCGCTTCAGCTTCTCCATGACCTCCCAGTTGCTGATGGACTTCCCTTCTGTCTTCATCTGCGGCAGCGTTACGGAGATGTTGAGCTTGGCGATAGGTTTGATGTATAGCCCATGGGGACCATGGAGCTCGACTGCCTCCGACTGGTTGAAACATAGCTGTGTTGTCATGGTGACAGAATTGCCCAGAATTGTTGGTCAGAGATGACCCACTGCAACATCAACTGAAGTACCTCAGGCACGCATCCACTGGAATATAAAATAGAAAACAAGTCTTGTTCTTTATTTAAAACACAACAGAATCAAACATCTATAACAAAAATCAAATGTAATTTTTTTTAATATTAATATTTAATGCATTGACTCCAACCAAGCACCAAGACAAGAGACCAACTTGGCAAGTCCAAAGCTCTTTAGTTAGTCTTCCTATACTATACGCTTTTAGTATTTGCCTACAAAAGTACATCGTAGGAGGTCCTGTTTTCAAGGTGTCCCTAAAATCGTGGTAAATCTTTTACCTCTCTGTGCGCGATGTAAACAGTCCTTACATAAAATTTGGTTTTATTTGCCAAGCAACGAGTCTCCCTCTGCCTTGACCAAACTTAGAAACACGTAAGGCTCCACTGGTTATTTGAACTTGTAGGCCTAACTTTAATAATAATATGCAAACAGTTTGGTATTTTAGGCATTTCTACAAGGTACAAAAATGTGTCATTGTTGAGGCCATATGTAAAAAAAATTGCTCACCGAAAAAGTTTCATCAAACACTAATTCAATTCACAATTCACGTCGATCAAATCATGCTTGTGACTGAACATACTGTTGAGCATTCTGGGGCATTCTGGTATGTGGTTTGAAAATTTCAATATGTCCATCAAGTTTTATTAATTTATGTTTGCATACTATTTTGTACTTCTTATAATTTATATTAAATAAACAAATTAAGATAATTAATTATTAATTAGGGCATCGGTTGATATATCGCATCATTATTTTTTTCCCAATTCAAAGAAAAAGGCATAATACCGTGAAAACTGGTAAGAGGAGGACAGTATAAATTGATTTCAATTTTAAAAGCCATTTTCAAAACGCGCAATATCAATCAAAGCTTCAAAAACAAATGGAAATTCTCACGATACTGGTGCAGTTGTCAATGAATGACGACCGGCGTAAACACGATCGGACAACCACGGAGGCACGAGGCAGGGACAACGAACTAATGCAAAACAATGATCTAGACTTTCCCAAGTTTCCTGAGCATGCTGGGGCAAAAGCACTTTTCAAACGGGTAAAGTATTTTCGTTTTTTCATACTTACAATCACATCGTATTTTTCAAGTTTTCACTTTTTAACCATGCTTATTATTACAAGTATAAAAATGTTCTATTGGTTAGTTTAGTTAACGGTCTCATTATATAGCGCCCTCCTACGCATTTAGGCCGTGTCCGAAACGGTGACTTCGGCTTGAGCTACGGCTAGATCATCGCGTCTGCACGCGATGAAGAATAGGCAGATGCGTGCGATCTAGTCGTATCTCTAGCCGAACTCACCGTTTCGGACACTCTAACCGTACGTAATGTTTATTATGCACATGTTGTCAAATTGTGGTCGAGAACCAAACATTGGGTGCACATTTCATAGCTTTATTTATAAGAGGTCCACGTAACTAGTAGTAGCCCTCTCTGTTAGAGCCGTGGTTTCTTAATAAACCTACTTGGTTACTCATTATAACGTAAACTTTACTCATAACGTAAACTAAGTAGGTAATTTAATTAACGGTGACATTAAATAGCGCCATCTAGTGATGCTGGTCTAGTGCGCACGTGCAATTATTAATACTAGACTAGTTTCAGTCTTTTATTCGTTAGTACGCGCGAACACTTCCTTGATGTATTGAGGGCGCTATATAAGGGGACCGTTAACTAAACTAAACCACCCAATGCCTAAGAGGGCGCTACATAAGGGGACCGTTAACTAAACTAAACAACCCAATGCCTAGGAGGGCGCTACATAAGGGGACCGTTAACTAAACTAAAATTTAGCACCGATATATTCGTAGGATCGAGAGGGTGCTTGCTGTGATGTGTGATGACAGGTGGTCAATTCTGCTCTATTGCTCCATGGTCGACCGGTGTCTGCTGCGTGCTGGTTGTTTGGTAGGTGTCCTAGGTTTTTCCTTTTTTTTTACCGAGTGTTTTTTTCACCTCCATTTGTTGGTTCAATCATAATGTATTTTCTAAATGTCTAAAACATAAAGAATTAGTCAATTATAATGAGACATGGTGATGGGTAACTATCCTGGGGTGGATTTCACAAAGAGTTGGGACTAGTCTTATCTCGAGTTAGGACCAGTTACTCGTCCTAACTTAGGACTATCCATGCAATTTGTATATCTCCTAGGACTAGTCCTAGTAGTCCTAACTCTTTGTGAAATCGACCCCTGGTGTCATGTGTTTTCAGTAGGATTACTTTACAGGAAAATTGTTCACAATGAAAATTAAACACTGAATTTTTTGTTTCAAATCATCGTTCCAATTTTTAAAAAATAACACTTACACTTCATGGTGTGTTGAAATGTTTAAAGTTTTGGTTTTACAATCCGCCATTAACAGTGCTAACGCATGCATGACATTTGAGCAACATCATATGTTTTCACAGCCCACCTGTGACCTTGTTGAGCTGTTAATGGCTCCGCTTTTAACATCGGTCTCATCACTGTCGCCATTACAGCCCACCTTCGATACATGTCTTAAACGCTAAGTTTTCAAAGGTCGCAAAATGCGAGGTAGTTTGATTGCAAATTTCTCCCATTTAAAAAAGTCCTATACTACTCCAACATACCTCATTTTATTCCTTACATCTGTGGAATTACTATAACACATCACAGGGCTTACTAAATGATGACTTTGTCCAGATGTGATGATTTGAAAATTGGTCCAAAAAAATGTGTACAAAAATTACATTCAACAAGACATGTTCTTGGGCGCTGCCATGTTTTAATGATTCTACTCCTGTTGATCGTGGGCGCCCGGCAAATCTTGCAGTCATGAATATCGATAAGGTGACGTCATGACCGCTAGGCTTATGTGCGTGTACAGTAAAAACTGAGTATGCATAAGGTGACGTAGCGCTGCACTGTATCTTGAAACTACCACCGCGCAACGTCACCTCATACTTATTCATATTTACTTTGTACACCGCCCAAATCGATAAATCAGCGTAGCCATACCGCGTCACGTGACATGACCTCTTGGATATTCATGACTTGCAAGATTTGCCTGGTACCCTGACTTCTCACGTCCAACAAGTAATCCTTTTTTTGCGAACCTTTGACATTATCGGACATGACCGAGAATGTCAAAATTCAAAATTTGAAAATGAGTACAGCGCCCCAGTTACTGGGTCTAGCGGCTAGTATGACAGTGTCAAAATACCAAAAAATGAATACAGCGCCCCAGTTGCTGGGTCTAGGATACAAACTGCCACTAGCTACTGGGCAACCTCGAGTCTAGTTGGTAAGACACTGTTCTTATTGCTTTGGTCGCTGGTTCGAATCCCACTCGGCGGAGTATTATGACTGCACTGAGTATACAGTGCTAACACACATTAGTGTATGGGTAGAAACCAAAATAAACAGGGCTTACAATACTTTTTACGAGGTGCGGTGGCGCAATATGCTGCTGATCAATCAACATTTTTTCAATCAACATTTATTTCCATACAAACACAATATACAAAAACAAACAATAGGATTTAACAAGACTGAAAACTGTATGGAGGCATGGCCCATTAAAGCAAAGCTTGTAAGCTGGGATGCCTTTATAAAACAAAGGAAGGTAATAAGATCATTTAAATTGTACAACATTTAAATTATAAAACATTTAAATTATAAAACAATGCTGATCAAACCAGGAACACTGGGGCGAGCGAGTCCCTTTTCTCTACAAAATAAGTAGGCCTGTGATTTGCCAGGAATTCCTTTTTGTATTGTGAACTCGCCTTCATAGGCCTCAAGTTTCAAGGCAATCTCCACTTGACCACAGGTCTTGTGGCTCAAAACGTGGGTGGGGAGACGACATCCTCTGCCACATCGGCTAATGCAAGCCTTAAACTAACTTCACTATTAAAGACACTGGACACTATTGGTAATCACTCAAAATATTTATTAGCATCAAACCTTACTTGGTAACAAGTAATGGGGAGAGGTTGGTGGAATAAAACATTGTGAGAAACGGCTCCCTCTGATGTGGAGTAGTTTTTGAAAAAGAAGTAATTTTCCACGAATTTGATTTCGAGACCTCGGGTTAAGAATTTGAGGTTTTGAAATCAAGCATCTGAACGCACACAACTTCGTGTGACAAGGGTGTTTTTTCTTTAATTAATATCTTGCAACTTCGACGACTGATTGAGCTCGAATTTTCACAGGTTTATTATTTTATGCATATGTTGAGATACACCAAGTGAGAAGACTGGTCTTTGTCAATTACCAATAGTGTCCAGTGTCTTTAAACTAAAGGAGCACAGTAAATATTCCTCTCATTAAGGGCACTCTATGAGGAAAATGTCAATTTGTATTGAAACCTTGCAAAGGGCACCACATGCCGTGGGTTAGTTTAAAGCCTGGACATGGGTTCTTTCCCATCTGGAGTGTCAGGATAATTCAGTTTTGTATGGTTTCCACTATCCAATTAATAGGACTCACAGATTCACAAAAAAACCACGATGGGAAAAAAACATGTGTTAACAACACCTGTCATAACCAGTGACGTATGTGTGGCGGTACATTTAACTATTGATTTGTTTGTTAAAGGAACGTTACAGAATTGGTAAGAAACAAAAATTATGAAGATCACAGATTTACATAAAACTTACACGGTCTAATGCAGTGTGGTGAACGAATGGTCAGTGTCTGGATTTAATATACTTTTGATAAACGGCAAAAGTTCTAACTAAAAGGTAGGATGAACCAGATTTTTGTTCAAAGAGATTTTAAAAATCTAAATGTATGTATAATGTTATGAATAGTTTGTGTTTAAATGTCAACTCATCTCTTGTCTCAGTGATGGTGTTGGTACGTTGGCACCAGTGGTTAGCCCCAAGGAGCATTGCTTTCCATGGATTTACCGCTTTATAAATGTTTACTATTAGAATTATTATTATCATTATTAAATTATCTTTGGGTGGTTCTGAAATGAACTGGTGGCCTTTTGAAAACTCTTTGCATATTTAACCAACAGCTCACTATAGAAGCTATTATGGTAGGCATGTATGGTATCTCTGCAAACCTTGTGTCAAAAAAGTTTCTCCCACATACATGCAAAGTTTCGGACCTGGACCCAAAATCTGTGATTTAGTTCGGGCTAGTAAATATATTAAATCCAGACACTGACCATTAATTCACCACACTGCAATGAATCGTACCAATTAACAGCAGCACGCTGTATCACATGTAAACAGTACCAGAGTACCTAACATTATGTACTGACATCATTATGTATACATAATGTACCAGGCATTATTAGCATAATAATTCTATAGACAAATATGTAGATTTCCTTACAGGCTGGTAGTGATTTATGCAAATGAATGTGTCTACAAAGGAATGGCCATATGCCATGCTTAAATTGATTATTCTGACAGTTAGAGATCACTCAATATAAGGGTTATTGTTAAAGGAACATAACAGAATTGGTTTTTGCTAAACAAAACAGTTGCTGGCAGTGTAAGTACAAGGGGTAGTAAATATGTACCTGTGAGAGCAGAGATGAATCCTGTGATTGATTGAGCTTGGTGCGCAACATTCTTCAGGCATGCAGCTCTTTCGCAATTTCGCGGAATTTCACGTTTAAAAAAAATTGATATACGCTAAAAAAACAAAAATCATAAAAAATATAAAATAAAAACAATGAATAAAAAGATCAAAAAAAAAAAAAAATTGGGGGAGGGGGGTAATTTTTTTTAATGCCCAATTTATGCCCGGCAACAACAATGTACAACTAGGCCTATAATGTAAAAAAGAGCCTAGTACATGCGAACAATGCACCTTAGAGCATAATAAACCTCAACATTTTCTAGGGTACCATTGTGGGTCTCATGTTCCGTGGCATTTCGGCTGCCTCGCTCCGCACTTGCATTGTGTCTTTGAAAATGTTCCTTTTTTTTTGGTATGCCTGATACTTAGCATGACAGGCTGTATACTACTGTATGGGAGCCACTTAAAGACAGTGGACACTATTGGTAATTGTCAAAAACTAGTCTTCACAGTTATCTCATCAATGCATAAAATAATAAACCTGTGAAAATTTGAGCTCAATCGATCATCAAAGTTGCGAGATATTAACGAAAGAAATAACACCCTTGTCGCACCATGGTCACACGAAGTTGTGTGCTTTCAGATGCTTGATTTTGAGACCTCAAATTCTAAACTTGAGTTCTCAAAATCAAATTTGTTGAAAGATACTTCTTTCTCAAAAACTATGTCACTTCAGAGGGAGCTGTTTCGCACAATGTTTTTTACTATCAACCTCTCCCCATTACTCGTAATCAAGAAAGGTTTTATGATAATAAATATTTTGAGTAATTACCAATAGTGTCCAATGCCTTTGAATGACTGTGGCTAGACTATCATGTTGCAGTTCCCATCCCTCGCGTTTTGGCTTATTAGGATGTGATTGAGGATGATTAGTGTCACACATCAACAGTAATTATTATTAAATTATGAGTTAGCAGTAAAATTGGCAGACACAGGTCCATTAACATTAGTCAATTACACACATGAGTGGTTTTGGAACTTGTGCAAATTAAAGGGATCGTATACGTTTGGTAACTGTTGGTAGTGTTTTTGAGATA
This sequence comes from Asterias amurensis, assembly GCF_032118995.1. Classification (NCBI taxonomy): domain Eukaryota; kingdom Metazoa; phylum Echinodermata; class Asteroidea; order Forcipulatida; family Asteriidae; genus Asterias; species Asterias amurensis. The sequence continues at coordinate 9,440,071 of NC_092651.1, forward strand.
TTGTTGGAGTGGTTATGTGTTATGTCCACGCAGGACATCAGCAAAAGGAATAAACCGGATTGTGCACGTAATAAGTACTGCTGGAAATGATTATGCGGTGCTGTGCAGGATCGTGCCATGTTTATTATGTTATGACACATTCACCAACAGCGACGGATATCTGAGTAACATTTTAAATGAGTTACTATTTTTCGTTTACTTAAAGGCAGTGGACACTATTGGTAATTACTCAAAATAATTATTAGCATAAAACCTTTCTTGGTGACGAGTAATGGGAAGAGGTTGATAGTATAAAACATTGTTAGAATTAGCTCCCTCTGAAGTGACGTAGTTTCCGAGAAAGAAGTAATTTTCTACGAATTTGATTTGGAGATCTCAGAATTAGATTTCGAGACCCCAGAATTAGTTTTTGAGGTCTCGAAATCAAGCAGCATAAAGCACACAACTTTGGTGACAAGGGTGTTTTTTCTTTCGTTATTATCTCGCAACTTCGACGACCAATTGAGCTCAAATTTTCACAGGTTTGTTATGTTAAAATGCATATGTTGAGATACACCTAGTGAGAAGGCTGGTCTTTGACAATTACCAATAGTGTCCACTGTCTTTACGGGGCACTTATTTTAGGAGAAATGTAAGTTTGTACTGGAACTTTGGAACAAAGAGCACCAGCAGCAAAAGCACAGCGCACCGCGGCAATTGCTGGGTGCTATGGGTTATTTTGAGGCATGAAAACCCTGCCCGTGGTCAATGTTTTCCTCAGTCTTTGAACTCGTGATGTTTTGGGACTCCAGAGTGACATCTTAATTTGATTTTTCTATTTTGACCTTGTGATTGTGTAGGCCTATTGGATTGGTAAAGTACTGGTCTCGGAAACAATTATGCCGTTCGTTCTCTTGATGAAAAAAAAAACCAAATGGAAGGGCATTATTGAAGAGTATTACTTATACCCTGGCAGTTTCCATGACAACAGATTCCGTTTCAGTGCATCACTGAGAAGTTTCACACACATTGTTTATCCCTTGAGGAAAATGAGATAAAATTATATATCCTGCGTTGTGTTCCCCATGGAATATACTGACGCATTAAAACCTAAGTCTTGAAGAAGAAAATGAGACAAGATTTTATTCTGCGTTCTGCTATCCCTAGAATATTGCCAAGTGTAAAATGAGCTTTTGTAAAGACCGTAAGGTAATTATAAAATTTGACCAGGGCCTAATTTCACTATAAAGTTGCTTTAACCTAAGTCTTGAAGAAGAAAATGAGATGAGATTTCATTCTGCGTTCTGCTATCCCTGGAATATTGCCAGTAGTGTAAAATGATTTTTTGTAGCTAAAGACAAGGCAATATAAAATTTGACCCGGGGGCCCAATTTCACTATTGTAAAGTTGCTTATTTGTAAAGCACAATCAACTTGCTAAGCACCAAACACAAAATTGCTTACCAGAATTTGATATGTGGGACACCTGTTGCATTCTTGCTTGATGTTCAATTAAATGACAGTTTTTTTGCAAAAATAAATTCGACCGTCCTTGCCTTGAATTGAAATAGCACACTGTGACGTGCCACAATCTTTCCATACTGCAAATGCCTATTGATTTACAGGTTGGCTCACATTTCAAGCATCCGCCCAGCCTCAATGACCTCTTTTTTTTTTTTTTTTTTTATTTTTTTTTTTTTTTTATAAAGCTTGTGGTATTTTTTATATGAGAAAAATAATTGCCATGTGTTATTTCCTCTCTGCAGGCAGAAATACTTCCATGAGGCCACTGGTATGTGGGGAACTTGCTTGTGGTGGCACTGTGTTATGTGACTGTACACCTATCATAGAACTACAGTGTTTGCAACACAACACAGATAATCAGACCGGTGTTGTTTCTGAGTTCACTCTTCAAGACCACAGTTCTTCAAGACCAAAGTTCTTCAAAACCACAGTTCTTCAAGACCAAAGTTCTTCAAGACTAAATTTCTTCAAAACCACAGTTCTTCAAGACCAAAGTTCTTCAAGACTAAAGTTCTTCAAGACCAAAGTTCTTCAAGACCAAAGTTCTTCAAAACCAAATTTCTTCAAGACAACAGTTCTTCAAGACCACAGTTCTTCAAGACCACAATTCTTCAAGACAACAGTTCCTCGGTTTGTTGTTTTAACAGCAAACTACACGTGGGTTTATTTTCATGAAAGTTTAAACCACTGACCCCTACGGTGTAAGGTTCAACCCACACTGCAACTTCCTAGTTTACAATACCCTACATTGGTCCACTTCAGCAATGCGTTCTTTGGTATGCTGAAGTTTGTATCTTTGGAACACACAAACGCATAACATTGTCGACCGTCACCACTGCTTGTTACCCACCCCCCCCCCACCCCAACCTCAGCCATGTGAACCACATCATCACATGTGATCAAAGTTTCATGAGTCATTAATGTGATCTGTTGTGCTGCTGACGACAGTCTCAACCGCATCATCCAGGCCAAACTCCTCCAGTACACGGCTGATGTAAATAATGCACACACATGCAATCTACGTCATTTGCTGCAGTACTGTACAGAGTCAGTGACTGAAGACAAAATCTGTATGACCGCGTACTCTAGCCACTTGTCCATGAGTGAGAGATTGGATGGACTTGATTGAAGCAAGCGTGCTGTAGAGAATGCAGTGATTTATCGTACAGCGCCTCACCATTATTCTGACTTGACTGGTGATGGAGATAATGTGAAGCATAAAGCAGAGAGTCAATAACATAAATGTAAGTGTTTTTAAATTTTCTATTGTGGGTTTTACTTTTTTTTCTCCGTCTGTATGCAGCATAAATTATTTTGTACTCCTCTTTTTTTGACAGTATGTATGAGTCTACTCACAATAGCGAACGCACCTCATAGTTCTAGAGTAGCATTGAGTCATAAATTTCATATACTTAGAGTACTTGGATTTGTTGAAATTCAGCATTCTTGCACGGGTTATATTTTCGAATGATGAAAATCAACCACGAGGATTGAAAAATATAATTTGTTTGTTTGTTCGAGTTCTGAAAGTTCTCAATCACTTGGACTGCTGGCTTGCCGTAACTATAGCAGGTTTATAGACAAATTTGCATGTTTGAAAGGGATGTTTGTTTTCACTCTATAAACTGCAGTACTTAAAGGCAGTGGACACTATTGGTAATTACTCAAAATGATTATCATCATAAAACCTTTCTTGATTACGAGTAATGGGTAAATAATGAGAGTATAAAACATTGTGAGAAACGCTCTCCCTCTGAGGTGACGTAGTTTTCGAGAATGAAGTAATTTTCCACGAATTTGATTTCGAGACCTCAAGTTTAGAATTTGAGGTCTCGAAATCAACCATCTAAATGCACACAACTTCGTGTGACAAGGGTGTTTTTTTCTTTCATTACTATCTCGCAAGTTCGATGACCGCTTGAGCTCAAATTTTCACATGTTTGTTATTTTATGCATATGTTGAGATACACCAACTGTGAAGACTAGTCTTTGACAATTACCAATAGTGTCTACTGCCTTTAAAGGGATGTTTGTTTTCACTCTATAAACCGCAGTACTTAACGCTTCTCAGATTAATATTTCTATTGGGGATTATTCTTCCTGTATCCGGACATAATATTCACTTCCGATTTTCTGCGATATCTTAAAAACGCAACCACCTATGTATTTGAAGTTGAATTTCTACAAGTTAGTTTAATTGTATACATTTATGAAGGATTAAAACAACTGAACTTTGACTATCTCCGACCTTTTCATTGTTTGGTTCCAAACGTTGACCTTGTCATTGTATCTCCTTACCTCTGTGTGATGAAAAACAATCCTTGGAGGTGACCCGACCCAATGACCTCCATCACCCTAGGGAGTGCAAAATGTTTGGGTCATGTTGCAGACCACATACTGGGATAGGAAAAGGTCACCCCAAGAACCGGGTGTTGTCTTTTCTGGGATGGTAGGCCTATGTGGTTTAGGGGAAAATAATTTTTATGAAATTTGATTAAAACTCTAAAACTACAATTCTAAAACAATTTTTGTTTTAGAGAAAAATGAATCATGAACAAATTCAAATAAACTCTTTACTCAGAAAAAGCTGAAAATGCAGATGAAATTATAATTTCAGGACAGTACTTTGGAAAGATACTTAATTGGTAATCAATTTATTTGAAAATTACATAGTGGCAAAAAAACTTAGTGATGATGTTTTTCGGATTGTGTACTCCTATACTAGGGTTGTCTACCTGTTTGCTCCGTTTTGTTGTTAAAAAAACGTGACCACTTTGGAATGAAATGTTCACAGGTTAGTTTTATTGATCATGATCAAAGGCAGTGGACACTATTGGTGATTACTCAAAATATTTATTAGCATCAAACCTTACTTGGTAACAAGTAATGGGGAAAGGTTGGTAGTATAAAACATTGTGAGAACCGGCTCCCTCTGAAGTGGCGTAGTTTTCGAGAAAGAAGTAATTTTCCACGGATTTGATTTCCAGACCTCAGATTTAGAACTTGAGGTCTTGAAATCAAGCATCTAAAAGCACACAACTCCTTGTGACAAGGGTGTTTTTTCTTTATTTGTTATCCCGCACTTCGATGACCAATTGAGCTCAAATTTTCACAAGTTTGTTACTTCATGCATATGTTGAGATACATTAAGTGAGAAGACTGGTCTTTGACAGTCACCAATAGTGTCCAGTGTCTTTAAAACAATCAAACAGTTCCAAAAACCAAAGGTGTACGTGGCCTTCATTTGAGGTTGTAATATGCTGAGTAAGCTTTGGAAATCAACACCTTGGGATATCTCATAATCAGTTATAGGTCCTCCACTTTAAGAATGTGGAGAAAATATTGACCTTTTTTGTGGCGCAAAAAGCCAGAGGGGAGTGGGGGAATTAGTAAAAGGTGAGTTAAAACGAGGTCACTCGAGACTAGGTGGGTGTATTTAAATCCTCGACGGTATGCAATGGTAGAGTGATGGTTCGAGTCTAGTTCTCACTCTGTGTTTCTTAAAGGTAACATGAAATGTGTAGCTTTTGTCAAACATTTTGACAAGGGAGGTATAATGGATTTGATCTTTTAAGCTTTCCCTGCTTGAGCGGGAATGTCAAGTCGTGAACTTTGCTGAATTTCATTTAAAATGTTTTCAATGAGTATGAAATCAGGTCATATGATTATAAATAGATTTTAAGTGTGTAAATAAACCCAATCATTTCGAGTACCCTTATCCAGCGCTATTCTGCGAAAAGCTCTGTCCCTATTAAATCTCAATACGTCATTTGTAAAGCCACTTTGTTACAGCGTATAACAAAGCAAACACCCAGAGATGACGTCAGCGGCATTGTCCTTTGATGCGCGCCGTCAACGGCAGAAGTCTTTTTAGTTTTTGAAAACCTTTAGGTTGGGACCTGATTTATTAATCGATAATTACGAATCAGAAGTATACACATATCAAAATTAAATTAAAATGTCGAACAAGTGCATTATAAACAAGTTAAAATAGCATTTCTATTAAAAACATTCCGCTAAAGTAGTGTTTAAAAAAGAAGAGATATTAATGATACTCATACAACATGTGTAGGCCTATACTAATGTGTTTAAACTTGGTACTTAACTGAGCTCTGTGTCTGTGATTTTTTTTACAAAGCTCGGGAAAGTACCAAGAACACACGTCAGTGATATTGGTAAAACCAAAATTGATATTCTTGTCCCTGATGCAAAATTGCCCATCTATTAAGAAGAGATGTCTGATTGTGTACTCAATTACATGTAGGGTTGAATGTATGCTGAGATTAGCCAATTAGATACAGGCATGCAACTCGTTTCCGCGGAATTCCGCGTTTTTTTTGGGGGGGGGGGGGTTTTTTTAGCCTTATATATCCCTGGCAACAACAGTGTACAACAGTGTACAACAAGCCTAGTACATGCTAACAATGCACCTAAAAGCATAATAAACGGTAAAACCTCAACATTTTCTAGGGTACCATTATGGATATCATGTCCCGTGGCGTTTCGGCTGCCTCGCTCCGCACTTGCGTTGTGCCTTTGAAAATTTTCCTCTTTTTTTTTCAATGGGCAGTTGCATGCCTGTAGATGGTTTACTAATCATATGACAAACTTGGCCGGCCACACCCAAATTGCATACACAGCTACATGTATTTCTTTGGCAGGAGCTTGTTTGCATTTTAGAAGAAACAAAAAAGTGCTAAAAACATGAACAACGATGCTCTTTTTATGAGATTTTTTAAAGACTGTTGACTGTGCAATTTGGTTTTTTAGTTGATGTGTTGACGCATTATGGGGAAGAGCTGAATTTTAAATTCAGACAAAAGATCACTGTAATGATTGATAATGCATAATTAATTTGATTAGAAGAAGAAAACAAATAAGTAAAAATACACAAAAATAAGTATTTAAAAAAGTGCCAAGTTTAAAAGACCAGTCTTCTCACTTGGTGTATCTCCACATGCATAACGTAACAAACCTGTGAACATTTGAGCTCAATTGCTCGTTGAAGTTGCGAGATAACTATGAAAGAAAAAACACCCTTATCACATGAAGTTGTGTGCGTTCAGATGCTTGATTTCGGGACCTCAAATTCTAACTGGAAACCAAATTCTCGAAAGCTACTTCACTGATAACGTCTGAATATCAGTGGTATTTCATCTAGTGTTAATAGTGGGTCACGGTTGAAGTGCAAATTGAGCCCAGAGAATGCCAAGCCAGTTATTAATTTAGCGACTCAACAAAGAGACTGACCAGAATATGGGCGTGTGCTGCTTCGGTCTTGCATGGTGTTGGTACGGACACGCAATATGAACAAGCTCAGTGTTCTATAGATTGTATTTCTATTGTGGCCTCTGAAAAGGTGTCAACGAAACTGCTATTACTGTAGAGTAAATTTCTGCATTGAAATGCTTATTAAGTTAAAATACTGCAAGTTATTTGTTTAGGGTGGGGTTGGAGGGAACGAACAAATACTAGAAACCTTTTCATCGTAATTTCATCGGGCCAGTTTCAGTTACATCTCTCGTGAGTTGGCTCGTGACAACTACTTAATTTTAATGAATGCAAGCTTCCTCTTTTTAAAAAGCAATGTTTTGAATTGATAATGGATTACCTGAGCTTCACAGAGCTTACATAAGAAGCATATAAAGTAAACTTCGGCAAAGTATTTTTAAAGACACTAGACACTATTGGTAAGTGTCAAAGACTAGTCTTCACAGTTGGTGTATCTCAACATATGCATAAAAAACAAACCTGTGAAAATTTGAGCTCAATCGGTCTTAGAAGTTGCGTGATATTAATGAAAGGAAAAAACACCCTTGTCGCACCATGGTCACACGAAGCTGTGTGCTTTCAGATGCTTGATTTGGAGACCTCAAATTCTAAATCTGAGGGCATCGAAATCAAGTTCGTGGAAAATTACTTCTTTCTCAAAAATTACTTCAGAGGGAGCCGTTTCTCACAATGTCTTATACTATCAACCTCCCCATTACTCGTTACCAAGTAAGGTTTTATGCTAATAATTATTTTGAGTAATTACTGATAGTGTCCACTGCCTTTAAGTTTATATACTGCAAGTTATTTGTTAAGGGTGGGGTTGGAGGAACGAACAAATACTAGAAACCTTTTCAGTGTAATTTCATCAGGCCAGTTTTAGTTACATCTCTCGTGAGTTTGCATGTGAGCACTACATCATTTTACGTTACTTCAGAGGGAGCCGTTTCTCACAACGTCTTATACTATCAACCTCCTCATTACTCGTTACCAAGTAAGGTTTTATGCTAATAATTATTTTGAGTAATTACTGGTAGTGTCCACTGCCTTTAAGTTTTAATACTGCAAGTTATTTGTTAAGGGTGTGGTTGGAGGGAACAAACAAGTGTAATTTCATCGGGCAAGTTTCAGTTACATCTCTCTTGAGTTTGCATGTGAGCACTACATCATTTTAATGAATGCAAACTTCCTCTTTTTAAAAACTAATATTTTGAATTTAAAAATTGGCAAAGGAACTAAACAAGTTTGCAAGAATATCATTGGAAACACTGCAATTAAAGGGAAGGTACACGTTTAGTTATTACTCAAAACAAATATTTTCTTAAAGGCAGTGGACACTATTGGTAATTGACAAAGACCAGTCTTCTCACTTGGTGAAAATTTGAGCTCAATTGGTCGAAGTTGCGAGATAATAGTGAAAGAAAAAAAACACCCTTGTCACACGAAGTCGTGTGCATTTAGATAGTTGATTTCAAGACCTCAAATTCTAAACTTGAGGTCTCGAAATCAAATTGGTGGAAAATTACTTCTTTCTTGAAAACTACGTCACTTCAGAGGGAGCAGTTTCTCACAATGTTTTATACTATCAACCTCTCCCCATTACTGGTTAACAAGTGAAGTTTTATGCTAATAATTATTTTGAGTAATTACCAATAGTGTCCACTGCCTTTAAAAACTGATTTGGTAACGAGCATTGGAGAGCTGTTGATAGTAGGCCTATAAAACATCGTGGGAACTTCTTTCTGTATCTTCTTCACAAATGTAAAATGTCATTGCTTTAAAATAGTGTCTTACTTATTTTACATTACGTTTTTTATAACGAGTAGGCTTTCAGATACAAGTTGTTCAGATGGAATATTTTTTCAAGGACAAACCCAGCCCTTCAATTAAATTGTTGGTGCAATTGTATGGATTAGTTCCCTGCAGAGACAGCTTTTACTGGAAATTCTTGGCATACATGGGTGTACATTGTACATTGAACATGGTGAGCGCAGGTGGTTTGTCCCAGCTCATTGTTTTTACAAAATGTGGTGTTCTTGTTCCTGTGTTTACAGAAACATCTGAGCAATATCCTGTCAAAAAGAAAACTCAGTGTGTGTGTTTTTTTATAATATAAAAGACCTACATGAAATAACTTTGAGGCCACTGAGATTAATCAATGTTTAAAGGCAGTGGACACTATTGGTAATTGTTAAAGACTAGCCTTTACAGTTGGTGTATCTCAACATAATGCAATAACAAACCTGTGAAAATTTGAGCTCAGTCGGTCATCGAACTTGCGAGATAATAATGAAAGAAAAAACACCCTTGTCACACGAAGATGTGTGTGTTTAGATGGTTGATTTCGAGACCTCAAGTTCTAAATCTGAGGTCTCAAAATCAAATTCGTTGAAAATTACTTCTTTCTCGAAAACTATGGCACTTCAGAGGGAGCCGTTTCTCACAATGTTTTATACCATCAACCTCTCCCCGTTACTCGTCACCAAGAAAGGTTTTATGCTAATAATTATTTTGAGTAAGTACCAACAGTGTCCACTGCCTTTAAACATTTTGATCTTTCCTTTTGCTGATGAACAAGGTTGAAAATTTCTCTGATTATGGGAACTCGTCCTGTGTTATTTTGAATCTAACAAAATATCTCCCTGACTGTATAAAATCTCCTTGAATTGATGAGCGGATGACAGTCACAGCGATGGTGTATATCATACAGTGTTTTGGCTGGTAACTTGCTAAGCAAATATGTTTGGTGCTAAAAAAAGCAAGTTTTTGTACTTACATGCTTAATGAAATTGTGCCTTGTAGTCTAGTAGAGTTTTTGTCTTGAAATTCACAGCCTTTCTGTTATGATATTGTTTTTTATTTTGCAGAGTGGTATAATTGAGATGAGCAGAACCCAGCCTTGGGTATTCATCAGATGTGACACGGCATCTCGGGAACTTTTTGTTTTTAATGAGTTAGTGGTTGCTCAATAGTCATGGAGTCAACAGTACTTCACCTTGCTGTAATATGGAGCGTTGCATGCATTAATGTATGCATTGCAATCAATGGTGAGTGTACATTTGCTAAGCAAAGTCTGTCCCGAGCCAATGAGGCTCATTAGGCCGGTGTTTGTAGCCAGTTTCCTTGGCATTTAAAAAATGAATTTGCATTGGACAGGATGCCAGTCTATATTATTATTATTGGTTTATTAAAAAAAACATTCAAACATTGCAGCTCCAAGCTGAATTGAGTTTAAAATACAGAGATTCATTAAAATATATATATGATAAAAAATACAGAAAAACCATTAAGAAATACAATTTGTTTTTATACATTAAAAAGGCAAACTGGCTAGTGCCTGGTTACTCCCCAGTTCTTTCTAGTAACCATTTGTAATCCTGGATGGAGAGAAGCATTTATGATAGGCCAGGATGTAAAACCACATTCTGTAAAATATAGAACGCCCTAGACCACTCAGCCATGACACCCCACATTTGCAAAGTGAACAATCAATTTGCTTGAGGGATTAGCTAGGATCCTTTATTACGTGGCGTGTTGTGGCCGAGCGGTTTAGTGCATCAGACTCGGGTTCAGGTGGTTTAGTCATTTGAGTGTGGGTTCACATCCCGGTTGTGACACTTGTGTCCATGGGCTAGTCACTAAACAGTACTTTGCTTCACTAATGGATAACTATGTAAAGATAGTTTGTGTGATTGATTTAGCTTAGTGTGCCTCATACTTGGCAGCACAGGCTGTTTACTCCCCAGGGAGCTGAGATGGTTTAAGGAATGGAATTTATGGCCCAGTGAACAGAGTTAATAATGGTCGAAGCGTTCGGTAACTCAGCAGCCAAGTTTCTTCTTTATCCCTACACCGATGTATGTTTAAACACTGTGCATTTAAGCTTGTTTAAGTAAAGTCATGTTGACAACAGAACATTTAAAGACACTTCAAAGGGAGGTTTCAAATCCACAGGCATCAGCATTATATAGCAGATGTCTTAACCGCTAAAACAGAGTCCCGATCCGTTGTGGTTTACTTTTTTCTCCAAACACCATACATTTGTTTAACGTTCAATCATTTGACATCCACACAGGCACATCAGGGTCTTCACTTCTTGCCAGTATGTCAACTCAGATCCTTCATCAACCGTCCGTCTTGCCTTCATCAGGGACACAAACAACTCAGCATCCGTCCCAAATTCCCACGCTGTACCCCACGCCAACTCCTTCAATGACCACGCTGTCACACTTAGCAACAGTACTCCACACCCCTACTCCATCGCCTACTCACTCAGCGAGACTAATAACAGGGGTATCATCGGGGGGAGGAGATCTCCAGCCAACTCATGTGATGAATTCATCACAATCCACGTCTGCGCCATTCCCTCCCCCTCCCATTCCACCCCCATTCCCAACTCCTATCTTAAACAGAACTGAGATTTTTTCACCGACATCGATGCCATGGCCTACACATTCGATTCCGGCTGGTGTCTCCGTAGTATACGACCTTGTGACGTCAACTGTTTATGAGACGGCAACGATATACGCGACACCCTCTAGTATTGTGGTGCCAGGTTCATCAGCCACACCAGGCATGACTTCAAGACCCATGGAGTCTCAGTCGTTTATGAGCACCCCAGCACCAACACCAACACCAAGCAGCTCATTCACCCTGCCAGTATCCTCTGCTTTACCAACACTGGGTACCACTCCAACTCAAGCTAACTCCGCAACAGATGGAACCACAAGGAGCGTAACAACCAGCCCAACTCTTCTCTTCCCCATCAAGCTTATAATGATCCTCAGCGGGGAGTGCAGCCATGTCAAAGGTCAAGAGCTTCTCTTCACATTGGCGTTCAACAAGTTCATCGCCGCCCTCCTCGAGATAGAAGTCGACCGAATAAGCGTTCAGAAGATTCGCTGTGGCTCGGTCGTGGTTGATTTCACAGTGGAAGAAACTTCAGAGGAGACCCTAGGAGACAAACTGACCCATATGGTGGACGACAATGAGTATGGGTTCCAGTTTGACAACCAGAACTTCACTGTGAACAGTGTCGCGGTGATCAACGTCCCAAATCAGACCACAAAACCGCCAAGGACCGGAAGGAATGGGTTAACATTCGAAGAGGAGCAGCTCTTAATCTACATTGTGATTGGATCAGCTATGGGTATCGTTATCCTGCTGTCGTTGATACTTCTCGTTCACCACCGGATCAGGAAATCATGCAGCAGGCACGCCCAGTCCTTTGATATCCAAGAAGAGCCTCATATAAAACTGTCGGACTTTAACATGGCGCACACGTACATCCCACGGCCGCGCAGCATCTATGGGTCAAGGCTGAACAACGGTGCGGAGGGCACTTACCACACCAGCAATGGGAATGGCACCTCCAACCATCATACCGGAATGCAGAACCCCCACTACGCTGACGACGAGGCCGCCAGGGATCACTACCATGAGGTTGTAGATGACAGGGCACCAGCCATGCAGACTACCAGGCTGAGTCAGGATTTTGGACGCAGTGCTGTGCCTGAAATGAACCTGCCACGATTAGAAGGTTGGAGTTTTATTTTTGTAAAAAATTGAAATAATGGTGGAATAAATTCCTTCATCTCTGAATATGTTATCATTACGAACAAAAAATTACCTGAAATTTTAGGATTGTTTTAAAGTTAGTTTTGCATCAGGATAAAGAACATAATTTGTTTTTACCTTTACATCGATGTTTATTTGGCACAGCTTTGCTAGCTTGGTGGTCTAGTGGTAAGATAACTTATCTAGCAGTTAACTGGTTGTGGGTTTGAATCCCACCTGTGTGATTTGTCTGTGGATTTTTCACAGAACTTGGGAAAGTACTGAGTATATATACAGTGCTTCGGTGTATTAGGGTAAAAAACAAATTCTGTTTTTATTGATCATCTTCTTTTAAATTGTGCATGGTTCAAGTGGGGGGAAAAACTATCGCATGGCTTGTAGCCAACAATTTTACTTGGACCAGAATTAAAACTTAGAAACTTAAAGAGTTTGCTTAAAAAGTTGATTTACTGATTTAAAGAGAAAAACACCCTTGTCACACAAAGTTGTGTGCTTTCAGATGCTTGATTTCGAGACCTAAAAATCTAATTCTGAGGTCTTGGTATCAAATTCGTGGACAATTACTTCTTTATTGAAAACTCTGTTACTGCAGAGGGAGCCGTTTCTCACAATGTTTTGTACTATCAACCTCTCCCCATTACTCGTTACCAAGTAAGTTTTTTTGCTAATAATTATTTTGAGTAATTCCTAATAGTATCTACTGCCTTTAAAGGGTTTGCTAAAAAAGTTGATTTACTGATTTAAGTCTCCTTTTATTTGATTCTCTGTTTTTATTTGTGGAATTTTTAGGAGTTTACAGAGCTGGGCAGGATGAGGAACAAATCATCAACGACAACTTCCTACGGCCCAGCCTGAGCCGCCGAGGCAGTGACAGCAGCACAGTCACCAGGCTCTCCGCAACATTTCATGCCCCGCCCGATTGTCCACCCACTCCGCCCCTGCCGTCCCCTCCTCGCCTTCCAAGCCCTCCACCGTCTCCACCGCTCGATCCGCCCACTCTAGAGCTTCCACCGCCCCCTCCGCTTCCTCCTCCCACCCCAACGATGTTTCATGATGGCACACCTCTCGGCGCCCGGTTATCCGGAATAAGTAACGGAAGCTCTTCAGAGGCGACCAACTCACTTCACGGAGACGCGAGCTTCCTTTTGTACAAAGGTTGTGACTACGACCCTCAACCCTCGGGGATTGACAACCCGTCCTATGAAACCCCCAACCCTGGGGATCACGAAGCACCAAATGCACATGGTCAAAGGATACCAAGCTTTTACAATATGCCTCCTGCACCCGTATAGCTTAATACCAAAAAGAACAACAATCTCATCAGTACCGAGCCTTTTATCACAATAAATGCATTTTTACTCATTTGAGAGAACGAGGAGTGTCTCATTGTATGTGTGGTTACGTTGAGAGACCATTTTTATGGACGTGCGTTCGCCATTTTTTTTACGCAAAATATTTTGCCATACAGTAGACGTCACATTGAAACATGAAAAACAGTACAAACGGTCTAGGTGCGATGCTATATTGCCATTTTGCCATACATGCGTGTCAAGCGACGATCTATTTGACATACACGCGTATCGATACGCCGCGTCCACAGAAGGCGGCTGACCCCAGCGTTCTTCAGTTTCTATTTCTACGGAGAGTACCAAACTTATGAGAGTATACTATAATTTGATTTTTAATGCACATAAGAAGCACACTTTAGGGTGAAATCTCTCTGCAACTGAATCTTTTAAGATATTTTTATATTACCGTTTAAGAGGGCTGGTTTTTTTCCGCAATTTGTAAACGGTATTTTTTACCACTGTGCCTCTGTAGTTTATGTGTGTGTGACAAAAGCACTACCGTCCACTCAGAGAGTAGTCTGGTCTCAAGAGGTTTTATAATAATAATGGATGATACAAATTATAATAATCTGGACACTTATTTAGTGTTCTTGCTCACTGGTACTTCAATGCATTGTATAAATTGTATATGTACTTATGTTTACACAAAGGTGAGGGGTTTGTTTTGTATAGGAGGTAATACTGAATGACTTAGGCATTAAAGGGAAGGTACATGTTTGGTAATTACTCAAAATAAATATTAACTTTAAAACTGACTTGGTAGCGAGCATTGGAGAGCTGCTGATAGTATAAAACATTGTGGGAAACGGTTCCCTCTGAAGTAGCATAGATTTTGAGAAAGAGGTAATTTAGCACTAAAATAATAAAAGACTTATAGCTATAGAAGTCTTTTATTCCTATCTGAAAGCACACAAATTTGTGCAACAAGGGTGTCTTTTCTTTCATCTTTTTCTTGCAACTTCGATGACCAATTGAGCCCAAATTTTCACAGGCTTGTTATTCTATGCTTATGATGGGATACACCAAGTGAGAAGACTGATCTTGACAATTACCAAACTTGTACAGTGCCTTTAAGAGGCATTATGGGGCATTTTGTTGCTACAGAAACACCAGGGCAAGCATATCTCTTTCTCGGTACGTGTCCTGGTTTTTTTTATGTACAGTTCACAATGCACAGGATCTAGGGCTTAGGTCCATACCGTCTGAAAAAGCAATTATAGGCGAGTGTCTTGCTCAAGGACGCCACAGCTAAGGCCTGGACCGCATTCTGGCAGCACTATGGGTATGGATATTTTTATAATGAATTATTTTCAAGTATTGGCTTGAACTTGCCAGAGGCTTTTTTTTAGTGCAGTAAATCATTCCATTTTGTTGTTTTTTTAAATGAAAAAGTTTTTGGCTTTTCCATAACCCTAAAGTGGTGACTAAAGTGGGTTTGGGGTTGGAGAGGAAAGGTGGGGGAAGAGGGGGAAGGGGTGATGAAGAAGGACCAGGGCCCAATTTCATTGCTCTGCTTACCGCCGAATTCTGCGCTTACGATCGTGATTCCCCGCTTACGTGCAAGCGCCAAATTTCTGCCCTATAGCCTTGTAAGCGTAGAATGCCTAGTAATTTGGAGTATGTACGTGCAGAGGCCGAACTTCGCCGCTAACCCAAGAAATACGCTTGCCGTAAGCACATAATTTCCTGCTTCCGTAAGCGCCGATTCTGTGCTTATGGTAGGCAGAGCTATGAAATTGGGCCCTGGTAGCTATATAGGTATTTCATCTTTTTCTTTCGTCCATACTTCAAATGAAATAGGGAAGCTTTTCAAACCAAACGGGCCAGTCAAACCACTTGGAGTGAAATTTAACTGGTCCTCGGGTGTTTTAACTGGTGGCCAGCGGACCATTGTTATTAAGGGAGAATGCTTGGTGCACCGACAATTGGTTGGTGGTATAAAGGAACACATTGCCTTGGATCGGTCGAGTTGGTCTTTGAAAAGCGTTTGTAACTGTTTGTTATAAAATGCATATGGTTAGAAAGATGTTTTAAAAGTAGAATACAATGATCCACACACATTTGCCTCGAAATTGCATGGTTTTCCTTTTATTTTGCGAACTAACACGGTCGGTTATTTATGGGAGTCAGAAATCTGACTCCCATAAATGGCCGACCATGTTCGTCGACGAGGTAAAACGTAAAACCACGCAATTTCGATAGATACTTGTGTTGGTCATAAAATTCTACTTTTAAAATATCTTTCTAATCATGTGCATTTTATAACAAACGGTTACAAACGCTTTTCAAAGACCAACTCGACTGATCCAAGGCAACTTGTTCCTTTAATAACTCCAATCAGGATGAAAAATATTGTTTGGGTTTTGCCGTTTCACCCTTGTGTGATCAGCAATGCATACTTGGTGTAAATGCTAAGACCACAATAATATTAACTGAAGTTGGAAACAATATACCAAAGAAAACTGTAATTGTCTAAAACCTGTTGAGGTTGAAACATAATTGTTAATACCCGTCCGTTTTTGTTCGCGACTCGAGCACAAGTTGTAGTCCGTGATGATGCTGATGACATGCATGTAATTGGTTGAACTTTAGATTTGAAAGGAGATGTAATTAAACCTAAAATAAGATGACAGTACTTCAAGATTTAAAAAATATGTATAGTTAAATATTAGTAAAAAAATTGTCCAGTACAGTGCAAAGCTTGATTGAATTAATCAATTGCTCACAGCCAAAGAAGTAGATCAAAGTCACGTCCAAGTCGAAGGAAAACATCCAGTCTTGCCAGTCTGTAATGACATCTCTTTATAAAAACCTAAGTGTATAATAGCTTAGTAATTATGTGAACACATTTTTTAAACGCAAACACAAGTCTTAAACTT
The DNA here is from genome assembly GCF_032118995.1 of Asterias amurensis. Taxonomy (NCBI): domain Eukaryota; kingdom Metazoa; phylum Echinodermata; class Asteroidea; order Forcipulatida; family Asteriidae; genus Asterias; species Asterias amurensis. The sequence continues at coordinate 9,456,649 of NC_092651.1, forward strand.
ATTACCTTAAGATTTTTCACAAAAGGGGAGGTTTGTGTAAATACCACTTGGCACTAATGGTGTAACTTTTGCTCAAAATACCAGGCTGTCAAACGCACATTCCACCGTTTGACATGACCGGGATCCGAACCCACACTCTGCCTCTGACAACACCAGAGTTTTATTAATGCTACTTTGCTTTGCTCATACCCATGAAAAGCAGTTTCATTCTTATGGATAATACGAGAAATAATACAAAGAAGCACATTCTTTTGTTTCTGATGATTTTTGTTAAATTTAAAGCACTGGGAAACTGACGCTTATAACAAAAGCAGTACTAAATGATACTATAGCTACATAGCAGTGTGAACTGAATACTAAACCCCTTCACAGTACTTTTATACCAGTACGCTTCGATGCGCAAAATGAATGATGCGTCCAGAACCATTGTGCACTAACTATACAATAGGAATGACTACAAAAGGTCCATTTGAAACACTGGACCATTTTGGTGCGCTTAACATGCATCATCCAAACGAACAAAACCAAATGTCCGCTGGCCGTTCAGGCACGAAGTGACATGCCTGTAAACTTGTAAAATTGAATTGACACTGGCATTCTTATTTGAGTATTAGTGCTGAGTGCTATTAATTTTGTTGTTAGTTGCTTTGCCATTAAAACTGTATGACTTGTTTTTGTTTATATAAGTATTTCTGACTCTTGAGGGGTAATATTGGACTGTTATAAATGTTCTTTAAAACTAAAACGAAAACCCAAAAAATTAACTTGCCAGCATTCTACTAAAATAACTTTATTTATGTAAAGGATTTGTTTGCCACGTAACTTAATACCATACACTGAAAAAGTGATATTTTAAGACCAACTTGTGCTACTATTTATTCTTTAAATTTTAGGTAATAATGTTTATGCATTATCTGTTTGACCTTGCCTTATTATTTTAACCCTTATTTTATTGAAAAGTATGTCGAGTTTTTAGTATAATATTTATCAGTATCCATTTATTTATAGTTTAATGATTACAGGTATTAATTGTATGGAATGTTTATGTTTATGTTGCAACACAACACATGGGAGTGGTTTATTTCTTAATTTTATTAATTCAACTCATTACCATAATCTGTTACCTGAATAAAAAGTCACAGTGCTCGTAAAATGTTGATAAGTTTATGGTGAAATTTATGTTTGATTTCCCCCTTCTCCTGCCCCTATAAAACAAAAATATGAAGATGAAAAAAGCTTTGAGTGGGGTTCCTGAAAATTTAAAAAAAGATTTGTGCAGAAGTACTTTTGTAATTTACAGTAACATGTACTCTGCTCGAACCCCCACATTCTTAGTCCCGCCTACCCCATCAGATTTAAAGAGCAGACGATAAGCGGACGATATGACACCCGCCCTCTCTTGACGACCGTCGCCTTAAAAATTTATCTCTGACGGTAAATATAGCTGGGCACCAGCCTAAAAGTGTACTAATTTGAACACAGATGGACCTAAAAACCTAGTCGTGTTCCTAGAAGAATGTTGAATTTCAACACGTGCGCGCCGAACTTCACTTTTTCACTTTTTTAGTGAACGACATTCTCGCCGGTCGTCTGGTAAGTATAATTGCCAAAAACTTGTTTAATTTTACTTTAACGCATAATATTATTCGAATTGGACATAGCTGCTGTTAACATTTAAATTATCATATGAGAAACAATGTTTTTGTCTTAAAATAGACCCTTTAAAAGGGATAAAAACGTCATTATTTGAGAAACTGGTTGGCACTGGCAGGTTTGAATGAGGTTGGTGAAATGTTGATGTGAAATGTTTTACAGTTTTCTCCTGACTGAATTTAGAATTGAGTTTGATTTACCATACTTGCTCCATGAAAAGTTAGTTTAAAGAAAATGTCATTGTCAACCAGGCCAGAGGGCAGAGTAGCTTTGTTGGACATGTTAGAGGTAGCGCGATATTGGTTTCTACCATACTGCCATAGCACATGATAGCATAGCCTGAACACCTGACGTCATACTTCAAGGCTCGTGAATAACGCCAGAGACCGGCATAAAAAACCGATGTGTGTTTTGACCTTTGACCCCATACCTTTCACGTAGATATATGCAGTCAAATTCTGTTGCGGACGTGACAGGATGGAAGCTCAATTCACTGTGCACGTTTATCCAATATCATTGTATCCAATAGATTCACTGGATCTGAGAAGCTTGGACCTGTCTTTATCCTTGCGGCCTAGTCTACATGTAGCATTGTTTATTAGATGTAGCGCGATATTGACATTTCCTATTCTGGCCACACACAAAAAAGAGATTTTTCAAACTGATGTTGCTTTGCCCTTACGTACTGTCTGAGCTTCAAATTACTCCTGTACTCTGTAGGTCAATAAAACTCGATTCTTTTATAATCCTTTTGAAAAAGGACAAAAGTTTACCTCATTATTTCACACATCAAAAAGATTCAGAGCATGGTCACCGTCGCGACTCTGCGAGAACTTTTGAACTTTTTGGACAAATAAATTAGTTATCAAATAATAAACCACGTTCAACCCAAAATCAAATAAATTAGTTCACGGTTTTCAATTAATACCGCCCTCTATTGACTTCCAATTGAAAAAATAATGCCATCCATTGACAGAGAGAGGTTCAGAAAGATCGTAGTGCCTTTTTCTCCATCTGAATCAGTGAATAACCACTGTTTTTAAGTACTTTTTACCATTTTGGGCAACATTTTTACTAATTCCTACTTTGAAGGAATGTATACATTCAGCAACGGTCGGGTATTCTGTCAAACCTCAGTAAAATCCCTGTCCATTTCTGAGTATGAAAAGTTGGGTTTTGCTCCCGCGAGAGGTCGCGCATCAAATTTACGGAGGTTCTAATTAAACCAAGTTCCTGGTAAAATTTTATTTTTGAGCGTTTGAGTGTGCGTTGAGGGATAGGGCAACAAGCTTAATAGTGGGGGGGGGGGGGGGGGGTCTTGCTTTTTAACAATCTTTTTACCTCATTCGGCGACCAGAAGAGCCCGCGTGTTTGTTGTCTGTTGGAAGGCATAACTAATTATCAAAAGCACCTATATGACAGTGGAGTTTGCACCATTGAATTTTCTGAGGAGACCTTCAATTTGATGTAAAATTTGAATTTATTTGAGAAAAAAAAGATTATTGCTGTTTAAGAATGTTTCTACATGATCTGTAGCAAGTAGACATTTCCTATTCTGGCCACACACAAAAAAGAGGTTTTTCAAATTAATGTTGCTTCGACTTTAATGTTGTCTGAGCTTCAAGTTACCCCTGTTGGTCAATAAAACTCTCTTCTTTCATAATCCTTTTGAAAAAAGCCCAAACTTTACCTCAAATCAAAGATTCAGAGCATGGTGATGGTCACCCACACAACTAACGTGAGCACAGCCATTTTTGATGTAAAATTTGGTCACCGTTTTTCAATACATAACGACTTCTCTTTACCTGTAATCAAAAAATCTATTGATACAGAGAGGATTGGAAATGTTATGGGCCTTTTTTCCTGTTTTAATCAGTGAATAAATAAGGTTTTTATGTATTTTTTACCATTTTGGGCAAAATTTTGCCTTGTTTAAAGGTATTTACATTCAGCGACGGTGGCGTAGGCTGTCTAACCTATGTCCAAAAAGTCCTCGGCTAAGTTTTTTTTTTTTCCTGCACAAGGTCCAGATGGAGTTTATGGAAGTTTTAACTAAACCAAGTACCCAGTAAAATCTCTTGTATGAACCTTTGAGTGTATGCTTAGGGATAGGGCTGATTTATAAGCTTATGGTACTTTATAAATAATTGATTTTTCTTTTGTCGTATATTTTCTTCATAGTTCCCAAGTCTAATGCAAACTGATACCAGCTACACATGAGTACCATCAGTATCATCTATAATAACGTACAGCGAGATACTATCAGCCAGAGAAAATGAGGTTCTCATATAAGGTACAACAAAAATAACCAAAATATTGGGAGACTTTGGAAAGATTTGGCAGGAGACTTTCTGGATTAGACTCTTGAGCATGCTTATATATCTATCTATGTGGGTTCTCAATCTCATCAAAGCCTGTACAACATCTAGATGAGGAACGGTGTGTGGTGTTTCTAGTAGTGGACACTAACAATGTGTTCTTGCGTTTTAATTATTTTATACAGGTTTAACTTTAGTTGGTGCAAGTAAAAAATGTGTTTGCCAACTAGTTGGGAGCTTAATGGTTTTTTGAGGTCACAATTTCTTAGAACACGTACTTGATCTTCAATGTCTTATGAATCCATTCATAACAATCAAAACATTATTGAGTAAATATTGTTAAGAAAAGGGACAAAAACTTACCAGAGATGGGAAAAATTCAGGAACCTCGGGAAAATTATAGCTAGTCAGTGGCCCATATCTAACGAGGCCGAATGCTGATTTTTTTATTGGATGCAAACATGCTATATTTTCCCCTATTCCAGTCGCACTTGTGTGATAACTTGAAAGAAGATGCACATGTATACAAGTACACATGTAAGTATGTAGTTTGTTTATTTTATTTTACATGATCATAAAATTTCTGTTTTCATTTAGTTCTCCAACCTCCTTGGAGCAGTTTATCGCCATGGTAACCTTAGTTTTAGTTCCGATGGAGACAGCATCATCAGCCCCGTTGGAAACAGAATCTCCAAATTTGACCTGAAGAAGTAAGAATGTTCCAAATATTCCAATATCTTTCCACTTTCTTTTACCATCTACTTAGGCTTTCAATGATACATTATTTGTACTAAATTATGCCTCCTGCTATTTTATGATGTGTGGTAAATGCGCAGTTAATTATCAGATCCGGTTTATGTAGTCTGAGTAAAAAAAAAAGGTCTTTGGGAGTTTCTGCTACATGTAGTCACTGGAAGATTTCATAGTTTTGTACCTCTTTATCTAAACAATCTGTTGGTTTTCTTTATTTTTAGGCTAGACTGTTTAATATTACCATCAGCATTGGCTCTAGTGTTTCAACCATGGTTGATTTGTTCAGGGTGGTTCAAAAGCAGACTAGAAGAAATTAAATGTTTCTTTTTGTGTATTAATTTACTTGGCTTAGCAGCTTTATGCTATTGGGCCAAGGTGGCGAGAGATTAGTAGTGGTTAAATTGTGATTGATTCTCATACGCACACTAAAACAGCAGTGGTTTTTTTCCCCCACCTTTTTAAAATTCTTGCTTATCATAATTCCGTTAACATATCATCAACAAGAGTCCTGATTCGAGACAGAAGGATCAGTGTTTCTTTTTTTTCCTACAGTTCTTTGGGATATGAGCAAGGTTTTATACAGGTTTTAGCCAGATTTTTGTAAAAGAATGTCCACATTTGCTGGAACTTTAAAAGCTGTGTTTCCAAATTGTTTCTTTACAATACATTTACATGTAAACGACAGATAAAACAGGGTGTCAAAAAGACACATAGACACCCCTCAAGCTAACACGGTGGATGTGAGACACTTGACTTTATTAACTGGGCTGAATTGGACTGCTTGATATTCTATGACCGTTACTTCTTGTTTCTCCTCAGTAATAAATCAGAGACCTTTCCGATTGAGGCTCGTATGAACATCTCATGTGTGGGGTTGTCCCCTGATGGTACAACGGCCATCATTGTTGATCAAGGTGAGATGGGAACTGTTAAATGCACTTGAGTGACATTTATGTTTTTTGACAAACATTTGCAAAGAGCCAATAAATCAGGGGGCATGTAGGCAATTGTTTCCATTGCCTCTGTGAATCCTGACATTGGACCATGTAGATTGTTTTGACTTGATTGAAGTTATTTTATATTGTAATTTATGTAGATCATGCAACAGCATTTAAAAAGCAAAACCATTTTTTATGTTTGGAACTTCCACAAAATAACCCATTTCTATGGTTGGAAAATCTTGAAGGGGACACCATAGCACCAGACTTGGAATGGTTAAGGTTTTACTTGAAGCTGTTTGACTTACTTGCTGTCTTTCTGTTATTTTGTTGACAGAGGGTAAAGGAATGTTGTGCAGTCTAGTCAGCAAGACGGTTCTGCATCATGTCCACTTTCATCAGCCAGTGACTGCAATCAAATACAGCCCTGATGGAAAGTACGTACCTAACACTCGTGTCTGAAATCTCATCATGTCATTCTACACTCTCCCTAAACCCTTCTCGTAACCCTTTCACCAACCCATCTGAATCCAAACCTAGATTGGACTAAGAGTTTCATTCTGTTGGACCAGAATGTAAGTCATTATTTAGAAATTGCTCATAAAACTGAAATATAAACCACCTAGATATGAGCGTGGCATCAGTTGCCGTGTGTGACCCGGTGCAAGGGGTCAATATCCAGTATTTTATTTCCCTACTAACTTGGGAAGCTATTAATCTGGAAAATTTAGTTTTCCGTCTTTTAAAGCGGCTTGCCCCAGGCTTACTGGCTACCTATATTTAACTCTACTACAACTCTTTTCAAAGGAAAATCGCCCTGACGAAGGAGAGATTTGCACAAGTGTACCATGCACCAGGCAGCACAAGAGAGTTCAATCCATTGTTGCTACACAGAACCTACTACGGCGCTTACGATGATACGACATGCATCGACTGGACAACAGACTCAAGGTAGGACACCACTGATTAATCATATGAAGAGGGCGGGGGACTAGATTTGTGAAGTCGCAGCATGATATGTGTGGCAGCTGACTGTTTTTGACGATTCTGTTAACACCCACCTAGTATAAACCTGCCAACCGTTCTATTTAAAATGGAATTGTCACACGTTGATGACACTGTACACTATTGGTAATTGTCAAAGACTAGTCTTCACAGTTGGTGTATCTCAACATATGCATAAAATAACAAACCTGTGGAAATTTGAGCTCAATCGGTCATCGAAGTTGCGAGATATTAATGAAAGAAAAAAAACACCATTGTCGCACCGTGGTCACACGAAGTTGAGTGCTTTCAGATGCTTGATTTCGAGACCTCAAATTTTAAATCTGAGGTCTCAAAATCAAATTCGTGGAAAATTACTTCTTTCTCGTTCACTATGTCACTTCAGAGGGAGCTGTTTCTCACAATGTTTTATACTATCAACCTCTCCCCATTACTCGTAATCAAGAAAAGTTTATGATAATAATTATTTTGAGTAATTACCAATAGTGTCCACTGCCTTTAATGCTAGGTGACATGTGTACATGCAACGCATTTATGCACACAAGAGCAGAGGGCTTGTGAAGCCATTTTCCAAAATGTCAATTGTGGGTGGTCGATTGAAATCAAAACTTTGTCATTTTGACTGGAAACCAAAAATAGATTGTTGCTTTCCATTGTTCTTAGCATGTCAAGCCGATTATCAACCGTGGCTTACAGTCTGGGCTTGGTGAACGAAAAACACTTTTTCTTATAGCGGAAAAATAAATAACAGATTAACCATTTACGTTTTAATGTCATCATCTGCATTGTGGTTAAAACTGAAATGAATCAAACCAAGAATAACATCTTAGAGCTTAGACTTGCAAGTAGCTTGGTGTTAGCTTCACTGCTAGTTGGTCTGCTCTGGGCTAACCTTATGTTTCTGTTAATAATAATAATAATTGTGGCTTCTTATATAGTGTACATGTCCATCACCCAGTGACGCTCCTGGCGCTGTGTGGGAATCTGGATGCTAGTCGCTACATGCATGATGAGTGCAGGCAATGTGTTTGATTGTGTATTGTCTGATTGAAGAGGCTTATCAACAAACAAATGCATACCCAACAAACAAACAAACAAACAAACAAACAAACAAACAAACAAAACGCTTCTTCCTGACCTACAAAAACTGAAACAGAATGATTCATTCAGGACAACATAGGGTTTTTTTGCACGACCTAATAAATATATTTATTTTCAGGGTATTTGCGGTTGGCTCGAAGGACATGCAAACACGTGTCTTCGCTGCATCTGAAATGGAGCAGTTGGTCATCTACACCCTGGGAGGACATAAAGATTGTGTCGTGGGGGCCTTCTTTGAGGACAACTCACTCAATGTATCCTTTTGTAGCCAAAACCATCTAAGGTTTTTGTGAATTGTATTGGGTACAAGTTTGTCCAAGTTTTTTTTGTGTATTGAACAATTTATAGTTTAATTTCGTTTATACATGTAGCTACTCACCTTTGTTTAGCCCCATAGATTCACTATGGAAATTTGCGAAGCAGTCATTAGGGCCGAATTTCATGGAGCTGCTTAAGCAGAAAATGTTGCTTAAGAAATGACTGCCAAGCCCAAATGAGCAGGATACCAATCAGGTAGTAGATGTGACATGATATTCTGGCTGGTAACCTAAATCTGTGTTACCTAATTGTGTGCTGAGCTACTGCTTGTAATTGTCAAAGACAAGTATTCTCACTTGGTGTATCCCAACATAACAAATTTGGAATCCATGTATAAATTAAGACTCATTTGGTTATCAAAGTTGCAATAGAATAATGAAAGAAAAACACCCCTGTTGCACAAATGTGTGTGCTTACAGATGCCTAATGAAAGGCTCCAGGCCTGAAAGCCAGGCTTGAGTGAGAAATTAACTCTTTCTTAAAAACTATGTTACCTCAGAGGGAGCCGTTTAAAGCCATTGGACCCTTTCGATCAACACTATTGTCCAAGGCCCACACTTCGTGTATCACAACTTCTATATCAAATAACAAACCTGTGAAAATTTAGGCTCAATCGGTCATCGGAGTCTGGAGAAAATAACGGGAAAACCCACCCGTGTATCCGCACGTTTCGCCGTGTCATGACATGTGTTTAAAATAAATCCGTAATTCTCGCTAACGAGAATTGATATTGTTTTACTGTTTTCTCAAAAAGTAAAGCCTTTCATGGAATAATATTTCAAGAGAAGTCTTTCACCATTACCTTCTGTAAACCCTGTAAGTTATTTGTAAATCTGTGAACTTTTTTTTTTTTTTCTGTACCGACAGGATCCAATGGCTTTAAAGAAAAAACACCATTGTTGCAAAAATTTGTGTGCTTTTAGATTCCTAATGAAAGGCTTCTCTTCAGGCCTGAAAGCCAGGCTTGAGTAAGAAATTACCTCTTTCTTAAAAACTACAGTTACCTCAGAGGGAGCCGTTTCTCTCAATGTTTTACACTAGCAACAGCTCTACATTGCTCGATACCAAGTAAGCTTTTATGCTAACAGTTATTTACAGTAATTACCAGTAGTGTCCTCCGCCTTTAATAAAGATGCGAAATCCTCTCCTTAACGTTTCCAATCTCAGTTGTATAGTGTTAGCCGTAAAGGCGAGGTCCTGGTGTGGGAATGTGATACAGAGTTACAGGAGCTACGACCCATGGAGAAGCGTCCAGCTAGTAATCTTGGCATCAAGGCTGAAAGACCGCTGTCTGCTAAAAAGAGAGCAGCGGAGATTGTTGTGAAAGAAGGAAGCAAGGCTTTGTACAAGAGACTAGCGAGGTATGTTGTATCGTTAGATTGGGTTGAAGCTGTTTCATTTTTGTGTGTGATGCGCCCTTCTGAAAGCAGGCACATCCTGCCAAAAACACAAAACTGGGTTTTGAACTCTTCAAATAGATAATTGACAATAAGAACTTATACATGTATAACACCTAATTAGGTCTGTAAAGAAAATATTGTAACTTTCAAGATTTTATGCCAAATTGACATCATGCTTCGTCCTTGGATGGGACATAAAGCAGTTGGTCCTGTGTGTTTTGTTGTGTTGTGTTATGCATGTAAAAGAACCTGTTGCACTAATTGGAGAGGTTGTCCCCTGTGTTCCTGGTTTGATCGGCAGCATATTACGCCACATCCCCTTGTAAACCATTACATGATGCTAGAAAGGAATAGGTCTCATACTTAAAAATGTAGCTCCACATACCTTGCAGGTCAAAATACTGAGCTCTTTGATACGCCCCTAAGGGCGTGATAAAGCGCTGTATGGGAACCTACATTAGTATTATTGTTATTCACACCAAGCATGTGTCATAATTTGTTTCCCAATCGCAGGCATTTCTTGAATAAGGAAGGCGACTTCACGCATCTAACATGCGCCGACTTTCACAAGAAGAACCACATGTTGGTGACGGGATTCGAATCTGGAACATTTCACATTCACGAGCTGCCTGAATGTACGCTCATTCATTCGCTCAGGTATGTCACTCCTATTGGTTAATTTATACAGCTGTATTGTTTATTTATCACTTTTTTCATTGAATTTATTCTGGTTGTGAAGACGTGGACTCTCAGAAAAGCGAACTTAATAACTGTACTAGCCAATAATCTATCAGGGAGAAGACAAGGAAGGAAGTGTTCAGTTTTAGATGTGGGAGGAAAACCCCAAAGAAATATTCCAGAGAAAACCCACGCAGTCAGGTAGTGACTGATAACCTAATCCAGGTTGGGAAAGATACCACTACGCCAACCTGATCTCTCATGGATGATACTGAATGGTCAAAGTACTTTGTACTTTGTAGATGCCTTCACCACATCATATCATATTGTAGGCTGGCACAGGGTATATATCATCCAAAACTACAGTGGATGATATTGAATGGTCAGACAGTAGGAGGGTTGACTATGTACTATGTAGATGCCTTCACCCAAATCATATCATATTGTAGTCTGACACAGTGTGTATATCATTCAAAACCACAGTAGATGATATTGAATGGTCAAACAGTAAGAGGGTTGACTATGTACCGCGGAGATGCACTCACCACATAATATCATATTGCAGGCTGGCACAGTGTATATATCATTCAAAACCACAGTCGATGATATTGAATGCGATGATATTGAATGGTCAGACAGTAAGAGAGTTGACTATGTACTATGTAGATGCCTTCAACACATAATGTTATATTGTAGTCTGACACAATCATTCAAAACCACAGCTGATGATATTGAATGGTCAGACAGTAGAAGGGTTTACTGGGTACTGTGCATATTGCAGACTTGGATAGTTTTCTAATATTCAAAACCAGTGGGTGATATTGAATGGTCAGACAGTAGGAGGGTTGACCATGATACTGTATTCTAAGCTCTATACCCATATCCATTCTATATCCCAGTATATCCAACCAGTGTATAGCGGCAGTGTGTTTCAATCAGCCTGGGGACTGGATTGCGTTTGGCTGTTCCGGTCTCGGTCAGTTACTGGTCTGGGAGTGGCAGAGCGAGTGCTATGTCCTGAAACAACAGGGCCATCATAACAACATGACCTGCTTGGACTTCTCACCGGACGGTCAACTCTTAGCCACTGGTGGTCAGGACGGAAAGGTAGAGAACTCATGATGTGTTTTTAATTAAACCTAACCCCCTACAAATAGTATAGTACATTATTTCCAAGCCCCTACAAATAGTTTTACATTTTGTTCCGAATACCGACCACTGTGTTTTTTTTTATTACTGTAAAGACTGGTCGCATTGTTCTATTTAAAAGATTCTTTTAAGAGTCAGTATTCTCCTGTAACACTGAACAGCTTGCCAAGTATCAGTTAAAACACCCAAATGAACAGTCAAAATTCACTTCCAAGTTGTCCGGCTGGCTAGTTCAATGTTGAAACTTGACCCTAATTAATGAAAATATGGACTAGTGACAAAGCTTAATACAGACCATTGAAACTGACAATGACACTATATGGATCAAAATCATAGAGTTATATATAAGAACTAGAGGGCGCACTGGTGATGCTGCTTGCACAAACGCGACAGGACCGCAATATGACAAGCGCGCCATTCTGTACGCGCATTGGATATGAAATACACGTTTGAGTTTTTTTTATTGAACGCTCACGCGATGCTGTTTGTTCAACTTACAAAATGGCAACACAAACACACGCTGTGAGATGGCTGTTTTGTCAACTTAGAAAATGGCCGCCTGCACGCATGCCGGGGCGCGTAGATAGGACAGTGCGCCCTCTAGTTCTTATAGGGGTTGACTGGCTCCTGAGTGGCACCCCACTCAGCAGTAGCGGGTTTTCGCTCGTCCCCAGCGCCTTGCTTTAACCAAAGGCACTGGGATGGGCAAACGCATCATGCACGCTCATCGTTTTAATAATGCGTAGTCCCATCATGCATCACACTCAACACTGCACCTTTATTTCTATGCACTGTACGCATGACGTACTTCCTGAACAAGAATCTGTTCAAGGGATTAGCCCATCCCAGCGGTCCTGGATAGACTGGCTGCTGGGGCCGAGCGAATGGCGGGTTATGCTTTGTGACATTCACTGAACACACAGCCACAATCACAGGGATTATCACTTGAAAATGAAAAATAAAAGGTTGTCTTTTGATAATTGTAGGTAAAGGTGTGGAACAGCAGTAGCGGGTTATGCTTTGTGACATTTACTGAACACACAGCCACAATCACAGGGATTATCACTTGAAAATGAAAAATAAAAGGTTGTCTTTTGATAATTGTAGGTAAAGGTGTGGAACAGCAGTAGCGGGTTATGCTTTGTGACATTCACTGAACACACAGCCACAATCACAGGGATTACCATCAGTGGTAAAGCAGGGAAGGTTATCGTGTCTGCTTCACTCGACGGCACAGTCAGAGCGTTTGATCTACACAGGTAAGTCCATAGTCAGAGTTCCCCAACATCATGAAAGGACATTTTAGTACCATTCTTCCGGTGGTGATTTTACAAGACACGGAAAATATTTATAGTTTCTCCTTATTTTTCCACACCATTAAAAGCTTCAAACAATAATTCCTTTTGCTCCTTGATTCTTGTTTCTCCTGAAGACAAGCAGAGTATACTGTTCAAAACGTCGAGACCAAACCGACTTTTCTGACAACTCTCACCGAAACAGATTTACACATGGTTGTACCTGCAAGTTTACTATTTATTTATAGTTTCTCCTTGCAGAAAATATTGCTTAACATTTTTCTGCTTAGCACAACTAAGCAGGATACCAGTTACATTCTGTAAATGTATAATGGTATTTTAGTGGGTAACTTTTTTTCTGGTAAGCATAATGTTTAAGCAGCTCTATGAAATTGGGTCCGGGTGGCCAGAAGGACCTACATGTATGTGCTGTTCTAGGTATCTTCTTGTTGGTGCAAGGGAGCTTATTATTATTCTAATCTCTGCAGCACTTACACCTGGGAGATTTGTTTTTCTGGTTTAATTTACCTTCAGTAGGTTGTGTATAGTATGGCCCATTTGTTTATGCCTACTCAAATTGGAATGCCAGTTAGTGAGGTAGTTCAGTGAAGTAGCCAAACTGCTGGACTATATTTCTTTTCGCTTGCTTGCATCAGTCTGTTATTTTAAATCAGTACAAGGATCCCAGCATTGCTCAACAATTCTCTTTCTCCACTCACTCATTTAATATTCTTTTTCTCTGTTAAGTGTTTTAAACAACTTGATTGCTCTGTTTCAGATATCGTAACTTCCGTACCTTCACCTCGCCCCACCCCGCCCAGTTTGCATGCTTGGGTGTGGATTCTAGCGGCGAGCTGATCGCTGCCGGTGCACAGGATAGCTTTGAGATCTTCCTCTGGTCAATGCAAACTGGCAGATTGTTAGAGGTATGTCGTTACGCTGATTTCCCTGCAAGGTCTTTAATGGCTGTTTAAGACTGAGTCACCACTCTTTCGTTCCTATTTGTAAATACCTTTCCGTTAAAAACATTTTTAAAACGTAAACAAATTGCGTACAAATCTGGTAGTTAAGCCTCATGCACTCTTAATGAAAATTTGCATTGAATTTCTATCCACGTCGAGCATAAGTAGCTCAATGCGCAAGTTTAAGCGCTTAAAATTAAAACCATAGCACATAAGTTTCGAACTTCTGTGAGTCAAATATGCCACCTACAAATTTAATTTGGGGCGTGAAGTTCATAATGGCAGGGCATTTCTTTCGACTGGAACATTACAAGGGGCATCAAGGCAATGACAAGGTGCGAAGGCAATAGCCTCTGTCACCTCTGCGAAGTACAAGTAACACACCTGAAAATTAGTCCATAAAGCGTGCCCAAAAATAACCCACGGTTACTGACCAATCACAACGCAACGTAGGTCCGACAAATAAAGTCTTACATGTGTGCGTGTATGCTTGGCGCGCGCGGCAGAGTTGTGCAAAAAGGCATTGGAGAGGCTCACGTGTTCTTGCTCACACGTGCGTCGTGGGCGGAGCCTAATGGATCGGTCTATTGCTGTGGTTCCCTGTGCTTTTGCCCTTTGCAAAACTCCAACACTAAATGACATTTTCCTCATTCTTCCCCTTACCAGAGGAATTGATGTGCCCCTTCAAGAGCGGAGTTCACGTCCTACTAATGGTTTTATTTTTTATTTGTTTGTATTGTAGGTTCTTGCGGGTCATGAAGGTCCAATTTCATGCCTGAGTTTCAGCTCGGCGGCGGACATGTTGGCTAGTGCATCATGGGATAAGACGGTCAAACTCTGGAATGTTTATCAGCACAAAGGAGCCCGAGAGACGTTACAGGTCATGACTGATGGTGAGTATTTTGTTGTCTGAATATTGATCAATGACCAGACCAGGCAGTAGGATTTGAACCTGGTGATCGGGTTGGCGTAGTTGTATCTTTCCTCGCATTCCACCTCTAGGACCAAAGTTCGAATCCCGCTGGGGGCACTTTGTGGATTGGGTTTTCAGTCTCTATTTGACTGTGTGGGTTTTCCCTGAAATACTTATCTTGTCGTCCCTATCTATAACTAAAACTTCCTTCCTTGTCTTCACTCCATGGGTTCTTGGCAAGTACAGTGATTTAGTTTGCTTTTCTGAGAGTCCTTGGCTTCGCAAGTTAGGTCTGAAATAACACCATGTGCATGAGTAGGATTTGAAACTTTGCATGGTGGAGACACAATCTAGTAAGGTCTGCAGTAAGATCATGTTACACCATCAAGTGGTTTCTTGGTGACAAGTCACAAATCAAGTTTACAAATTTAGGCGTGCAAATTTAACCGCTAGATTTGTGTGTTTTTTTGCCGACAGCGCTTGCAGTTTGCTTTAGCCCTGACGGTCACCAGCTGGCCGTAGCTACTCTGGATGGTCAGATATCATTCTGGGATATACAGACGACCACTCAGACTGGTTCAGTAGAGGGGAAGCATGACCTCGGCGGGGGGAGGAGAGAGGGTGATATGGTGACTGCAAAAACATCAGCGGCAGCGAGGTAAACTTTATAAATTTCTCTTCTTTTTTTTCACGTCCAGTGAAATAAGGCTTCTGGGGTGGGTTTCACAAAGAGTTAAGACTATTCTTACCTCTAGTTAGGACGCATTACTCATCCTAACTTAGGACTAGCCGTACAATTTTCATTTCTCCTAAGACTAGTCCTAAGTTGGTTTAACCTTTACACCAATGTGTTTTAAGCACTGTATACTCCTGAGTTCTGTGAAATAAATCCAACGGCAAATCACTGGGATTCGGACCCACGACCTTTGCATTGCCAGAGTAATGTACCAAGAAAAATTGTACTTATTGGAGAGAGTTAACCAGCTTAAATACCATATATCCTATATATAATCTATGACTGGTATCCTGCTTTTTTTTTTTGCTTCGCAGAACATTGTTAAGCATGACTTTTTGTTTAAGCAGCTCTATGAAATTGGGCACATGACTTTGAACCTCCCACACTCCATTGAATGCTGATTTGAGTGATCTGTTTACATTTCAGATCTTTTAACACATTGTGCTATTCGGCTGACGGGACGTGCATTTTGGCCGCGGGTAAATCCAAGAACATCTGTATCTACAATATCCAAGAGCAGATACTGATGAAGAGGTTTCAGGTGTCGTGTAATCTCTCTCTGGACGCGATGGAGGTTTGTGGCCGATAATCTCTCCCCACCATTATTTGTTGAGTCGTACCTTAGTGAATTTTTTAAGGAGTGGTGTAAGATCTCCCCACACCATTTTATTTATTTTCCCAGATGCCTTGCTCAATTATAACCCTTGGAAATGTGACTTTAAATTATTCTTGGGCATTTGAATGAGTCCTGTGGTTGATCCATATTGTGTTACATACTGCGCAGAATGCCCTGTCAAAAGATGCATCATTGAAAATGTGTTGCATCAAAATAAGTGCATTTTTTACACGCATGTACCAGTCTTTTTCAGCACCAGAATGTTTTTAACATGCAAAACAGTCACTTTTGTTTAGCCAATCAGCGATGATTTTCAGTGTTTCTCTACCATGGTAACGAGACTGGCAATGTTCATTTCTGCTGAAGTTGATGTCAAGTTGGTTTGACCGCTTTGTTGGCCCTTCCACACTTGGATTGTTTTACCTGTGATCTACCGGGCAAGTGGGCATAACCCAGAAAATAGCCCTGGGGCCTCTCCAAGGCTGAATATCCCAGGGATAGGAGATAGTGTGCAAAGGGCCACACTTGTAGCTCTCCATAAATTTAAGCTCCATATTACAACAAAAAATTACTATCATTTTCTCAGGAGTTTCTGAATCGGCGTAAGATGACTGAGTTTGGAAACGTTGCTCTAATCGACGGTGAGGAGGACCACTCTCAAGCACTCAGTCTACCCGGTGTGACCAAGGGCGATATGAGCTCACGCTTCTTCAAGCCGGAGGTCAATGTGTCAGGGGTCAAATTCTCACCCACAGGTAAATACTTCAAAAAACCCTTTGCATTGGCTGCCATCTTTGATGAAAGGCCATCATTGGCTGAGAGTTGTTGGCAGCGCTTTCAAGCAAGCTCTTTTCCATTGCTCTACATCAAAGATGGTGGTCAATTACGTCATGTGCAATCCATCTATAGCTTTTCTATAACTCCAAACCGCGGTGGATGATGTTGAATGGTCTTGCAGTAGGAGGGTTGACATTATTTGATAATATTGCAGGTTGGCATAGTTTATCCATCATTCAAAAGCGTGGGGGAAGAAGCATGGGGAAGATATTGAGTGGTTACTTTCAAAACATTACTTTCAAAACCACAGTGAATAATATTGAATAGTCACACTGTAGGAGGGTTGACTGTGTACCGTGTAAATCCTCATACCCCCAATTGAGGATTTTGAAGTGACCAAACAACCAAATGATTAACTCTAAATGAGTTCCCAAACTGCTTTGCCCCCTTGTGCTTATTATAGATTTAGACATCTTGCAAATGCATTTATATTTACTAGGGAATTTTTTAAGTCTTCAGCTTTAGAATCATAATTTGTATTTTTCATCCTGAATTAAGTACTTAATCTTACCTGTAATGAAAAATAATTTTTTTTTTTTTGACAACCCTCAAACCATTAAGAATATACAAATGTAAATATAATTTAATGAAGACACTCTCCAAAATTGAAATTGTGTTTCACCCCATCACTTTATCTAGGGAGACAGTTTGCAGCGACCACAACAGAAGGCTTACTTGTCTACTCACTTGACAACAGCCTGACCTTTGACCCCTTTGATTTGACACTGGAGATCACGCCGAAGCTGGTGCGGGAGACGTTACAGCGCGAGGAATGGAGCAGCGCCCTCATGCTCAGCTTCCGTCTTAACGAAACGAGGTTAATACAGGAGATTGTCGAATCTATCCCGTTTGAGCAAGGTAAGTTTCATTTCTTTTTCGATATAGCAGCTGAAATATCTTCTTTTGTTCTGAGCCCAATTTCATAGAGCTGCATAATGGCTGATTTTGTGCTTGCTGCGAAGGTTTCCAATCCATAGAGCTGCTAACTGTATGCTAACCTTCCGGTGCTTACTGTATGAAAAGGAATGACACAACAATGCAAATCCATGGCGAACAAGTGATTTAGCCACCTAATTTTTTTGTTAAATATGTTTATGCTGAAGGAAGTTTTTCTGCTTAAGCTAGCATGAAAATTTGCTTACCGTTAAGCAGCGCTATAGACGTGCCCCATAGCTCAATTTCGTAAGCCATTTTGAGGTGGACACATACTAGAGCATGATTCAGTTTGGGTAAATGTATCGGTGTCAACCCAAACCAAGCAGTGCAGTTCCATAGTGTCCACCATACATGTATCTCAACCAGGCTAATGGCACTGCTTAGTGCAGAGTTCTGCTCTAACTGCACATTGATTTACAAGCTTGACATGGTTCTGTAAGCTCAGAATTCTTCGCTAAGCAGCACCATGACATTGGATGCTGGTGTTCTGGATGGTATTTGATTTTGCTCACTCTTAATTCCCTTGAGGTCTACACAACATCAACATCAATGTTTTAGTTGTTTTGCTCAACACCGATGTCCGATAAGAAAGTGTATTCGTTTAAACTTAGGATTGTAGAAGAGAACAAAAATTGCTGCTCGTGTGGGATTTTAACTGGAATGTATTTGATTTTTTTCTTAGCTTTGTTGTAACAAAGCATCAGTGTTTTAGTTGTATGCTAAACACCGATGAATAATTAATACTGTTTACTCTATGCTTCTATGGTATTTAGGGAACAAAAACTGGCTGCTCCTGTGGGATTCAAACTGGAATGTACTTGATTCTTTTTCCCACCCATGTTATTGGTATCTCAACATATGCATAAAATAACAAACCTGTGAAAATTTGAGCCCAATTGGTCGTCGAAGTTGCGAGATAATAATGAAAGAAAAAACACCCTTGTCACACGAAGTTGTGTGCGTTTAGTTGGTTGATTTCGAGACCTCAAATTCTAAACATGAGGTCTCGAAATCAAATTCTTTCTCGAAAACTATGTCACTTTAGAGGGAGCTGTTTCTCACAATGTTTTGTTCTATCAACAGCTCTCTTTTGCCCGTCAGCAAGTAAGGTTTTATGCTAATAATTATTTTGAGTAATTACCAATAGTGTCCACTGCCTTTAAGAACATTGGACAACAACAGAAAGATGCTAAAAAGCATTAGTGTTACAGTTGTTTTGCTCAACACCTATGTATGATATACACTATGTACTTGTGTACACTGTGCACCTCTATGAGGATATTGTAATTTTGTATAGGAATGTTACGAGGGGCACCGAGGCAATGACTTGGGCCCAATTTTATAGAGCTGCTAAGCACACAAATTTGCTAAGCATGAAATTTCTTCCCAGAAAAAAACAGGATTACCAGCCAAATTTTCATTTGTTGCATATTGCTTGTTACTGGTGTTCAGCATTTGTTTGCTTATCCTGAAAATCAAATGGAAATTTGGTTGGTAAACCTGTTTTTATCAAGGAAGAAATTTAATGCTAAGCAAATTTTTGTGCTTAGCAGCTCTATGGAGTTGGGCCCAGAGGTACTGGAGGCAATCCCTTGCTTCCATGGAGTAGTAGGCCTGCTTTGTGTATGTAATAGATTTCACTGTGCATAAATCATCTTGAGCTCAATTGCCCAAGTCTTCAGTGTCGTGAGTCCCTTTGGGGACTTGTGGTGATAATGATGTCAAGTCGTATTAGGCGCCAGACTTATTTGATTCAGGCCTCGTTAACAATGTAATGGTGTGACAGAAAGAAATGATGGGTCTGCTAATCAGACTGTTAGTACACATGCCTGTGAGGATGATAAGCATGTATGATCTACAGGGGTCGAAATTAAGTGTATTTTCATGGTAGTCAGCAGGGCTAGTAACCAATAATTTTTAGTAGCCCTGATGAGATTTTGGTAGCCCGAAAGACACATTATGTCTCGAGTCACAGCTTAAACTTTACAATACACCATAGCACAGTTCTTTGTTGTTTGTAATGATGATTTTTTGCATTGTTTTTCCACTAGCCCGTCGGGCTATCAAACTGGAAAAATCAGTAGCCCGGCTGTAAATCTGGTAGTCCCGGGCTAGCGGGCCAGTGGCAATTTCGACCCCTGGATCTAACAGGAGTATTAACAAGCCCATGCTCTACCAACTGAGGTATCTACCCCTAATGTTGCAAAAGTAGTTAATGGCCTGACCCTAGGATACATACATGTAGTCTTTCCCTAATGTGGGACCTTTGATTTAAGTGCGGCCATTTGACCAACTGAGCTACATGTATCTAGCCCTGATGTTGGCGGTCTCCCTATTTTGTCAATGTCTTTGTTTGGGGTGCAAGTAAAAAGTCATACAACCTGTAACTGCACTGTAGATAAGGGATCTCACCCAAGTTTTTCGATAGGACCTCGGAAGCGGCAGCCAGGGGGATCACCTTAAAGGGAAGGTACACGTTTGGTAATTACTCAAAATAAATATTAACTTAAAAACTGACTTGGTAATGAGCATTGGAGAGCTCTTGATAGTATAAAACATTGTGGGAAATGACTCCCTCTGAAGTAATGTAGTTTTTGAGAAAGAGGTAATTTCTCACTAAAATAATAAAAGACTTCTAGCTAGAAGTCTTTTATTCCTATCTGAAAGCACACAAATTCGTCCAACAAGGGTGTTTTTTCTGTCATCATTTTCTCGCAACTTCGATGACCGATTGAGCCCAAACTTTCACAGGCTTGTTATTTTATGCATATGATGGGATACACCAAGTGAGATTACTGGTCTTTGACAATTACCAATGTGTACCTTCCCTTTAAGGGGATGCAACTTTTTTATTTCAAATGTCAAGTTTTAAACCATAAAGGAAACTTACTTGGGTAAATAAATTGGGGTTAGACAAAGAAATATTTACTATAGCGGGACTTGAACCAGTAACCTTTGATTAACGTGCCGGTACTACAACTACTGTTGGCAGTGTACATGTAAATGTTTGCCGTCTTGTGCATGTAAATGTTGGCAGTCTTTTAACTGCCAATTAGCGGGTATCACACTCAAGTTTACAGTAAAACCTGTGAAGTACCTTTGGCAATTGTCAAAGACCAGTCTTCTTTCCTGGTGTATCCCAACATATGCATAAAACAACAAATCTGTGAAAATTTAAACTCATTTGTTTGTCGAAGTTGCGAGATAATAATGGAAGAAAAAACACCCCTTGTCACACAAAATTGTGTGCTTTCAGATGACTGATTGCGAGCCCTCAAAATTAAAATCTGAGGTCTTGAAATAAACTTCAAATATTTAAGTGGAAAATTACTTCTTTCTCGAAAACTACGTTTACCTCAGAGGGAGCCGTTTCTCACAATGCTTTATTCTATCACCAGCTCTCCATTGATCGTTAACAAATAGGTTTTTATGCTAGCAGTGATTACCAATAGTGCCCAGTGTCTTTAAGAGGATACAACTTTTTGATAACTTTTGTCAGTTCTTTTTTCATTTACATGAAAACATGACCCTCTCAGTATGATTGGTCTGCCAGTCGTTATAAATCTGTTTTTTCCCTTCATTTTTTGGCTTTTCAATTAGCTCCTTGTTGCACCGAGTGATACATTAATCATCTTTCTGTTGTTTGTAAAGTGAAACCTACATGTATGGACAGTGAGTTACTCATCAGAACTGAGAGCAATGGTCCAATAATGTATAGTGCCGTTCAGATTGTATGTCATATACATTACACAGAATCGGGTTGATGTGACTTTTTTCAGTGTCTCTCTAGCGGGACAAGTTGGCTGGTTGTCTGTGTAGTTTGTTACATGTAGCTTTCTGATTGGGCAACATCAGACGATTTTCTTTCAACAGTGTCATTTGAATGGATAAGTTTGTATTCAGGCGATCATGTTGGCGTAGATATAAAACCCTGGTTCGAATCCCACCAGGGGCACTATGTGGATTGAGTTTTCAGTCCCTACCTGACTGCGTTGGTTTCCATGGAATAATTCTATGGGGCTTTCCTTCCACATTTAAAACTGAAACTTTCTTGTCTTTTCTCCATTTGGGTTCTTGGTGAGTACAGTGACTCGGGTAAGTACTGAGTATACAGTGCTAACACACCAGTGTATGGGTAAAAACTAGGCCTGGGCGAATTATTCGAATATCCGGTTAATGGCGAATAGGTTTTCCTATCCGTAACCGCGAATGCCTTTTTTTTCTTAACCGGATCCGCATAGGGCGCGAATACCTATTTATAAACCGGATAGTTCTGTAATTACAACCAAGTAACCGGATATTCTTTTTTATCCAAATATCCGCGGACGTTGGGCGACAACTGATATGAATGTTTTGTCTGAATCCTTATGAAACTTCTATTAAGATAGCATAAAACAGCATAAATTAAGTACGTATTTAACTATGCTCACCTCCGTGAAGAGTTAAAACAATGACATTTCCGACGTATCAAAAGAAAAAGCAAATCGCCATCTTTAAATTAGATTCGGTCATTTTTATGAATGAACCGAGTGATACTGTATAAAATTAATATCAATCCGCCCATAAGATCTCATTCACAAACGAACAGCGCCATCTAGCGGCAACAAAAAATATTTTTTTTTTTTATAAAAAACTATTCGAATATCCGGTTAATTTCGGATAGTTGGCGGTATCTGAATAACAAAATTTCACTTCGCCCAGCACTAGTAAAAACCAAAATGAATATTCTTCAGCCCTGATGCAAGTTTAACATCTATTATATCCTTGTAGTACCTGCTGCCAAAACATGATTCGAACTGCCTCTAGGGACAGGGCAATCTCGGAAGTCTAGTTGCTTAGACACTGCTCTAGAATGGCAAGGGTGGTGGGTTCAAATCCCACCCAAGTTATATGCCTGTGTGTGAAATTTTTTCACAGGACTCAGGAAAGTACCAAGTATACAGTGCTAACACACATCGGTGTATGGGTATAAACCAAAATTATAACAGTGCTTTAGTTCGCTTTAAAGGAGAAAAAAAAGGAGAAACGTGTTTTCCTGAATGCTTTTTTGCTTCCGGACTTATGATACGCTCTTTTAACAACTCTCAACAAATCAAGCCAAGAAAATTAGTTCTGAAAACCTTCCATTCAAGAGTTTGCTGTGGAACTGCCTACAGCAGAACGCTGCCTGGCCAGCCAAACTGGCTCACCTTGCTCTCGTCTCTCAATGAAAATGTTTTTTTTGCAGCACATTTGTTTTTGATTGATCAGTACCGACTTTCTGTCCGGCGGACAAGTTTCAATGCTATTTTCACACTGGCGGTGCATAATTAAGTGATAAATTTGTGACGGCGGATTCCCCACATTTTCTGCACCTGCTAACCTGCATGTGAGTTATAGACACTACATGATTGTAATACCCCGCACAGAGCAGACTTGTGTTTGTTATCAACTGGTAATGATGAGAATGTCATCTTCATGATGTTGGGGAGGTGAGGATTAAGATACAGGTGGTCTGCGAACATGCAAGAGGACACCACTCTGTGCTGTCGACAGCATGCCTTAGGGGGGATGGCGGAATCTCAGAGACTAAGGTTTGATAAATGAGATTTTAACAGAGAGGATCTTGGATGTCGAGACGTGTCATCAACCTTTTGTTTTTTTTATCAAAATGAAATTCAGACTTGGAGACTTGTCATGTCATGATGAATACTCTGTGCGTGGGACTGGGATGCCCCCATCAATCATAGATGTGTTATCAGCTGCACCACCTGCCTCCCAGATCATGGTGTAGCCTGTGTTTACTAGGCAAGTGTGATCTTTAAGAGGGCAAAAAAAATGGAATTAGCTGTTGTAAACTGCTTACCAACTAAAAGGACTGATGGTATGATGGCACAAAATAGTTTGTGACCCTGATGTTTTGACCCAAGCAGATTCTTTCTTGAACGCTAAATGACAACAACACGAAAACAGAATTAGCTAATTGCAAACTGCTTACCAACCGAAAGGACCTATGACAGAAATGCGAAAAATAATTCATGACCTTGATGTTTCGACCCTCTCTCGAAGGCTAAATAACAAAACAACAGCATGAACAGGGCCCAATTTCATAAAGCCTGTAAGCACACGAGTTTGCTTAGCATGAAATTTCATAAGCAAACAACAGCTGAATACCAGTAACAAGCAATATGTAATTTATTAGTGAACGAGGCAGACTTAAAGGCAGTGGACACTATTGGTAATTACTCAAAATAATTATTAGCATAAAACCTTACTTGGTGACAAGTAATGGGGAGAGGTTGATAGTATAAAACATTGTGAGGAACAGCTCCCTCTGAAGTGGCATAGTTTTCGAGAAAGAAGTAACTTTCCACGAATTAGATTTGGAGATCTCAGAATTAGATTTCGAGACCCCAGAATTAGTTTTTGAGGTCTCGAAATCAAGCAGCAGAAAGCACACAACTTTGGTGACAAGGGTGTTTTTTCTTTCGTTATTATCTCGCAACTTCGACGACCAATTGAGCTCAAATTTTCACAGGTTTGTTATGTTAAAATGATTTCAAGACCTCAGATTTAGAATTTGAGGTCTCAAAATCAACCATCTCAAAGCACACAACTCAGTGTGACAAGGGTGTTTTTTCTTTCATTATTATTTCGCAACTTTGACGACTAATTGAGCTCAAATTTTCACAGGTTTGTTATTCTATGCATATTGTTGAGATACATGTACACCAAGTGAGAAGACTGGTCTTTGACAATTACCAATAGTGTCCATTGTCTTTAAAAAGGAGGATATCTGTGGGGAAAAGGAGAAGGTAAAGACCGACCAGTATTCAGAAAGTGTTGCGCTCATACATGTAGTACATCATCACTCAGGTCATTGTCCATTTGATACTTTACTAAGGCCATCTCAGCTCCCTAGAGGGAGTATGTACAGTCTGTATTGCAAGGATTTGTTGTGCGTTGGGCTTCAGACAATCGCTGCCCTCAATTGACTTCTGTCTGATGAGAGTTAATTATTGTATTGAAGTGACTGCCCAGGGACACAAGTGTCAAGACGTGGATTTGAAACCCTGCTCTGATGGCTTGAGCGCCAGGGCCAGATTTGATAAGGATGCTTACATGGTTGCAGGAAAATTAGCTTAGCATGAATAACAATTTTGATTTCCAAAAATGGGTTACAAATAATAACAATAATATAATATTAAAGATGCTATGTCAGATTTTTTGCCCCAAACATTAAAAAATAGATTTTTTTCGAGTGAATGGTATTTCAAAGAGTATCACCCGCTCCAACGAAAAAAAGTTTAACTTTTACTTTTAATGGTCAGGAACCATGACAAATTTTAAAAGGTTTCTTATAAAACACATAAGAATTGGTCGCGTGATATATTGTCGGGATCCCGACAAAAACTAATTTTGAGCACTTTATTTCACTGCTACTAATAATTGGCGTTTTCTTTTTTGAGCAATGGCTCAAATGAAAGCTTGTAACTTTCTCGACCCCCATCAAAATACCTATTGAATTTTAAATCAAAATTTTAGGGTCAAATCGACCAAAAATCTGACATAGCACCTTTAATAGTCTTATACATGTACATGTTGATAGCTCATGTATCTACCGATAAAGGCCAACCATCAGCTTGTATCAGTAAACTGAAATGGTCAACAGAGGGCTCACTACTTAGAGCTTGTGCTGGGCATGCCACCAGTTGATTATCAAATCCAATTTTTTTCGTATCTGTTAGCAGTGGAGTACAGTATGTGGGGCGCTGGTCATCCACGATGGGTTTCAAGGAAACAGTTTTCCATTATCGCGTTAACATCTTCGTTTTGCTGCCAGTCTTGTGGTAAATTTAATTAAGACAACGAATGTATGGCACATGCATGAAGATCATTTTCATTGGCATTGATTTGTGGTTTACATTAACGCCGCAGTGCAGTCTAGCAGTTCAGAAAAAAGTCATACTCGCAACTCGGCACGGCAGTTTTAGGGCCTTGAAATGGTTGGTATAAAGTGGGGAAGACATTCACCTGCCTCACAAATAATAATTTATGCTGTGAACAAAGCAGATATATATGGCCCTTCAGCTTTAAAGTTATATTTTGTTCTATTTCAATACATGTTAGCTACAGGATCTACAAGTTAGGACCAATGAACACTTGTAGTTAAGGTATTTTGCTCAAGGGCACAAGTGTCGGGACTGAGATTCAAACCCATATTGTGAAGATTCGGCCATCCAAACTTGAATTCTGTATGCTACATGTATGTTGTTTGGCCAAGACACGCTATCGTTTACAGCTTGATCTACATGCCAACCACAGAAAACAAACAAACAAACAAGCAATCATAAACAATCGGGTCATTGCGGGGGGAAGGGGGGGGCAGCTCGACGACCAATAACTTGTCAACCTTTTCCGCATGATACACTCTATATATGCAAACTATAGACATGATAGAGCCGTTACTGTATTGTGAGTTGAACGTTACAATTCCATAGGTTGCTCTTTGCTACTGTTCATAGCGCCAAGCATCAAACAGTAAACCTCTGTGCCTTGTAATGTAGTCGCAACCCTCACTACAAAAGAAAATTGGTTTGCCTTTAACATTAACAAAAGGTCAAGGCTACTTGTTGAGATTTTCAAGGTGATTAACTTTATGTATTAACTTTCCTTTTGCAGATTAGATTACTGATGAACGTAGCAAGTTGACATTGGGACAAAATTCCACTTTAAGATTAAGCGAAGAGGTTCCCATTAAAATCAGTTTGTTTTGTGTGACTTGGGATGTAGCGTTTTTTTTTAAAATTGTGTACAATACAATGAGGTTTAGGCATCACCCCACTATTGTTCATCTTTCATTTTGTGCTTGTCTATGACCAGATTGTATGCTCGTACACGTACAACTTTATTGAAAGCAGCGGTGCAATAGTTGATTGGCATTGCCCGTGGGCCTCGGCACTTAAGCACAATGAATTAGCCCGGCTGGATATTGATTTGATAAAATCTACAGTCTTAAATGAGCTTGAACCACTTGATAAAAAAAGCGTAATCAGTCCACGCGGTTTAATACGCAGTGCACCAGGGATACTTGGAAGGTAATATAGATGTAAGGAGAGTAGTAAGAATGTTAGTAATGCCATTGACCCGGCTGTGATTATGGCATGATTAGGTTCTAACTACAAGCCTGTGCGATTGGTATTAACGTGTGTACCATTGCGCCCTACTCTGTAATTACTCGATTTGGATGCTTAATGCGCTAAGCCTACATTGATTATATTCAGTTGCTTTGTGGAAGGGGTTGATTGTAATTCAAAGTTTACTTTCAGTCTCTGTCTCCTCCCCCCCCCCCTCCTTTCCAAATGCTGAACAATAATATCATGTTTGTTTGTTTGTTTGTTTTTCTTCTGAATAAACAGTAGGACTTCAAGTTATTGAAAAATGAATTGCAATATTTAAATTTTAATATTTTAATATTAAGTTCACCGCAGGCGTGATGCTGGTTCTTGTAAGGGTAAGGCAAGTTTTTTCCTTTTTTTCGGAATTCTATATTACTAACCCCTCTCTTAGTTAAAAAAATAAAGTCTTAAAAATCAACACTGAAAAACCCTTGTTTGAGGCATGGCAGTGGACACTATTTGTAATTGTCAAAGGCTAGCCTTCACAGTTTATCTCAACATTGTATTATCTCTTCACAGTGTATCTCAACATATGCATAAAATAACAAACCTGTGAAAATTTGTCACACGAAGTTGTGTGCGTTTAGATAGTTGATTTCAAGACCTCAACTTCAAAATCAAATTCATGGAAAATTACTTCTTTCTCGAAAACTATGGCACTTCATGAGGGAGCTGTTTCTTACAATGTTTTAAACCATCAACCTCTCCCCATTACTTGTCACCAAGAAAGGTTTCATGCTAATAATTATTTTGAGTAATTAACAGGTTTAAGGTTTTTCATGATTTCAGGATTTTCTCAAATCTTGTTGACCCTTTAACCTTTCGTGAAAGAAGTAGTAAAATAGTCACCAAAGGGATAAAGAAATAGTCCACATTGTGTCCAAACCTGTAGCTTTGTATTTATGATGATGCATATAACCTATAAAACTCCTGAATTGTAACATCTTTAAAAGTTATGGGTCTAGAGTAGAGGGGAGACCAAGGCCTGCCAGCCATTTTTCCAGAAATGTTCACATTTTCAAATCTTATCTCCACATATGTCACATTTTTTCTGTATTTTCCCGGTACCAAAAAGTTCACCCACCCATTGTCTGAAACTCAAAGGGTTGTTTATGTGAAAAATGATAGTTTTGAAGCGTCTGCATTGCTCAATTCAGTAGTCTCCTGGTAATAATCGAGCCAAGAAAAACACAATGATAGACTTGGAACAGTTTCAAAATCGAATGCTCACTTAAAACAAATATGTGTTGCAAAATGTTACAGACACTCGATGTGACATTCTGGAATAATGATATGGGTGACATTATTATCAAGAGTCAGCCATACAGGGTCTTTAATTCAATGGCCGCAGACTCTTTGACAATCAATTTCCCCAGAACCGGAGAGTTGTTTAGGGACGTGCCAAATTGTAAAAAAGCATCCTTTGACAGGCGCGATACTCAAGACAGAAAGCGTGATATCAACGGGGAGTAGACACTGGCTCGGGCACAGTAAAAACAAACCGGCCTGAGATGTGATACTCCCGCACCCTTTTGTGACGTACCAGTCCGAAATCAATGACGGCCAAAAATGCTACTGTTTATAAAAAAGCACTGAACTCGGCAACATTTTTATTCTTCTCCATTCTTCACGGGAGGTGAGATCGCCGCCGTAAAAAAAGACAGACACACCCCTATCAGTCGTTTACTTCGTCGTAAGAGGAAAACAAAACACAGCGGCCGAAAATGAAATATTTTTGCCAGCGTTTTTGACGCTGTACTGTAAAGAACGGAGAAGTACATTATAAGAATATTGATTACATGGAAACTCGTGCCGATGGGTTGTCAGCATGCCAGGTACCTCGGTGGGTTCCGGAAAATGAATGTTAATAAGAGAGTGCACTCTCGGGCTGTGATCAATGAGACAAAGGGAATGGGAAGACATTTGATAGGGGACCTTTGGGCCTCTTTCATTGGCAATCATAACTGTTTAACCGTTGCCGTTGTCGGCGAGCGGACACAAATCAAACATTTTCTGTTTTCCATGCCTCTTTCATGCCTCCCGTCATTTAGGCATTGCTTCAAATGTCATCTCAATAACATGCTTTGGAAAAAAATTGTCAATTGTGTAATGGACCGTGTACTCTAAATCTGTAATGACTTTCATTGTATTTTTTGGTTGGGCAGGGGTGGGGGGGGCGTTAGTCTTGATAAAATAAAGCTATGGTGTAGTAGGGAAATTGGATTGATGAGTTGTAATCTGAATGTTGGTTTTATGTTCTCTTTAGAAATTGGACCATCTAAAATGTCGGCTTGTGGCTGTTCTTCGTAAAGTGTGTTTGAATGTTGTTTTCCATCAATTTTGATTTTTTTTTTCAATACCCCGGAACAATTGGCCAGAGACGGAACTTCATAGTTTAATTATACTTACTCTATTGCAAAATTAAGTAATTACTACGCATCTGTTCCTGAATTAATTAGTGAATTATTTTGTGTATTTTCTTATGACTCACTTCATTGTTAGTGCACAAAGTAAAATGCATTGAAACATTCCAGTATTAAAGACAGTGGACACTATTGATATTTATTCAAAATAATTATCAGCAGAAAACCTCACTTGGTAATGAGTATGGGGGAGAGGTTGATAGTATAAAACATTGTGAGAAACAGCTCCCGCTGAAGTGTCGTAGTTTTTGGGAAAAAAGTAATTTTCCACACATTTGATTTTCAAGACCTCAGGTTTAGAATTTGAGGTCTCAAAATCAAGCATCTGAAAGCACACAACTTTGTGTGACAGGGGTGTTTTTTGTTTCATAGTTATCTTGCAACTCCGATGACCAATCAAGCTCAAATTTTCACAGGTTTGTTATTTTATGCATGTGTTGAGATACACCAAGTGAGAAGACTGGTCTTTGACAAATTTACCAATAGTGTTCAGTGTCTTTAAGATTAGCATTGTATGCATTGACGTCATCCAGCCTCCATCTTAGAGGTTTGGTTAACCAATGATGAAATAAAGGAATGCACAGACTTACATGCGCAGCGCACAGGATTGGCCAATGAAAAACCTTCTTTTGACCCCTAGGCGAGGGCGCTCTTCTCATGTGCAAAAGGTCTATTGATGTTTCGGGCCCCCTGGGTGCAGAAATGTTTGTGGCATGTACTAGAGAGCTATGTAATTTTCAGAAAACAACGTTTGCCAGCAGATGTATTCCAACCTGTTTGTATTGTCGTTCGTGTGCATTTTGGGCAGACTTTGTGTTGACCATGCAGTAACATAACCCACATAATCTGATTGTGCTTTAAATTTTTTGTCGTGTTGACTCTGTAACACGCTCAGAGAGTATGAAGTTCTGACATGTGCAAACAGCTGTACACAATATCGTTGGCATTTGTACGAAGTGACGATTAAGCCCCATAACCAAAAATATGTGTTATTTGGTTTTACTCAAACTTGTACAACAATTTGTGTAAGCACTGTGTATACTTGGTACTTTCCTGAGGTCGTTGTTTGTCTCAAGTGGTCATCAAGTTGCAAACAGAAATTCAAGAAAAAACACCCTCATTGCACAGATGCCTGAGGAGGGTTTCATGCTTTAAACTTTTCTCAGATTCACATTTTAGTTGAAAAATTATCTCTTTCCTTAAAGCTACATCTGTATCTGTCTAAAATGTCTAAAGACACATCACACCAGCTTTTGACAAAGGTATTACTACAAAGGGAGTTGTTTCTCACAATGTTTTATAATATAAACAGCTCTCTAGTCCTCTTTACCTAGTAAGTTGTTATGCTCATCAGTTTTTGGAGTTATTGCCAAAGGTATTGAAATGAGTGGATATATCTTCACAGAGTATAACTTTCAGATACACTGTACACGTTTACGCATTATGAGAGTAACTCATGGCTGAATGACGTTTTTTCTTTTACCGCTGTCACCATGAAATGAGTGGATATCTTCACAGAGTATAACTTCCAGATACACGTTTGTTCATATGAGAGTAACTCATGGCTTGTGGGAATAGCACCCTTTAGTGTTGATACATGTATATTACAGGAATAACCTCCCTTTAAATCTGGTCAAGGTGAAACAATTCCACACTACCAAAAGCACCATGCAGTTGGCACACGTTATTCTTCTGCCAATACACGTGTGTCAAAACTGTAATAAGTATCGACTTTAATGAGAAAATTTCCTCGCAAACCGGAGAGACCCTAAAATTTATTGATTTCCTCGCAAGGTATTCCGTTACAAAAATAATATTCGGACAGAAATGAAGGAGAATGTTATTTCTTGTCTGCTTGTTTCGTGAGCGAATTGTAATAAACACCAAGATCACGCAGGCTGCCAGCATGAATTGCATCTGAAGCGCTGGTATTAAAGAGATATCGCAGAAATTGGTTTTGGTTTTATTTTTAGCGCGTTACACTGGCAGACCAATCTATTTGGCGACGCAGGCCTTGGCTTTTATCAATGATTTTTCCTGGTTCCGGGATTTACAATGTAGTTTAGATCTCCCTTCACCTTCAGATGTTGATGAAAGAAGCCAAACTGCTTTAACACTAGTGATGCAAAGACTCTGTGTATTAAGAAAACTCTTGGATATCTGTTTGAAATGATATAAGAGAGTCTGTTAACCTCTAAAAAGTGTAAGAGTTTATATAGTGTAGGATTTTAGGCATTGAATGGTGAAAAATCAAATGAATATACTTGGTTTGCGGTAACACCACAATTATCTACCTGCTGGGTAGATTATGTTCTTCAGAGAACTTGTCAATTGTTATATTCTACTGCCGAGGAGTAGATTTTCGGTTGACTCTGCGGCAGTAGAGATTATGTATCTCCGAAACATGAAATATGTAGTGAGGCAAGTTCTCCAAAGAACATAATATACCCAGGAAGTAGATACACATGGTGTTATTGCAAATCAAATATATTTTTGCTATCTGTCTGTTTGTTCTAGCGCCTAAGCTTGGGCGATATCACGATATTATCGAGTATCGCGATATTAATTTGGACACGATTTCGATATCCGATGGATTTGGTTTTAATCGAAATATCGATATATCGCGATATATCGCGATATATCGCGATAATCGCGATATATCGATATATCGATTAAATATCCGATGTATTTGCTAGCTGATACCCCATAGGTTTGGAGTAAAACCAGAAGAATAGGTCATTAGAACACCTCTCTTATACTAGGACTGTCACTTCTTTAACTTTCACTTGGAGTTTTAAGACTGATATGTCAAATTTCATTAATCGCGATTATATCGAATATCGCGATATATTGTCGGCGATATATCGTGAATAAAATAAATCGATATCGCCCAAGCTTACTAGCGCCCTTTTTTTTTTTTATGGGGTTTGCTATTTTAGATGGTGATTTAGTCTGCCAGTGAAGAGTATTCTACACAGTTCACTGTCAACTGGCGTCTCTATAAAAAAAACGTTGGCAAATTTGCTGTTATACATTGTTAGTTTGACATAGTTAATAATGAAGATGACATCTTTCAGTAATAATAGTGGCTTCTTATTAAAGCACTCAAATCCGTCACTCAGCTGTTCAGGCACTCCAATGTACAGTGTTTTCTAGCAAGGTATTTAGGGCTATGTTTTTAAGGTACCATATCTTGTTTCCTTTACATAGCACCATGATAGTGCCGAATCTACAAAAGTGCTCATGGCGTTGTTCCAATTAGCAGAATATATCAAACTAACACAAATTCTTTGTTGAATTTATTGAAAAATTACTAATGCTGAAGCATACAAATCTAAAGACCAAGTTCCATGACATAGAAACATCGTAAAGGCAGTATACTTGAAGCACACTTAATTTTCAAAAGATGTCACGCCTGATCGTGTTAACTGGCCTGTTATTTTAAGAAGCTTTCAGAAATTGTTTCCGTCAGTGAATTTTACGCCAGGTTTGGTTGTCATTGAAAAACAAATGATTAGTTTTGATTTGAAAGCACACTGAACAGTTGCTCCTTTACGAATTCAACTCCGCAAAATGCTTGCCACCATTTCCACCTTTTGGGAGTTTATTCCCTCATGCACACTTTCAATCTCAAGATGGTGGACAGTGTAAACGCGTGTAAAAATAATTGTGCTGTGCTTGTGCACGGGGTCAAACCATGCAAGATGTCTCATTTTTATACGGCATACTGAAAAAGTCTTAAAAATAGCTCATTAGAACTCTCTTTTACCCCCAACTCATCATTGCTAATTTTGATTGTGCC
Organism: Asterias amurensis; assembly: GCF_032118995.1. Classification (NCBI taxonomy): domain Eukaryota; kingdom Metazoa; phylum Echinodermata; class Asteroidea; order Forcipulatida; family Asteriidae; genus Asterias; species Asterias amurensis. The sequence continues at coordinate 9,489,640 of NC_092651.1, forward strand.
GATAGAAATAAGCCTGATCAGAACCTTTGTGATGACAGTGTAATGAAATACGTTGATTTTTGATTGATTGTAACCGAGTATTGCATGAGTTGTCCTAAGGACTGCCATCAAGGTTGAAAAAAAAAAATTCCGGTCTCCAGTTTCCCACAATCTGTCACAATTGTATATCAAATTCGAAATCAATTCAGTCATTCTCTACATTGGAATGATTTCAAAATGATTAAAACGTTTTTTTGAAATATGCCTTTGATGTGTGTTACTGATAAGATGCAATGCCAGATTTGTCAGATAAGGTAGATCTATTTTACTGAAATTTACACGCGGCTGCAGGCCTGAGGCCAGATTGTTTAGCATCAAGCCAATAAATTTATGACTGGACAAGTCCCGTGGTTTTGAAGTTGTGCTTAAAAAAATAATAATATTAATGGTACCCCACTTTGTAAAAAGTATAATTTACAAAGATGATATTTAAGTGTTGACCTTTAAATTACAGGATGTTTTACAGAGGTCCTGATTAAAGGAACACGTTGCTTTGGATCCGTCGAGTTGGTCTTTGAAAAGCTTTTGTTATAAAATTGATATGGTTAGAAAGATGTTGTAAAAGTAGAATACAATGATCTACACAAATATGCCCCAAAATTGCGTGGTTTTCGTTTTACCTCGTCGACTAACACGGTCGGCCATTTATGGGAGTCAAAAAGTTGACTCCCATAAATGGTCGACCGTGTTAATTCGTGGCGTAAAATTAAAACCGTGCAATTTTGAGTGATACTTGTGTGGATCATTATATTCTACTTTTAAAACATCTTTCCAACCATATACATTTCATAACAAACAGTTTCAAACGCTTTTTTATAGACCAACTCGTCCGATACAAGGCAATGTGTTCCTTTAAAACAAAAAAATAAAACCTTCATTGTCCAGAGTTGCAAACGCTCCCTGATTCTGCCGAAAGTTCCCTGAAAATAAAGCAATCTTTCCATGTTCTGATGAACAATTTTGACAATCTCCCTGGTCGTGGAAACTTTTTTCCCGATTATGTTGAATGTACAATTTTAATTATCTCCCTGGTTGTTGTACATGTACAACATCTCCCTGACGGCAGGATGCAAATGTTGGCAGCCCTGAACGTCTTAAAGGCAGTGGACACTATTGGCAATTGTCAAAGACTAGCCTTCACAGTTGGTGTATCTCAACATATGCATAAAATAACAAACCTGTGAAAATTCGAGCTCAGCCCGTCATCGAAGTTGCGAGATAATAATGAAAGAAAAAAACACCCTTGTCACACGAAGTTGTGTGCATTTAGATGGTTGATTTCGGGACCTCAAGTTCTAAATCTGAGGTCTCGAAATCAAATTCGTGGAAAATTACTTCTTTCTCGAAAATTATGGCACTTCAGAGGGAGCCGTTTCTCACAATGTTTTATACCATCAACCTCTCCCCATTACTCGTCACCAAGAAAGGTTTTATGCTAATAATTATTTTGAGTAATTACCAATAGTGTCCACTGCCTTTAAGAAAGAGTGTTTTTAAGCCATAAAATGTATCTGAATTACACACTTTTTAAAGACATTTTTAGTCGCTTTGTTGTAATGTCCAATTATTTCAAGTAATGAGCTTTGCAAATTAAGTTTAATGGCCCTGCTTAGGAAGCCATCCCCGAAGATTGTAAACACCCTTAGATGGTTTGTTCCCCTTACCCGCTCCCACTACCCCCTGAGATATTGATATATTTACACCGTGCAAGTCTCTTATAAGTCTGTGATTGTGGGCTGTATCGTGCTGCTAAGTAAGTTCTCTCATGTCCGTAGCTTGACTAAAGTATCCAAGCAGTGGACGTATCCACTTGCTTTCGCCGAGGGGCGTTTTCCCTCATTGTCCTGGCTCCGCTTTCACATCGTTCTCCGGATGGCTCAACCATAAATGTCAGGCGCCTCTGCTTTCTTCCCGACTCTCTCTAATGTTCGGTAATTTCTGCCGTTTTCCATTCCCCAAATTGACTAGCTGGTGACATGCTCGCTGCTAATTTGCTCGTACACGGGAAGGAAGTGACAGTCCGTGTCACCTTAGTGCGAAGTCGATTACGCTCGTATTTTGACTTAAATTCTAATTTTGTCTAAGTTTACGACTAAACGTTGTTTTGTTGAGACAGCTGGGTTACCGTTGAACGCTAATTGCGTTGTCTTTACATGGATATGTTTCCGGTTGAGTGTCATGAATGAGCGTAATTAGATAAAACGGGAGATAGTTACCACTATTGATTATCAATTATCGTTCGTGTTCTCCATTTGATATTTCCCTGAAATTGATCAGATATAATAAACAGACTTGTTGGAGCTTTGTGATATTGATATTCCAAGCATCCCACGGTTTGCTCTCTTTTTTTCTATCCCCCCTCCTTTTCCAGGAAAACAAGGGACAAGTTGTGGTCACAAATTCAGTTCACTTATGATCAGTGGTGTTTTTAAACGCAATGTATTCCTTTATGGATCTATTTGATTGTTTTAATCCTTTATAAGTATAGATACAATCAAAATAGCCCATGAACACTTTATTTCGAAAGGTGGTTGCATTTTTTGCCGAAAATCCAAAGCGAATATGTCCACACGAGAAAAATAATCTATAATTGGAATACACAGCCTGAGAGATTTTACTGGCAGTTACATTTCTCAGATTCAAATTTGGGGGGATAAAAACTTATTTATTTTTCATACATCAAAAAAAAATTTGAGTAGTGTTGGCTCTGAGAAAAGCACGCTTGTACTTGAGGGTTTTTGAAGTATAATCTGGTCGTCTTTCGGAGAATGCACTCTGACGTCACAACGGTGCAAGTTCTAAATAAATAGATCCTAAAGGGATGCTTTGTAGAGATAGTTTACATGACTGTGTTTTCCACCCTATAAAGACAGGAAACATTTGTCTTACTTCAGAATGATTTTAAGTATTAAACTACAATGGAATCTGACTGGGCGGAAAAAGGGAGACTGCCAACATTATGGTTAGATAGCTTAGTAGGTAGGTAGAGGGCTTGCCTGTTAATCGGTAGGTCGAATCCCCAGTTCTAGTCAATTTTTATTTGTGCATCCCTAAAATATTCAATAAACTTCATTAAACATCTCGCCAGTCTTGAAGGAGTAACTCTTTCTTTACACATGTATTCAGCTGAGAATTTTGTCGTCTTCAAGGCAGAAGCAAAATCAAACGATTTCTTGAACAACCCATCGATTGCTGAATAATGAGAAGGTAATAAAAGCGTCCTACGTTTGAGGCCGTAAATTCCTATATAAACGGAGTGGCCCCCTCGCTCAATGAGAAAGTAACATAAAACAACGCGCTGGAGGAAATGCATATGACAAGAGGGTCCATCGGGACCGCTGAAAAAGACATCGTGAATCTTACATGACACTTGACAATGTGTGGACACAACGCTACTATGCATTTCCACTCTGTATGGCTACTCTAAATTTAAATGCAGCCTGGACAAACTACCAAGAGGGACTCACTCGATCAATCTATAGCGGAGGTCGGGTTGATATTGGACTGAAGATTCAAGGCTTTAGGTTTGTGGTGTTCACTTTCCAGACGATCTCGGGTTGTTTTTTTTTGCTTAAAGGAGCCATGATATATTCTTTTTACTGTAGTCTGAAAAGTCTGAAAAACTTTAACAGCCTTAAATGTCTAATAAAGCTTACACCATTTGTACATGTGTAGGTCAGCCCTTGATTACGGGCATGTTAAAGGGTTGTGTACAGGTACAACAGTTAATCCCTATCATGCACAGAATCGTAGCAGATTCCCACATCATTTGATGATGGGCAAAGGGAAAGGGGGGCACCTCTTTTCAGTTGGTTTAAACTTTTCTTAAAGGGAAGGTAGGTCAATTATAAACTTAGTTAGTTGGAAGTGCAGCAGCTCTCGAAAGCATTTTGAGAATCATCTCACCTCGAAGGTTTGGAAAAAGAAAAAGATATCAGGTTTTATTCCTCAAAATTTAAACTTGAGAAACAATACTCAGAAACGTTTCTCAGATTGTGTAATCCAGTTAGTTATTCTTCCTGTGTGGACAAAACCTCTTCAGATTAACAGTGATGTTCTTAAAATGACCAACATTTTCTTAAATGAAATTTAAGTTTAGTATTTAAAGGCAGTGGACTGGACACTATTGGTAATTACTCAAAATAATTATTGGTAACGAGTAAGTGGGAGCATTGTGAGAAACGGCTCCCTCTGAAGTAACGTAGTTTTTGAGAAAGAAGCAATTTTCCACAAACTCAATTTCAAGACCTCAGATTGAGAGCACACAACTTCTCGTGACAAGGGTGTTTTTTCTTCCATAATTATCTCGCAACTTCGACGACCAATTTAGCTCAAATTTTGATAGGTTTGTTACTTTATGCATATCATTGTTGAAGTACACCAAGAGAGCATACTGGTTTTAAGTAATCTAAGGTCCCCTCCTATAGAGGGGCATATACATGTACGACAATGGCAGTGTTTCTCTGTCTTGCACAGAATAGTGTGAACTCGGCGCTTGCATAATTTATCAGAGACTGGCGATCATAATCACAGAATTTTGCGGTATGCAGAGCCATGATATTGGGCCCTGCTCTTTGATGTACATCTCTAGTTATGAGGCTACTGAGATTAGCTGGATCTATAACCCCATGGGGTACCATGAGGTGGATATGTGCAATCAATTCAACATGTACCTGAAGATCCAGTTACAGTTCATTTTGTCACCAATGACTCTTGCCCCTGAACTGTGCTAGGGTGGGGGGCGGGGCATGGGCTGGCTGTTGTGTGACTCCTGTTTGGAACTGCAGCTTTGAGCATTTTTTTTTCACTGCCTGACGTCTCCACTTCTCCCACCTGACTGGTATTTTCCCACCTCACTGGAGAGCCTCTCTGTCTCCTCGACGAGATCAATTTGTTTCATGAGTGAAGTGACTTCATCAAACCATGGACAATCTATATCATCACGCATCATTTTTTATCGTGCAGGCAACAGAGCAAGTTGCCTCCCCGCGCCCCTGGTAATTGCCTTGGTGTCCCTTGAAATGTTTCAGTTTACTGAGGAAAGTCTGCCTTGTCCTGAGAAAAAAAAGAAATATCAGACCAAGACTCTGTTTTATCAATCTTTTAAATGTAGGTATTGTCAGTTTGGACACCCTATTTTTTCTATTTTTTTTCCCAGCAAATTTGAACACCCTTCTAGCAAATCTGGAGGAAACCTTGTGGAGAAGCTCCATAAAAATTGGCCCAGTTACCATTAGCTCTCCATTGCATAGAGGGAATGTGACAGTAACAGCATTATCATGGTCTTCTTCTGCTGAGATTTTGACATCAAGGGCATATTGTACATGACCATGCCATTATACTGATTGAACACATGAGGCATTTACACTTTCTCCGCAGGGCAAAGACCTGCACACAAGATTTGCAGATAATTGTCAGGAGATTTGTGGGGGTGTCACTCCAGCAATTCAGTAGCAGAACAATTTACCCTTGAAGTTAAGATCCTGGCTTTGATAACGAACAACAAAAAACCGACTGAGATTATAACGCACATTGGGAATGGCAGCTGGCGGCATCAGATGCTTTCATAGATACAGCTCGAGTACCATCTGAAGTCGGCGTTGCTATCAGGCATGGGAGTGATGTTAGATAATTCATTGCGCTCTTCACTATGCAGTGGGCAGTCTCTGCTTACAGAGTCTCAACGCTGTGCGCGTCTTTGTAAGTGGCGAAACCTTAGTTACGCTGATTGGTATGCATGCACACTTGCAACTCTCATCACGATCGCTCAATGGCTACGTAAACTCATGAAATTCCTCATTGTGATTGTTGACGTTTCTGCTCGCAAACTCTTGTTTATACATAATTGGTGACAGTATTTCCTTATCAACTCCTGGCATGATACTTCTATTGGAGGGAAGGGCAGTTTTTTTCCTTGGGCACCTCTGTTAACCAAGGATTTTCCTTATCAACTCCTGGCATGATACTTCTATTGGAGGGAAGGGCAGTTTTTTTCCTTGGGCACCTCTGTTAACCAAGGATTTTGTAATGGTGTCCAAATCTGCTGGAAACTTAAAAACCAGTTGTCCAAAGTGTTCACTTACATGTTCAATATATACAGGCATGTGTGCTTTGTTTTTCGAAAGGGCAAGGGCACCAAGTCATTTCTCCTTAGTTAAGGGCACAAACCCTATGAGGAATTTGTAAAATTTGTAAAATTGTAAATTTTTACTGTAACATTTCAAGGGCACCAAGGCAATGACCAGGTGGCATGGAAGCAATCTCCTTCATTGCCTCCGTGAAGTGTCAGGCGGCCTGCATTTACATGTAAATGACTAATACTACAGGGTGTCCAAATAAAAAGACAGGGTCCAAAAGACACCAAGTCATCACTCTGGCTAACACTATGCAGCCAAGGAAATTTGTTCTGGAACATTTTAAGGGGCATCAAGGCCAGAGGCGTGAAGATAATTGCCTCTATTGCCTCCATGAAGTATCAGCCCAACACGTACAGCTCCTGACATGAATACTTAACCATGAAGTGCTTTAGCTGGACAAATGTATAACAATCTAGGCAGGGCAAACAAATAAAGCACCTTCTTGTGGACAAGCTGTTGTGATTTCGTGTTGCCTGTGGTTTTTGGAAGCCTTCACTTGATTTGTAGTTGTACATGTAGGTATTCACAATTAAACTACATGTTACCTGTGAACATTTCACTTCAAAAGGTGGTAACATCATGACATTAGTAAGATATTGCAGAACTTCTTGAGCTTTACATGGGGTTCATGCAGGAAGGAAAATTTGTATACATGATCTGAGAAAGTTTTCCATTCATTTGAATGGAATTGTTCTCAAAATAATGTACATTATCAACAGCTGCAGTGCTTCCTTTCATGTACGTATGTAAGTTTGTATTAATTATTTGGAGTAATTGCCTATGTTTTTAATCCTCCCTTTAAATGCAATTGAAACATACTACATACTTAATGTTGAAATTGTGAATGAATTGCACTAAGTGAGGCCATTCAATGTTGATGGCTTTTAATATTGTAAATCATCCACTTTTATTAGCCAGTTCGACCTCTCTTTATTTACTTTTTTTGCCACAGTAAGGATGCCCGAGTACTCTTTCATAAACCAATAATGTGGCATCCTTTATATGTTTTGTTTTTTTAAACTAGAGGATTGGAATGTACTTTTCCAATAACCATTGATGTACCATCCCTTTATGTAATGCTTCTTGAAAGAAGAGAAGAACAAAAAGAAGAACAAAAAGCCAAGACCAACTGTGACAGTTCATCGACTTAATAATTTCCCAGAAAGATCACCTTTATTTCACCTGTAGTGTCTGAACTAACCCTTTAATAAAGTTGTCCTATAAAAAGAGAGAGAAGTCTTTGAGAGAAGAGGAGGGGGGGGGGCGGGAGTGCGTCCGAATGATTTTTTCCACAAAGGGAAATTACTTTTCACCTTTCAGAGCAGCCTTCTCAAGCCGTTAATATATTGACAATAGATTGGGCCATTTTTCCTTGACATTTTATGTTTACAAGGTCATATCACACATTAAATCTCTTTCCGGGCATTTGGAAATGAGGGGGGTGGTAAGGAGGGAGGTGCTAGCAAGCTAGACTGAACCCTTTATCCTCAGCTGAACGAGCGTGGAATTGGAGTTGTTCACACTCTGATGGCCAGCTGCGGAAACTTTCCAATAATTGCTTTTCCCTCCATGATCCGGGATTCCCAAATAAAGAATTTGAAATAATTCCCCAGATTCTTTTCTTCCTCGTTGCTCTCTGCTCTCCGCTCTCCGCTGACAGTTAAAGTGTCGTTTACTTTACCTGTCAGAAGGGATGCATTAAACTACAGTAGCCTACAAAAATATCTCCACACTTTAGACATAATCTTGAATTTGGAAAGTCTGCAGTGTTGATATGCTTTATAGTCTGCATTATATTTGAGATGCAGGCTCTCTCTGCCGTGTGTACACATACTTTCCTCCGTCGCTGACATTGATTTTCTTCTTCCTTTTCCCGGTTTTCTGTCCGTCTTTGGATATGAGATGTTGAGTATGTGCATGCTCCTTCACAGTTTGCACTTCTCTGAACGGACTGTCCTTCCTCTGCAGTCCTAATTGAATTGACTGCATGCCTGGCCGGCCCACAACTCCCCATCCCCATTCAGTCCCTGATATATTTTCTAGGTTAAGTAAACCATAGTTCATGGTTTTATTTGGTAAACAACCTTGTTGTTATATCTTAAACTGCACTGTATTTTTTATTTACCTCGTTGGGAACATACACAATTTTGTTTATGGTTGTGTACTTTTTGCCAAAGACGTGATGCCATTTAATGAATTTGGTTCGGTCAGTCTGTGTCAGTTTGTTGACCTTTAAAGGTGAGGTTCCTCAGTTCCTGAGGTTCTACAGTTCCTCAAGGGGAATTATTACAAGGTTTTACCCATAAGTTGAGTATTTTTATAACTTATTCTTATCCTTCACATCATGCAAAGCCTCAAACATTACTTTATATATATTGTGAAGTGAAGTTAATGTCAATTGCAGTCTTGTTAGTCTGTAGACTGTGTAAATTTTGCTTCAATTATCAGATATTTATTTAGCGCATAATGCAGGAGCGTCTAAGCACGACATTAAAACAATGAAATGGAATATATACATACATCAATTTGTTACACTATATAGATTTCGATATAAACCACAAGGGAATCTCATAGATTCAAACAAATGAGTCCTAAAAAGTCCCTTGAAAAGTAGAAGAGAGTCAGCTTGGCGAGTACAAAGAAAAACATAAAGCAATGAAATGAAATTCATAAAGCAATTTGTTACACAAATAAAGATTCAAACAAAGTGTCTTTAAAGACCCTTGACACTATTGGTAATTGTCAAAGACCAGTCTTCTCATTTGGTGTATCTCAACATATATGCATAAAATAACAAACCTGTAAAAATTTGAGCTCAATCGGTTTTTGAAGTTGCGAGATAACAATGAAAGAAAAAACACCCTTGTCACACGCAGTTGTGTGCTTTCAGATGCTTGATTTCGGTACCTCAAATTCTAATTCTGAGGTCTGGGAACCAAATTCGTGGAAAATGACTTCTTTCTCGAAAATTAGGTCACTTCAGAGGGAGCTGTTTCTCACAATGTTTTATACCATCAACAGCTCCCCATTACTTGTTACCAATAATAATAAGGGAATAAAAGGGTAGTGAGGAGTTCTTACACGGCTGTTTAAAGCTGGCAGGGTCAACGGCGAGGGCCTTTATCGCACGGCAATGACCATGCAAGGTTTTAAACGGACGTGTGAGAACGAGTGACTACTCTTTTATTCCCATTCATAAATGCCCTTTTGCTAAAATAGCGTTTAAAAAATACAATTACAGGCACTTTGACAGTTGAAAATTTGAGGTTTGAAATATTTTGTTCAAAAACTTTGTGAAGAGTATGTTGCGCGTGGGTTGAGTGTATGCGCGCGCGCGCCCTTAGAAATAGATTATGCGCGCGTGCTTATAAACAGATTACGAGCGCGCGCTTAGAGTTATGTTACGCGCTGTAACATAGCTATGAATTGCACGTTCCGCGTGATAATCTTGCACGCAGAAGCTAGCCGGTTACAAACACTGGTCATTATCAACCGTTTAAACATTCCCACGTGACGCACTCTCCACCAATAGGAGTAGAGAAACTGTATGGGGTATTTATCCAGTACTGGGTACTGGGTTTTTAATATTTTAAGTAATTACCAATAGTGTTCACTGCCTTTAAATAGGCCCTTGAAAATATGGAGAGAGACAGTTTTGCGAATAGCAAGATGCAAGTCGTTGTATAACAAAGGTGCAATGAAGTATGAGGCTTTTTGGACCATAGAATTGAGTAGTATGCATCAGTAGGGATTGGCCAGCAGAAGGGACAAAAAGGAGAATATTTATGCAGAAGATCAGATATATATAGTCAGGAGATAGGCCCTGAAGAGGCAGCTTGAACTCTAGCCTTTGTGGGTCATGATATTCTGCACTTGTGTGAGAGATGTACTCGTAATTGCCTCTTCCTAACTCTATGTGTTATGCATGTTAAAAAAGAAGAAGAGATTCATAAAGTAATCTTCGGCTCTCACAGGAAACATCAGACTCTCATTTTTTAACAATTTTTGCCCAAAGGTCATTAGGCTACAGTGCTCATGGAGTTAAAGTAGTTGAATTCTGGTTCAGCTATTCTAGTTACATCAGGCATGATATTCTTCCTACTTAAGTCTGTTTTCCAAATTATTTGCACTTGGAAAAAATCTGAAAAGTTGTGATTAAAGGCAGTGGACACTATAGGTTATTACTCAAAATAATTTTTAGCATAAAAACTTACTTGGTACTGAGTAATGGGGAGAGGTTGATAGTATAAAACATTGTGATAAACGGCTCCCTCTGAAGTAACGTAGTTTTCAAGAAATAAGTAATTTTCCACAAGTTTAATTTCGAGACCACAGATTTAGAACTTGAGGTCTCGAAATCAAGCATTAGAAAGCACACAACTTGGTGTGGCAAGGGTGTTTTTTCTTTCATTATTATCTCGCAACTTCGATGACTGATTGAACTGAAATTTTCACAGGTTTGTTATGTTATGCATATGTTGAGATACAGCAAAAAAGAAGACTGGTCAAGACTGGACTTGACAATTACCAATAGTGTCCACTGTCTTTAAATAGCCTAAAATGTAGACAAGAGCATACATCATGTGTACATGTAGGTCAGCCCGTGTACTCAATAAAATATTCTTCTTTTTTCCAAAGACCATTATAATCATGCCTGTTAAATGTATGTTTATATATTTCTAATGCAGAGGTCAAATTAACTGTGGCCCTCTGGCCAGAGACCAGTGAAAATGTCTTTAGGCCACCGAATCCCCCCAAAAATTATCTTCCTCAAAATGTCCGCGAAACCTTCTGGACTGTCCTGTCGGCTACACGCCCAGCGAGAGTTATATGGTTTGTATTCTGGCTCGACCAAAATGCTGTATTGTTTTTGTCTGTAGCTCTACGGGAGTGTGTCCTTAGGATTCCTAGAAGATCCCAAACTACAATGCATTGGAAATTTTGATCAGGGAGTTTTGATCAACGTTATCCCTTAACAGCTGGTTCCCTTGCCAAAGCCTGAGGACCACTGAAAGTTCTCTCCAAATGGTCTGGCTGGCCAGTTAAGTGATAAAATGCATCTCTGTTTATTACTAGACAGTGGAGTAGCGAAAAACCTGCCGGACTGGTCCTGCTGGTCGGTCACTGAAAAGGTAAACGACAAAGTTACCCTTATGATTTTATTGTGTTTTGTTTTGTTAACAGTTGAGTCAGTGTGCCAGAGTTTGCCCATGGCGTACACCGAGAAGATGCTGAGTTTCCTGACTACTCAACTGGACACCTCGGCTCACCTCGAGTTCTACCTGACCTGGTGTGAGCGTCTACTCACCTTGTACTGCCCTAGATTCCAGACTCAGTCGAGTTCCACGCAGGCGCTGCTCAGAGCCCTGCAGAAAAGTCTCACAAGGAAACATCAAGATCTTGGAAAGCTGTAAGTACATCAATTTCTTAGAAACTTTATACCTTCTATTACTATGGCTGGCATTTTACTCTGGCTGGCAGGCCCAAGGCCAGTGGATTAAGCATTGGGCCAGTAAACTTGGGATTTGCAGGCTTGTGGCTGGTGATTTCAGCAGCGGAGACTTTTTGTAAAGTCTATGTGGTAATCAAACTCAAGATTTGCAGGCCAGTGGCTGGTGATTTCAGCAGTGGTAACCAATATGTTTTTTTTCTCCAAATTACTAATAATCTACTTCTCTAGCACTGAGGATACTGTTCCAAAAAGCTCCTTGGAATCTTTTAACTCCAAGAGGTGATCATAAAGTGCAATTTCTGTCATTTTTTAATGATCTGGATCCCAGTTTGAGACTTTTTCTCAGCAGTGACTCTCATCCTTCAGTTAACCCAGGACCTGATAAGTTCGGTGGACTTGGTTTTTATTTTTATTTACCAAAAGTACCTCGATTTGTACAGAAGTGAAAGGCAGGGATGATACCAGTCACCCAAGCTCACCAACTGTAGGGTGTAGGTTCCATGCAATAGTGCCATGTATACAAGGGTTGCTTTTGTGTTGATAATAGTAGTACATGTACAAGTAGTACCTACCAGAATAAGAATGAAGTGTGCGATGCACTGCTCTGAGACAGGATTTGAACCGGGGTCCTCAGAAGTGGAAGACACCATTGCCCATATCTGATTTGCTCACCAAATGTAGGGTTTAGGTTCCATGTAACATTGTTTTGTGTAGAAGGGCTGCTTATGTGTTGATAATGTTAACTCATGCAGTATATACGTTGTGGCCAAGCGGTCAAGTGCACCCGACTGGAGCAAGAAACTTAGCCATTATTTGCTTCATCCTTAGGATAGGATGTAATGCCGTAGGTCCTGTGTGTTGTGTAAGGAACATAAAAGAGCCCAGGTACACTTATTGCTAAGAGAAGGGGCCTGTGCGGAAAAACGTCTTAAGAAAACTTAACACAATTAGAGCAAGTGTACTCGTCCAATAAGAATGACCACTTTGTATTGTACATGTAGGTAATACAGTTTTATGTACAAGTCCAATGAATTGCCCGTTGTTATCTAGCAGTGGCTGCTGAGTGCACCACAGCACCTTGTAAACCATTACAAGGTGCAGCATAGTTCTTTCTTGTCAATCAAACAAAAACCTGTCTTAAGAAAAAGTCAGCGCCTTGAGAAACCACCCTAGATAAACCGGGATATATAAAAACTAGTTGTTTTAATTATGACTTAAAATATTTTGATGATTGAAAAAACATGTTTCAAGGAAAGACATTAAGGGAAGACATCACAGGGAAACAAGAGTATTCTGCCCATCAGAGTAATCTGAGACATGTGTGTTTAATCTGAAATAAATCACAAACCCATGCTTCATCAAAATGTAGTTATTAAGAACAAATGTCAAAATGGAACAGTGCGCTTGTTCTTAATGAGCCACATGTGTCTTCTGACACGCAATGAGTAACTTATCTGGCAGTTTGAAGGCTAGAATTTTCTTAAAAGTCGAGGTGTATGTTCACAAGCTAAGCTCAAAATCTCCTCATCATGTTTCAAACAACATGAAGATTGCTATGTAAGAGTTCATCAATACCCATTCTTTAGTTTTCAGCACATAGGCCTACGCCATCGATTTAACGAGTGAAAATGTAATCAAATTCCCTAGTCATGTTTGTAGACAACAAAACAGGTGTATGCTTTGTCAAGGATTTTGTAAACATTCTTAGTCGTCCGTTTCTGATTTTTTTTTGCTCCAAGATAAATCGGAACTTTTAAAGCCATTGGACCCTTTCGGTAAACAGTGTTGTCCAAGGCCCACACTTTGTGTACCACAACGTCTATATCAAATAACAAACCTGTGACAGTTTAGGCTCAATCGGTAATCGCAGTGGGGAGAAAACAACGGGAAAACCCACCCTTGTTTCCGCGCGTTTCGCCTTGTCGTGGTGTGTTTCAAATAAATCCTTAACTCTCGTTAACAAGAATTTATATTATTTTGTTGTTTTCTCAAAAAGTAAAGCATTTCGTGGACTAATATTTCAAGAGAAGTCTTTCATCATTGCCTTCTGTAAACCCTGTAAGTTATTTGTTGATTTTTGTATTTGTAAATCTGTGAACTTTTTTATTTTTGTCTGAACCGAAAGGGTCCAATGGCTTTAAAATTAAAATGGCCTGAAAAGTCTATTACATGTAGGCAGCCTTTGTACTTGATTAAAGGAACATTACAGAATGGGCAAGAAACACAAATCGTGAAGATAACAGATTTACCTGAAGCTTACATGGTCTAACGATGATAGTAGAAAACATCCCTTGAAATATTTCTGTCTGAAATGTCATATTTGATGAGAAATAAATAATCAAACTTCGCATTTGGAGTTTTTTGCTCAGTGAACGTTTTATCCATTTTTATTTTTCGATTTTTCACTATTCCCTCGTGACCCAGATGATCGATCGATCTCAAACTTCTATAGGTTTGTCAGTTTATGTATATGGTGGATAACATAAAGTGCTTACACTGCTAGCAACTGTTTTGTTAGCAAAAACCAATTCTGTAATGTTCCTTCAAATGTTCCTACCTTTTACCATGCCTAATATCATGCCTAATTTGATAGTCTACTGCAACTTCTTGTTGTTTGATTTTGTGACAAACAAGAACAAGGCTGTCCTTTTTCTGACCCTTAATATGTAGCATTGAAACAAAAACAAAAACCCACAGAGCACACAGAAGTAAGCAGCGTGATCAATGAATAAAGATTTAACCACATCAGTGCGTAGTATGGGGCGTGTGAGTTATCGATATTGCAAGACAAACTGTCTGTTCCAAGGAATCAATAGCATTGATTGCGTCTTCCTTGTTTATGGAACATATTCATGCATGCACCTGGCGAGGGCAGGCTATTAGAGGTAGTGAATCCGCAGGGACGAAGTCACCACATAACTCTGCATCACTCTATCTGTTTGATAAGACTTGTGCAACTCGTGGGACATGATGGAGTTGTTTGTTTGTTTGTTTGTCTGGGTGTTGGTTGGTTGTTTGGTTGTTTGTTGTTTGTTTATTTCTTTCTTTTGTTTGTTGGTTGGTTTGTTGGTTGGTTGGTTGGTTGGTTGGTTGGTTGGTTGGGTGGGTTGTTGGTTTGTTGGTTTGTTGGTTGGTTGGTTTGTTGGTTGGTTGGTTGGTTTGTTTGGCTTGGGTTGTTTGTTTGTTTGTTTTCATTTTGAAAGGAGGTAGTGATGTTGAGATATTGCTGAACATCTGGAGCATATGTGTCCGTGCAGGAAGACAAAATAGGAATACACAATCTGAGAAACGTCAATGACAGTAATGCTTCTCATTAAAACTGATAACCACATTACATGGAAGTGAAATGTTTTTCTCCAAATGCTCCAAATGCTCCAAAGCTGCTGTAGTCCTCTAACCAATTGTTTTTATTCGCATTGAATTTAAGAGTGATTACCATATGTATGGAAACATAGTGTTAGCCAGAGGGGTGTCTGGGTGTCTTTTGGACACCATGTTTTTAATTTGGACACCCTGTTTCATCTGTCATTTAAATGTAAATTTATTGTAAAAGAACAATTTGGACACCCAGTTTTAAAATTTCCAGCAAATTTGGACACCCTTTTACCAAATCCTGGCTAAAACCTTGTACGGAAACCCTTCTCTTCTCCTTTAAGTATGCAAATCACTACCACTTGTATCTCTTAATGATTGCTCATTAATAGGAGCCACTTCTGTTTCCACAATGTCTTACTCAACAGTCGAGGCATCATTGAGCCTTCCAGACGCTTAACTCCTTCATTTGAGGGTAAATAGCAACTCTGGGGTCGTAAAGAGTGGAGAAATGATCGGGGGATGCATACGCTTCCCTCCTCAAATAATTGCACAGGAACAGTCTTATTTCGCTTATTTGTAATATAAGGCCTGCTTGCTTGGCTATTTTCAGGGGGCGCCTTGTTTTTTCTTCTTTAATTAACCATTGTCCAAGTAGATCAGAAGTCCATGTAATCTGGAATTCACAGGTTGAAGTCATGCTTTGATCAATTTGTCTTTGTTCAATCCTTAATTATTAAATCATTTATCCAGTCACTTTCCGCTGTGGTTTTGTAATTGGCATTCTTAATAACCCAGACAGTTTCTCTACTCCTATTGGTTGAGAGCACGTCACAAGGGGTGTTTAAACAGTTGATTGTGATCAGTGTTTATAACCGGCTGGCTTCCACGTGTGGGAATGTAACAGCGCATAATCTATTTCTCAGCGCTTGCGCATAATCTATTTCTAAGCGTCGCGCGCATACACACAACCCACGCGCAACATACTCTTCACAAAGTTTTTGAAAAAAAATATTTCAAACCTCAAATTTTCAACTGTCAAAGTGTCTGTAATTGTATTGTTTTTAATGTTTTTTTAACAAAGGGGCATATATGTATGAATGGGAATAAAAGAGTAGTGACTCGTTCTTAAATGTCCGTTCTTTAAAACCTTGCAGGTCGTTGCCGTGCGATAAAGGCCCTCGCCGAACACGGGACGAGCCTGCCGGCTTTAAACGGTCGTGTAAGAACTCGTCGCTACCCTCTTATTCCCTTATTTAAACGCATTAATTGTTCTGAATTTTCTTTATGGAACATGGGAAAGTCCACAGCTGACAAAAGGGATCTGGGACAAAATTTAAAAAGGTTTAAATATATCCCTGGCTACACAGCAGTTATAGGTTGTATTTCTTCTGACTGGCACTCCTAAACAAATATACATGCCTGGGATTGCATGTAGGCCCTGGAGACCATGGTCTCTGTTGCCCCTGGTCTTGGCCTTGGTGCCCCTTCAAAAGTTTCCCATTGACTTTAAGATTTGCCATTTGTCTTGTCCTTTAAAAGATGAAATTCTAGGCCTAGATTCACTTAAAAAAAAAAAATCAAAAAAAAAAAAATCTAAACTTTTGTGAAGAACCTTACATTAACCATGTTTTCTTCGAAAAAATTATTGTGCCTTTTTTTATGAGCTCTTTCAAAGGTTAACGTGGTTAAACATGTTCTATTACTTAAGACTTTGTGTATTGTAATTCTTCCCTAAATAATTTGTGCAACTCGATATTAGATTCGGGATCCGGTGCCATTATTTGATACTCCCCAACCTTCGTTCAGTGACATGCAAGTCCGTAATCTAAATTGAGTTGTCAGTCATGTCAATTGAGAAGCCTGCAACAGGGTACTGAAATATTGCATTAATCTGATATATTAAAATGCAAAAAAAAAAAAAAAAAGTAAAAAAACATAGAAAAGTTTAATTATAGTTGTCTTCCTTTTTTTCTGTAAGCCATTATTGTTCCATAGAAATGACTACATATGATCAGCCATATTTTTTTATTCAGAGGAGGAATTGTTTTAAATGGAAAAAGCTTTAGAGATCATAGCAGCCACAAGAGGCTTGTACCCAAAATTTCTTTTTATTCTTACCCCTTTTGTTTTTTCTTTTATGTTACAGTGCCTTGAGCACCTTTGGTTGATATGTGCACTTTTTAAAGGAACATATATTGCCTTGGATTGGTCGAGTTTGTCTTTAAAAAGAGTTCGTAACCGTTTGTTATAAAATGCATATGGGTAGAAAGATGTTGTAAAAGTAGAATACAATGATCCACACAAACATGCCTCTAAATTGCACGGTTTTCCTTTTACCTCGTCGACTAACACGGTTGGCCATTTATGGGAGTCAAATTTTTGACTCCCATAAATGGCCGACTGTGATAGTTCGCACAGTAAAAGGAAAACCGCCCAATTTCGAGGCAAATTTGTGTGGATCATGGTATATACTTTTAAAACATCTTTCCAACCATATGCATTTTATAAAAAAACCGGTTACAAATGCTTTTTATAGACCAACTCGTCCGATCCAAGGCAACGTGTTCCTTTAAGACTTTGTTGTTATTATTATTAGTGAGGAAGTTCACAAGTAAATCACAATGACAATTTAACAATCCTGCAGCTTACCATTTTTGTGTGTGGTAAAATGCCATGTACACGTAGTACTCTTCAACACTCTTTGTGTGTTTTAGTTGTACTGGAAACCCAGAGGAAGGCAGTGGAGCATTCTGAGATGGGTCGTCATCATTTTCAGGTGCCACTTGACTCGTAGTGGATTTGGTCTTGCCCGTTTTGCTTGTCCGAAAAAACGGCTTCCGAGACTAAGTGAGAGGCAATTATTTTTTTTTCTAAAAGAATGATTTATTTATGCTGTGTTTGATTTTGACAGCGTGAGTAAAGAGATGCCGTCCCCAAGGGCACTGTCAAATTTACTCTTCACTTAAATCTGACAAGGACACAGTGAGAAATGTTAAAACACTGGAACAAAACTGCGGACAAAAACAATGTAGATAAATCAAGTTGCTGTGATAATCAAATACAAGGGTGGACAAGTAAAAAGTTTTTTTGGGCGGATATTTTCAGGCAGCTATCTGTCCAGCAGGTTGGAGTTCTTTAGAAAGGTTGCTAACCTATGATCAGGCCTGGAATTTTCCTGTTCGAAAGGGCAAGGGCGTTTAGCACCAAGGCCACAACCCAGGCAACGGAGGCCATTGCCTCTGTGCCCTCTGTTTGACTCCAGGCATATACAGTGCAACTTGATTGTTAATGAAACACCAAAAATAAAAATAAACTTCATCGAAATTATATCTTTATTTCTTGTAAAAACCAATCGTTTAGATTGTCACCTTTCCAGATTGGGTTCTTACGTGTAAGGAAATGCTTCAAATGAAACCTTTCTGAAAAACCTTTTTGATATTTAGTGTATAATTGAAATCAGCATAATAATTGCTTTGAGCACTTATATATATGTATATCTTTTGAGAAGAACTGATTGAAGTATTGTGTTCGACTATCTGAGACTAGCTTGAAGTGCATGCTGTAGGCGTAGGCTTTGAGAAATTCAACTAGCCCTCAATTGTTTCCCTTCTCACTGCAAGAATAGTGAATCATGAAACTTCCAACATGGGAGGATGTCATTAAGGGTGGGTTTACTTAAGCACATCTTTAATGTTAGTGGGGGTGGTAATTAAAACACAGGGCCTCTAGCTTCACTTTCGGTGGGCGATACAGTGTAACACCAACTTGGGATTTAGTTTTTTTGGGGCGCTAAAGTCTCCATAGAAACAGGTATTACAATTTAATTATGTCTCATGGAACATTACATATCGATAAACAAGTCGTTAAAGAGAGCCACGCATGGTTCGCTGTTGGGTATGTACCGTCAGTGTGATGTGCCAGTATAATTACACGGTGCTGAGTTGTATGAAAGCATGTGATAGCATGTAAAGATGAGATATTGGGGGGGGGGGGGGGTGGGAGGTGGGGGGTGTATAGGAGCGGTAGTAGCTGCCACCTGCCTCCCTGCAGTTACGACCATGCCACACTGCATCATTGCAGTTATTGATTACCGATGGCCGATCGCCACTGCCTAGAAGCCCTCGTGGGACCGACAGCTGCACGGTAACCCCCGCCAAAGACACGTTGGTCCTGGGAAGCATTGGGGTGAAACCCGGCCCTGGGACTATCCATAGGGATAGCCTGGTACCCTTTACACACAGGAACCGGTGCAGGGGGGAGAGGGGAGGTCAATAATTTGTACTTCCGTGTTGTTTTTTAAATGATTTTCAATCGTCAGCGGCTCTCTGTAGTGTCCTGTGTGTACCTGCTTTTAGCATTAATTGTACATCTTTAAAAGGAACTTCTTTGGGGTCTGTGGAGATTTATTTGCAAGTCTTTCTCTGTCAACCTTAAGTGGTTTTTAGCAGCTGTAGTTATTTTGACAATCAGCATAGATTGCTTCTGGTCTCCTAGGATTTATTCGTACCTGATGACTGTAGTACATGTGTCTGTTGCTTTGAAGCCCATGACAACACTGGTACAGGTCTGGAATTTCATCTTTGAAAGGGCAAAGCGGTTTTTATTTTGCAAGGGCACTTCCATTGGATTATCTAATAGTCTGTGGGAAACTTTTGCATAGTGACGTAAGAGACGGCGACCTCCCAAACACAATTCTGAACGAATCATGCATATGGCACAATGGTACCAGGGCTTGCTAATGTGGAGGTTGCTACACATGCACATGGTAAACAAAACTTTGCCGAACCATATAGTCTGAGGAATTCTTTTTTAAGCGGTAACTTGTGACTGCATGGAAGGAGAAGTCATTGTTCAAGATTTCATTCAAATCTAAATAGCAACTGGAATTTTGACATAGACCAGTCTGCACATGCATATTATAAAACTTGTGAAAGTTCAAGCTCAATTGGTCGTCGGACTTATGAGGAAACAAAGCATTTTAAAATATATTTACACTGTTTTCAAACAGTTTTATTTGAAAACAAAACTATAGTGGTTCAAGCAAACATTTGACAGGGGGTTCCCACCGTGACCCATCTTTTTACCAAGCAATTATTGATTTCTAAATCTGTAAGAGTTCACCAACTGAGCTTTCTATTCTATTCTGTTGGTCTCTTTGTCAATATCTTTGTTTGAGGGTGCTAGTCAGAAGCCATTAACTGCTGTATGTATAACCAGGGATCACACTTAAGTTTACAATGCTGGGACTAATGTTGGTTTGCGGTCACACCATGATGTGTGTATCTACATGTACTTGCCAGGTAAAGTTTGTTCTTTGGAGAACTTGTCCTGCTTTATATTCTATTACCACGGAGTAGATTTTCGGAATTTGGGAGACTTCTCAGGTCTGAAAAGAACTGTCCTGCTATTTAACTACATGTTCTACCTGGGCAGAAGATGGAACATTTGCCAGGACTACTACTTTAGCTTCAGTGGCTTGAGGGAACTTCTCTGAAATGCCTCAATCCCATAAACCTGGGACTCTTTCTTTGTTGTTTCCACAGACAACTCCAAGTTTACCCAGCTAGTTTTTCTTCCGCTTATTGCAAAACATTACGAATGCCAAGTCCCTTGTCAAAGGCTAATTGATAATCTGTGTAGATGCCAAGGAGAGCAAGTGTGTACTTAAAAACAAAAATCAGCTGTCATAGCCATTACCCCCAACTCTTCCAGGTCTGTCATGGACGCCTGTTAAAATGCATGTGTCACTAGATAGAAATGGCATGTGCATTCGCACCCAAACTTGACAGCTAAGGCATTCATTTTATGCACGGCCAGTAAATATTTACTGTTTGTATTAAGTTAGCGTTGCGTGCCCCTTCACACCTTAATGTGTATCCATTCCGCTGTAATGTACATCCGGGATGGGCCGCCATCCGTGGGTTACCATAAGACTGCATCTGCCAGCGAGGGCACTCTTGAGTGCTACGACGGATCGGAGTTCGTGTAATCGCAAGGTGATTTGTTTACTTTCAATATTTCATCTTGTCTGGCTGCTGTGAGTTCTAATCACAGAGACGGTGTATGAGTGTTTTCTCTACCATCGGCCCACCTTCCTACTTATCACCATCCTAGTTCCGGTTGGTCAGTGGTCAAGATTTTGTCCTGATTTCAAAGTTTGTCATTGACAGGCATAATTTTCTTCCTACTGAAATCTGATTTCCGATTTTGTTTGCCCTTTAAAGTACTACAAAATTGTGATTCAATTGCCTGGAAAGTCCATCAAACCTTACTTCTTATATGAAGAAGTAGGTCAGCCCTTGAACTCAAGAAGATTTTCCTACTCTTTTTAAGGATCAAATATCCTGCTTTGCATTGATCATCTTTAGATTTTTCTTGATTGAGGTGAAAATTGGCATCACAGTGTAGAAGGACAAAGCTCTTGTTACCACCCAAAAATGTCTAGATTTCTATGTTGTGGTAAAGTAGAGAGTATATAAAACCTTTAAAATAAGGGATGCATCTCCAGACCAAGAGGATATTGGTACCCATTTGAAGAAACTTGCCCATTTGTAGTTAAAGACAGTGGACACTATTGGTAATTGTCAAAGACTAGTCTTCAAAGTTAGTGTATCTCAACATAATTATGCATAAAATAACAAACCTGTGAAAATTTGAGCTCAATTTGCGAGATAACAATGAAAGAAAAAAAAAAAAACCTTGTCACACAAAGTTGTGTGCTTTCTGATGCTTGATTTCGAGACCTCAAGTTCTAAACTTGAGGTCTCGAAATCTTAGGTCTCGAAATCAAATTTGTGGAAAATTACTTCTTTCTCAAAAACTACGTTATTTTAGAGGGAGCTGTTTCTCACAATATTTTATACCATTAACCTCTCCCCGTTACTCATAATCAAGAAAGGTTTTATAATGAAAATTATTTTGAGTACTTACCAATAGTGTCCACTGCCTTTAATGCTACCCTTGAGGATACTGTGACCCATTTGTGAGCACTGATACTAGTTTGAGGATACTGGTAACCTTTTGAAGATATTTTCCCCCATTTGTATTTAATGACACCCATTTGAGGATACTGCTACCCATTTGTGAACATTTTTACAAGCTTGAGAATACTGGTACCATTTTGAGGATAACGGTTCCCTTTTGGAGATACTTGTAACCCATTTGAGGGTACTGGTACTTAGACTGCTACCCATTTTCCAGGATTGTTTGTTTATGCTTACCCACTGTCATCAGCAGTGTAAAGGCCCGGCCACACAGGCCCCGATAACCAAAACGAAAACAATAACGATAAAAATGCACGCTTGCGATTGGTTGAATTGCTCCACGCAAAATAAGCCCACACTCATTCAACCAATCGAGGGCGTGCATTTTTATTGTTATCGTTTTCGTTCTCGTTATCGGGGCCTGTGTGACCGGGCCTTAAGCCTTGCTCAGTTTTTGCAATGTTGTGTCACTGGTCATCACATGGTCTGTTTAGATCCACCTTGTCAAAAGGACAACTCATGAGGACTACATTTAAAACAATTTCTGTGTCTGTCGGTCTCCTATGTGTAGCATCACATATTGACAGCTAGTCTCCTTCCTGCTTCCTGTTCATATACAGAGTCAGTGACGGCTAGAGCAAACAGTTCAAAAGTAAACAGTTCAACCTTTTTTCAGAGCCACCCCCATCATTGGATCGCGAAGGAATATCTTTTAAGTGATTGTTTAAGAATTGACTGATCAGCTAAAGCCATTGGACCCTTTCGGTAGGCAGTGTTGTCCAATGCCCACATGTTGTGTACCACAACTTCTATATCAAATAACAAACCTGTGAAAATTTAGGCTCAATCGGTCATCGGAGTCGAGAGAAAACACGGAAAAACCCACCCTCGTTTCGCTGTGTCATGACATGTGTTTAACATAAATCGGTAATTCTCATTAACGAGAATTTATATTGTTTTGCTGTTTTCTCAAAAAGTAAAGCATTTCATGGAATAATATTTCAAGAGAAGTCTTTCACCATTGCCTTCTGTAAACCCTGTAAGTTATTTGTAAATCTGTGAACTTTTTTTTTTTTTTTTCTGAACCGAAACGGTCCAATGGCTTTAAAGCTATTTCCCTAGTCATCCTAGTCATAGTCATCTGTATCGATGATCTTTAGTAAGGATCACTTCATGTACTATTGATACTAGCCAACTATATGCACAACTGGCTTCTATGCTGGCTGACAAATTCCCACCCCCCACCCACCCACACACACCCCTCCCTGCTGTTGGTCTTGTGTCATAATGAGGAATGCTGTTGTCCAAAGCCTAAATTATTGGCCGTTTATATTTCTGTACTAGATATGCAGGCTTGTATGCTTCTTTTTTTGGAAGGGCAAGGGCACCAAGGCATTTTCCCCTTGGTAAAGGGCGCCCTATTGTCTACTATGAGGAAACTGAAAATTTCTACTGGCCAGAGCAATTCAAGGGCACCAAGGCAATGACCGGGGGGCATATATGCAGTCGCCTTTATTGTCTCAGTGAAGTATCAGGCCTTGAAACGGCTTTCATGCTGTCTGTCCATGATGTAGTGCAGGTCATTCCCTTCCATGTTATAAGTTTTCGCAGAACCTTGGGAGTAATTGCTCCTCTATTTCACTGTCTTTCCTAAAATTATAATGGTTTCTCTAGTTTGTTGTCTTTCTGAAGAAGAAAAAATATAATTGCTTCTCTATTTCGTTTAGTTTCCTAAAAATATCACAGACCCTTGGGAGTAATTTAATGGACACCAAGGCAATGACCAGGGGTAATTGCTTCTCTGTTTCATTGACTTTCCTGAAAATATCGCTAAAGTGACACGACTACCTTTCAAAAATGCACACCTGATCATTAAAGACACTGAAAACCTTTGGTAATTGTCAAACACTAGTCTTCTCACTTGGTGTATCTCAACATATGCACAAAATGCAAATTCAAACTCAATTGGTTGTCGAAGTTACAATGGAAGAAAAAACGGTGTTGTCACATGAAGTAATGTGCTTTCAGATGCTTGATTTTGGGACCTCTAAATCTAATTCTGAGGTCTAAAAATCAAATTCAAATATATTAATAGAAAAACTACTTCTTTCTCGAAAAACTACGTTACTTCAGAAGGAGTCGTTTCTCACAATGTTTTATACTATCAACAACTCTCCAGTGCTTGTTACCAAGTACTTTTTTATAATAATAATAGTGGCAATTTATAATGCGCCATGTCTGTCTAAAAGACAATCCTGGCGCAGGAGAGATGCCGAAGCCAGAATGCAAAGAATATAGTTAAGCACACAAATAAGTTTTCAAATGGGTTTTGAAGCTGGAATATGTAGTGAGTTGTCGGAGTTTAGGGGGGGGGGGGGGGGTTCGTTTCATAGTGATGGGCCAGAGTGTGAGAAGGAGCAGGCTCCCCATGAATGGCGTGTGCGTGGAATGTTTAGAAGTTTGGTGGACGATGATCTGAGGTGCCTGGGTGGAGCATGAAGATGTAGCAGGTTCTGGATGTATGTTATGCTAACAATTATTTTGAGAATTATACCAACAGTGCCCAGTCTCTTTAATGATAGTAAAATGAAATAACCCATATACACCAATGTGTGTTAGCACTGTATACTTAGTATTTACCCGAGCTCTGGATCCGAACCCACGACCTTTGCAGTTCTATAGTGCCTCCATGGTCTTACCAACTAGACTCTGGAGATTGCCCCGTAGCTTGGAGTAATTACCACAGGTATACTATGCCTTTAAGTCTGCACCAATCTGCTGCAATCATTACCATGCAACATTTATCGCATTTCTTATGCATCATCTAAACCCCCGCCGCTTTAATTTTTATATTCCTCTTTATTATCATAATTAAAAATATTTAAATTGGTTCTAGAGAGACCGGATTAGGTAGAGGGCTTTAGATTAATCCTAGAACTTGTTTGATAAACACCTCCATTAATTTATTTATCAATCAATTTTGTTCAGTGGTAATCAACCTCTGAGGGGAAGTTGCTGATCATGTAGGGAGCCCTCGCTTGACCTCCAGGGATCAGGTTTGCTTTGTGAGACCTTATCGCTAGTAATGATCAAGGTGCAATTTCATAGACATGATAGAGCTGCTTACACGTATGCACGAAAAGTAGCTGAGTGAAACAAAATCATGCCTACCAGAATAAGGTTACCAGCCAAAATACCATGTCACTTGCACAATCTGTGACTGGTATCGTGCTTATTTTTGTTTAGCAGAAAGTGTTTCAGTAAAATTATTAAGCCCGGGGCATGGAGGCCTCTGTACCTCTGTGCAGTAATTAGGCCTGTATTGTTCTTAACTCACTCACCCCCCTCCAACCCAATGTGAATCATGATGTTTATTTTGTAAAGTATTCCTTTAAAGGGAGGGTATACCCTTTGGTAATACACAGACAGTTTATGACCAAGATAACTTACTTGGTAAGAAGCACTGCAGCTGTTGATAATGTATTTCATTTTGAGAAACGATTCCCTTCTAAGTAAAGTGGTTTAAGAGAGGGAGACAAAAACAATTGACGCGGAGAACATTATTATTTCTAAACAAAGATTTTTCTTCTGCATGGACATAACTGATTCAGATTGTTGGCAATATATAAAGTGCTACTACCTTTGAAATGAAACAGGTTGGTTTTATAGTGTACAGGTGTATATCTAGGTTTATATTGAATAAAAAAAAGATTGAATGGTTCCAAAATCAAAGAGACTCTAATATCAGGCCTACATGTATCACTTTAATGAGGGCTGCGGCGATTGCCTCCATGTCCCCTGGTCTTTGCCTTGGTGCCCTAGAAATGACCCCGTAGAAATTGCAATTTCCTCACAGGGTGCCCTTTACTATGTGCCCTTGCCCTTTCAAAAACCAAGCATTCATACAGGCATGTCAATCCAATAACCTGGTCTTTTTGGCGCATGTTTCCATTCATTGTTGTGGACATACACGCGTTGTAAGCCAGGTAATTATAGTTGCCTGACCATGAAAGCTTAATTCATTGTTAGGTAATGCCTCTCTTGGCACGGCCTTTGCCATCGTTATAATTAGTCAATTAATATTAATTGCACTAATTAATTAGAAAAGATCAGCTTGACGTTTCATTAACACGCTAACAGTACACTGACACCTTTTTAACGGCATCAGACTCTGTAGTGATTATTGAATACTGACACTGACTGCACAGCGAGTAACTTGACTCTTCCAAATGCCACTGATTTATATTCATCCTTCAACATTGCTGGCAGAAATTTGCATTACAAAATTGTAACTGTATTATCAAAGCACTGAATAACTCTAGTGAATTTCTTTCCCCGGGCATTTTGGTACAAAACTTTACATACAAGTACGCTGTGGCACTGTAATCAGGGTTGAGAAGTTTCCGATGAAAAATGCTGCCTTTTTCTACAAAATAAGCAAGCTATGATATTTTATCTACTCTGTAGCACTGAATATACTGTTCCCAAAAGCTCCTTGGAATCTATAAACCTCCTTGGGTTACGGATAGATCTTTATCATGGTGCAGCCATCTTGAAATTCTCAATGTAACCAAACCGAGGCTGGAAGAACACAACAGTCTGGTTGTTAGCATTCATTACTGTTAGTTGATATACAATGATATAAGGAACAAGACCAAGATGAAGGCAGCATGATAAAGGTCTATAGGTGGATTTGCCATCAGATCATTTCCCTACCTCATCAGGACTGCAAATACAACATCTTCTTTCAAAACTGTCCTCAAAACACACCTCTTTGCAGTTAAACAATGACCAGCGACTCTCTACAAACTTTTTCTGTTCCTTCCTTTTGAACTGTTTATTTTGTATCCTGAGCGAGCGCCATGAGCGCCATGAGCGCCTTTTTGTGCAAATACCGGCGCTATATAAGACTCAATTATTATTATTATTTTTATTGTACCTCCAAATATCTGGATCCCAGTTTCTGAGTTTTCTGTCAGAAATGGCTCTCATCCCTGTGTAAGCTTAGATGCAGTTTTCATTTCATCAATGCAACCTCGAGGTTGTCATACAGGCAGTTCACACCGCCATAAAAAAAGCACACACCCCTTCCCTTGACCTACATCTCTTCATATTCCCGTCTTCGTTTAATAAAAACATCAATTTATGAAGACCTACATCGCTACATTCAAGTGCTTGGCATTTATAATAATATCGGTAATAAATTTATATTGGACTGCAAGCCCAAGGCTAGTTGAGTTCAGCATTGGGCCAGTAGACTCAAGATTGGACAAGTCCAATGATCTATTGAATAACAACACATCAATGTGTATTTATATATTTTATGAACTTAAACAAAAGTGAGAAATATCTTCCAATACTATTGAATATTGAAGTATTCTTACCCAGAAGACAAATGTGATATAGATACTCATTTTGCTTCGGTAATAATTAATATTATACACCAAACTCGAGATCCTTGTCGATTGATTGGTGGAACACACATCCCTTTTCATACTCTTTTTGCCATGTGTTTACTGCCGCAACGCGTAAAGTTCCAAAATTTCATATTGCAAGCTACGAAATAAAAGGGATACAATAGAGAAAGTACTCATGCACTCACACATTCTTGTAGTTTTTTTGTATTTTGGAAAATTGTTGGACTAGTACTAAACTTACTACCACAAACCTTAATACATGTACATGTACTGGGTAATGAATTCCAGGGCTTAAAAGCGCTATGTAACTGGCCCTCGTTCAAACACTGATGCATTTGTGCCCTATGTGACCACTTAGACTGGCTCTGCCTGTGATGAGTGCTACCTTTAATGATCATCCAGTCAGCCAGTTTTCGGCCAAATGGCGACTGAAAACTAGAAACGAAAGTAGAACATAGTACTGTTACCTGAGCTACATGTAGCAGCCACAGTCTACAGCCCGTCAATGCACCTTATCAGAGATACCATTGTGTTGATGAACTCTCCAGTTTAAGCCCCCTGCCATACACAAGCCCCAGCGGTGAGTAACGGGCTCCGATACTTTAAAAAAAAACTCCACCTTTCCACTATGGCATAACATTTCCCTCTCAGGAGCAATATGATTGTGCCATAATTTGATATGACGGTAGTGGTAATGTGACAATACAGCTGTAGTCACTGCCAGATCGGGTTCTCCACTTTCTTACAGCATTGGCCACAAAGAAAGTGCAGTCCTCTTTTTTTGCCTCAATATGCAGTTGTTCAGGTTTAATGGGATTGGTTCTGCATGACTTGAGTTCATGTCTTGTGTGGGCGGTTAGTTTGGCTGTTAATTGTATATAATAATCATGCTGTCCACTTTAGACGTGTCCCACTTGATTAAGAAGAACTAACTGTGTATGGTAGACGTATATTAACATAACCTAGACAGTTTATCTTGTGGGCTTGTTACAAGAATATTCAATCTGGTCGTTTTTATAACCTACCTCGGGTTTTTTGCTCTATTTTTCTAACCTTTGTTTCCTATTTATTGTTGTCAATCAAAGCTACACAGAACTGTAATATTTAAAGTAATCTGTACCAATACTAACAACTAACATAGTTTATGTTTCATCAGAGTTTTTGTGGACACTCATTTTTTGTGTTGGGCTCATTTGGATAACAAGCGGTGATTTTTGTTAGTCTTTAAAGGCAGTGGACACTATTGGTAATTACTCAAAATAATTATTAGCATAAAACCTTTCTTGGTGACGAGTAATAGGGAGAGGTTAATGGTATAAAACATTGTGAGAAACGGCACCCTCTGAAGTGCCGTAGTTTTCGAGAAAGAAGTAATTTTCCACGAATTTGATTTCAAGACCTCAGATTTAGAACTTGAGGTCTCGAAATCAAGCATCTAAACGCACACAACTTCGTGTGACAAGAATGTTTTTTTCTTTCATTCATATCTCGCAAGTTCTATGACCGATTGAGCTCAAATTTTCACAGGTTTGTTATTTTATGCATATGTTGAGACCCACCAACTGTGAAGACTAGTCTTTGACAATTACCAATAGTGTCCACTGCCTTTAATTATGCTACTTTCTTGACTTTGACAGGATATTAGATTGATGATTTCTCTAGAGAATTGGTACTTGCTGGGAATTATATATTATTATTATTATTATTATTATTATTATTATTATTATATAGTCAGTGAGGTTTCACATTGAATCCGATCACTGGGCTTGTCGTGGCCAAGCGGTCAAGCGAACTGGACTCAAGCTCTTGTGTTTCTAACCAGTTGACGATTTGAGTCTCGGTCTTGACATGTGTGTCCTTAAGCTAGGCACTTAACCATTATTGCTTGGTCCTTTGAATGGAACCTAAAGCTGTAGGTCCCCTGTGTTGTGTATAGCGCACTCGTGTGTAGTGTCCTGCTCATGTTTGGTTGTTGAGCAACTATGCTTAAGCAGCTCTATAAAATTGTGTCCCGTGTTTGTCTGTGATTTCTGTAACAGTGTCAATTTGCTCAAAACATATTTAGATTTAGTTTTTCCTAGGAAAGGATTCATTCTTATTAACTAAGATCCAATGAGTTTGATGGATATTTTTACAGGTTGGTTTCAGTGCCCTAAAACATGATAAGCAAAAGGTATCAAAACCCTTTGAATTTGCAACAAGACAAACACAAAGCTAGTCAAATTGGTGCACCCCTTCTGCTCTCCTTGACATTTGACCCTAGTTTTGTCACTCTGAAAACAACAGCACCTCAGCAAATGTTTTAAGGGAAGCTTTCTACCATCATATCTTGAAACCCTGCAAATGAATGTCAATTCGTGGAATTTTGTGTTTTGTGTCCAAAACCCCTTAAGAAAAATTTAGACAGAAACTACGGTTTAAATTGGCCAGAAGAAAAACAAAACGCTGGACAAATTAGTGCACCCTTCTGCTCTCTTCAACATTTTACCCTAGTTCAGTCACTGGTTGGTTGTACAGTGTATTTTTAAGTCAGAAAACTAAATGATAGGAATCGGATTACTCTCATGAAGAAGAATGATGCACCATCCCTTTAACAACCCCCCCCCCCCTCAATATTGAAAGTGTTATGCCTCACCTTTATCATGAGCAGTTGAATCAGCATTGGAAGGAAAAAAGACAGTCAGAGTTATTATTGAATGCGATATATAGATGGACATGAATGCTCTTATACCCATGCCTTTCAAAACACTCTAGCGAGGCTCCGCTCTGGAGAAGGGCCGGTTTCGGGTGACAGGACTCCTGCAGGTGATGCAGGTTTAGATGTCAGGCAATGGAAACCGTATCATTTATTGGCAGTTAATTTTAGCCATATCTGTTGGGGTCAGGAGCGAGTGTGTGTGTAGGGGAGAGCGTGAGTGAAGCCACCCCCTTCCTCAGTCTCTCTCTCCCCCTCCCTATCACCATGCTCTCACCCTACTCAGAAATCAATGATGTTGATGGTGTGTGGTATGATATATATAGAGCTGGAGGAGGGATGGTTTTCTCATTTGGAATGGATTCTGTCTCCCGGCACTGATTGATGTCTGCCTGGTAATTGAACGGGAAGATCTTTAAGATTCTCGGGGGATGAGAATGTGATGATGTGGGTGGGAGATGAGAGGGGTTGCATTGTTTTAGTGATGGCACATTGCAGGAATGTCAAATATTAAGTTGCATCTCAGTGTTCCTTATGAGGGATAGTAAAGCACACAATCCATGTGGGCAAAGTTGTGTTCTGAGAAAACGGATTAAAAGATTAATCAATTGTTGTTCCAAAATTCAAAGGTCTTGTCTTTAAAGACCTTTGTTATTGTTCGACCCTTTTTTGAAGGTAAACTGTTTGTCGTCCTCTAGTGGTGAAAATTGAATAGACCCTTCTCATGAAATATGTAAATTGCACATAGCGCGTGCGCACTAACGTTTTGGTTGGCAAAACGAGGGAACATCGCGCTGTTTTGTACACAACTAATGGCTGCGTGACGCAGCCGCGCTTACGCGTCTGCTCAGTGCACAACTTTATGGCGTTTGCCAACCAACAGGGTCTGTACGCATGCGTGAATGTAATAAGCATATTTCATGGGAAGGGTCCATTGCCATGTTGTGTTCAGTAGTTCTAGTGATTGCATGTAAAAAAACAAAAACACCTTGTTTTACAAAAATGCCAACCCAAACTAGTAAGTTCTTTTTCTTTGTGAGGTACAAGAGATGTGTTAATTTGTTGTCAAATTGAAAATGTTAACTTTTTTTTTTTGTAGTGCAGAGATCATTTTATAGTTGCACAAGAAAATTGTCAACCTTCGGTCACTCACTTAAATGCCATGCCATAATAGTAATAACAATAACATAAAATTAACAAGGCGCACAGTATCTGGAAACCATTCAACGGCGCCGGTTGCTAGCAAGTTCTGACAGATTGAACAGACAGGTCTTGAGGTTGCAATGTTTTACATTTAAAGGGGGGCCTTGTAGCTAAAGGGACGATACGCCTTTGCTTGATATCACAATAGAAGGGGGGGGCGGGAAAGGAAGCTCTTGCTACTCAAAATGCATGTGAGGTTGTTGCACATGAATTTAACATAAGAGATTTGAAGAAAACAAAATTGTTTTGTGAGATTTCGGACGACCCCTTCAAGATGAGGGCTGCTCATGACTGATTTGGACTGTCAATCTGTCACTAGGGGCACGTTACCACCTATACTCCTTGGGCTGAAACATGGTTACCCCCTACACTGTCTGTAGTGATGTTGGGTATCAACCACTAGGAACCTGGCTGGTAGAGCAGAATGCTTTATCTTCCCAACTTTTTTTCGAAGCAATTAATGGTTAAAAGATATGCACGCGGGCACAAGTGTCATGGCCAGAGTTCAAACCCACCCGATAAAACCAGGCCTATAGTTGTTGTGAACTAACACGGTCTGCCATTTTTCACTGCACACAAAATTTAGGAATGTGCTAATTTCACAAAGTAAAAGGAAACCCATACACTTTTGAGGGACATTTGTGTAAATCACTATTATCCCAATTCCCAACCATATTCATTTCATTAAAAAAAAAATGTTTTATTGCCCAAAGTGCCCATTCCAAACCAATATGTCCCTTTAATGCCAAGTATTATTAACATTTTAAAGTGGAAACTGTGACTACTGAGGCAATCAAACGATTAACCTGCCAACATAAAGGAGTACACATAATCAGCACAAGGACTGACAGATCAAACTGCTAGGATTGGTTGCCGACGTGGTTTTATATTTTATTAAAAATTCTTTTAGTTCTGAATTTTCCGGTTCATTTAACAGGTGTCTGTTTCAAGTACATAATGTATCAATCCTTCAATTGTTAACAAGCCTCGATCGTTAAAATGAGACGTTTAGACTGCTACTTATTGCCGATTGAGCTGGCTAGTCACTGGGGGCGAATTACAAAGTACAAATATTTGTCGAGTGATTTTTTAAAGGATCCTCATTTGCTAATTGATTTGGACAATTCACGAGATCTCTGATGAGTATGGCTGACTCATTAGTCATGTGCGCCCCTGGGCCGATGTCACAAAGCACTAGTATTATTAGATTCATCTTAAGATGAGTTGGCCAGTGTTACCAAAGTGATTTTTATTGTGACATCACACTTTGCCCGGCAATTGAGAGCGACTGGGAGTTAAGATTCATCTTGGCGGTTTGTAAACATTGAGCCCTAGGGGCATGTGCCCCCCCCCCCTCATAGTTATGCCGCTAATGTTTTAGTAAGAGTTATTGGATTCACATCCAATAACTCGCGACCATTTAATTCACAACAATCTAAAATGTGGTCACTTTGTATAAGTGGGGAGGAGGGTTCGGGTGTGGAACCATCACCCTCAATAAAAAATGAATAAATCAATAAATCTTCCCCAGAATTTATTTTTACATGTTTGTACAGGCTAATTTCGGTAACATCAATCGAAATAAGCAACTATAACCTGGATGGACTGGATATGCTTTTCCCTGACTTTGTCCGTATTTCAGATGGAGCTATTTCTCTGCAGGATTGGTTCTGGTATGAACTTGATAATGTTTGTTTGTTGTTTGTTTGAATGATCGTCCCATCAAGGGAACTCGGCAAACTCCCTCAAAGGGATATATACACCAAGCTCGGCAACAGCTAATCTTTCTCATACAAACATTTGTTTAACGCCTGTGATTATTCATTTACACAAATCAGGAAACTGTGATTCAGTACTAGACGACAACATTTATTCTAGTCATTGTGAAATTAGCAGTTAGCTGGGGGATTCGACCCGCAACCTTGTGATTGCAAGTCCTGCAGTCTAACCACTTGACCACATGGACTTATTGTGGGTAAAAAAAAAAGACTAATTTACTACAGCGAAGTTTGAAACTGCGACCTCTAGATTAAAATTCCAGGGCCCTACCAACTGAGCCATCCAGCATTGATGTTGGCGTTCGTAGTATTTTGCACATATCTTTTGTTTGTGGTGGCAGTCAGAAGCCATACAACTTGTAACTGCCATGTAACCAGGGTTCAAATCCTGCTCTAGTAAAATTGTCTTTGTTCAAGCCCACAATTCATCAAATTGTACCCGGTCAGTTTCCTTCGCAGTTTATCAAGTATTGAACATAATAACGAAGCGATCAGTTTGCTCTTGAAATAGTTACCTTTTTTGTACTTTGTCTTTAAAGTATGTGTATCCTCCATGGTCTATCCCATGAAGGTTTAAGCTAAATGAGTTGCTATTTTTATCTTCCAACAAACAAGCGCAATTAGGATTAGAAAGTGGCATTAATCATACTCCTAGTTAATGAGATAATTGACGTAAGGTGCTATTTGTATCAGCCAAACAGAATAACAGTTTACAAAGAGGGAGGGAGGGGGGG
Organism: Asterias amurensis; assembly: GCF_032118995.1. Taxonomy (NCBI): domain Eukaryota; kingdom Metazoa; phylum Echinodermata; class Asteroidea; order Forcipulatida; family Asteriidae; genus Asterias; species Asterias amurensis. The sequence continues at coordinate 9,523,393 of NC_092651.1, forward strand.
TCGTGGATGGCAGAACAGAAGGTCAAATTACTCTTGATGGCGAGGCACGCTTGATGAATTTAATGTAGTCGTAATGGTCTACTGACTCGGTAATGAGTTCTTTTTGTCCCGTTAATGAATACAACATGAAATGGGTAATCAATGTGGATTCCTGGTGGAATTCCCTGACCGTGTAATCCAACCCTTATTTGCAAGTCATTGATGTACTCTTCAATGTTGAGGTGAGATAGAGATACGTCCAGTGGGGTTCAGGGTAGCGTATCTGACACCCCTCAGCCCCCTCCTTGTGTACAAGCTAGCATTACGTATACCCATGCTCTTCCCCCTGTGTGGCAGGCCTGGAATTTCATCTTCGAACATATTGAAAGTGCAAGGCCTAGATTTTGCAGAGGCCACGCCAAATGGAGAATCTTAAAGTCAAAGGCCAAGACTAGGGGCAACGGAGACTATTGGCCTCCGTGGACTGCTTGTAGTTCCAGGCCTGATGTAGAAAGAACAGCAAGCTAGCATGACAGACTCCCTGACCATCTCCAAAACTAGCTACATGTAGTGCTACGTTCACCCTTCTTCTGTCCCATGTAGACAGAACCTCAGAGACACCTAACCTACCCCATTACATAGAACAACAAGTTAGCATGGCGTAAACCTCACCCCTCTCCAATATACAAACTAGCGTTGTGTACACCCTTCTTCTGTCCCATGTAGACAGAACCTCAGAGACACCTAACCTACCCCATTACATAGAACAACAAGTTAGCATGGCGTAAACCTCACCCCTCTCCAATATACAAACTAGCGTTGTATACACCCTTCTTCTGTCCCATGTAGACAGAACCTCAGAGAGGCCTAACCTACCCCATCACATAGAACAACAAGTTAGTATGACGGAAACCTCACCCCTCTTCAATATACAAACTAGTGTTGGGTACACCTTTCTTCTGTCCCATGTAGACAGAACCTCAAACACACCTAACCTACCCCAATCACATAGAACAACAAGTTAGCATGACGGAAACCTCACCCCTCTCCAATATACAAACCAGCGTTATGACACCCTTCTTCTGTCCCATGTAGACAGAACCTCATAGAGGCCTAACCTACCCCATCACATAGAACAACAAGTTAGCATGACGGAAACCTCACCCCTCTCCAATCTACAAACTAGTGTTGGGTACACCCTTCTTCTATCCCATGTAGACAGAACCTCAGACACACCAACCTGTATCACTTTATCCAGTTCATCAGCCCATGGGAACATTGCTCTTGTGCAATGGATATCAAAGGTTAAACTGCTCTTATAAGTCTTGGCATGACATTTTTCTAATTTTAGTCTGATTTCTGATTTTTCTGCCTTGGGAAAACTCAGAAAAACTGTTAAGTGCCCTGAGAGAGTGTATAAAAGCTTACTAGACGTGTATTTGTCATGCCTGTGCATCAGCCCTTGTACTCCATAAAGTCATCATGCAAGTCAAATTTGTAATCAGTGAAACCTATAGACAAATCCAGGCGTGCACTGGGCGCACGGGTGTTGAGCACCGCGCGCCACTGCTGCGGTGTACATGTGCCTAATTTTTGTGCACAAAGACATGAGGAAATCATGTTTCTTTTCACTCTTTATGGGAGTTTAATGTTTTCCTCAACGACTTACACAATTTCCTTGCTAGGACATCATGATTTACCAATGAAGATCACTGACCACAAATATTTGCAACTAAATAGAAACCGCATCATCTTAAAAACAGTGATTGTCTTAGGTGAGTTAGAGGAAAAAGACACGCAAACTGCATAAAAGTTGCTAAAATATGTTACATTTTGTCAGAATTTCAGTATTTTACTTTGTGCTTAATTTGAAAAAAAAAATTATCAAGAATGTAGTACATCGTTATATCATGTAACTATGTCAGGGAAGTTGCATAGAAAAGTGAAAAGAAAAAACGATGTTATCATGTCTGTGTGCACAAAATTAGGCACAAAGACACCGCAGCAGTGGCGCGCAGCACCCATGGCAGCGCCTAGCACTTGTGCGACAGGATTGGTCTATTGAAAAGAAGGGTCATAGATTGTTTTTGTTTTGTTAAACAGTTATTGGCAAAATTGGCAATAAAGATACAATAAAAGTCACATGTAAAAGGCTATGCTGTCATACTTGTGGAGTAAACTGTGGGGAAAGCTGTTCAGGTATTTGCACAAGATCGTTGAAGCCATCCATGTTCAACAAGGTGACAGTGTACCAACCACATCTCTGGCTGCAGCATTCGCGACAGTACCAGCCCTCAGAAATCTGAGAAATGTTACAATGCATGAATTGTTTGGTGTTTGTCCCACATCAACAGTGTGTAAAGATTCAAATTCTTTTCAGTATTTACGCCAATAGGGATGTTTAATTGGATTTGGTCAAAACCTGCATTGCTATCCTTTACGCGAGGGATGGATTTATATTACTTTTCATACACTTTGTAAATATGTTTATTTCGCCACAACTGTATCTCTTATTTCTCGTTTTCTGCTCTTTTTTTGTTTTGTTCCTCACACGGTGTCCAATGTGTCATTGTGTTCCCCCATCAGTTGTCTGTTCTTCAACTGAGGGGGAGAGTGTAAACTTAAGACATGAATCCTTTTTTTCGGGGGAGGTCTGATATTTAAGCCGGAGGTTTTATTGAATGTATGAGGGAACCCTTCAGAATTTGTGTTAGATATAGGTCTCGATGCCTGCAGGGTGGGATTAAGTTCCAATGCATGCATACGTGTCGCTCGCATTAAACACATACGTGCGATCTCCGGTTTTATGCTGATAACTTACTCAGTGTGCCCGCGCATGATGTGGAAAATCACTCTGAGAGAGCATGAAGAGTGAATCCACCGAGATGTTGTGTTCAAAATCGGGTGGGTCATCCGTGGTTTGTTTGGACACCTCTTGTTTTAAAGTGAAAGTACTTGGGTGTTTTGTGGAAGACTGTAGAATTGATACACTGGCCTCTCATCATTGTGTTGAGGTTCGGGTCCTACAGTTGAGAGGCTCACGTTGCCTTGGATCGGTCGAGTTGGTCTTGAAAGCAATTGTAACCATTTGTTATAAAATGCATATGGGTAGAAAGATGTTGTAAAAGTAGAATACAATGATCCACACAAACATGCCTCGAAATTGCACGGTTTTCCTTTCACCTCATCGACTAACACGGTCGGTCATTTATGGGAGTGACTCCCATAAATGGCCGACTGTGTTAGTTGGCAAAGGAAAAGGAAAACCACGCAATTTCGAGGCAAATTTGTGTGGATCATTGTATTCTACTTTTAAAACATCTTTCCAACCATATGCATTTTATAACAAGCGGTTTCAAACGCTTTTTATAAACCAACTCGTCCGATCCAAGGCAACGGTTCCTTAATGTCACTGTAGTCCAGTGGTTAGATTGAAGGACTTGCAATTACAAGGTTGTGGGTTCGAATTTCACAATAAATATTGTCGTCTAGTTACTGAATCACAATTTCTTGAAATGTGCAATTCATAAATCGTAAATGTTTTTGAATGTTTGAATGGGGGAGATTGGCTGCTGCCAGCGTGGCGTTTCCACCCCTTATAGGAAATTATTGAGTTCTTCCATTGCGCGCCGATTCTACAGAAGTATGTCAGCCTGTGTCAGAGAGAATGGCTCCATCATCGGACAGGCCTGAAACTTCACTAAGGCAATGAAGTCGATTGCCTCCATGCCCCCTGGTCAATTCAAATGATCAAGGGGGCATAGAGGCAATCGCCTTTATTGCCTCCGTGAAGTTTCAAGCGATTATCTCCATGCCCCCTGGTCATTTGCCTTGGTGCCTTTGAAACGCTACACAACGCCTCACATCAAATAACAGTAATAAAAGCTAATAATCATTTTGCAAATAGGAACCAGACTATTTTGTTCTTCCAGCCTCGGTTTGGTAATATTGATTTCAATGGGAGAAATTCAAGATGGCTGGACCACGGTAAAGGTCTATAGGGTGCTTTTTTTTCAAAGAGAGAATGCTTTGTGCCTTTGCCCTTTCAAAAACCAAGCATACAGGCCTGATTGGAAATACATTGAATAGAGGGAGTTGGGGTGCCGTACCTGTTCTGTGATGAAGTTGTCGTCATTGAGGAACACGTGCGCGAAAAATTGCTTCCATTTATAAAACCAACTTCTGTGGCATCCACTTAGAACATTTTATTTTTAGCCGGATGAAACATATGTCGTGTCCATTACCAAAAGTGCTTAAAGGAAAAGTGAAGAATATCATTGGGGGTTTTCAATTTCACACATTCTCTAGTCAGGTTCTTTTTTTTATTTTCCAGGAATAAAAATGTGTTATATAAATATGGATGGCTTTGAGTAAAGTTGTATGATAACTAAAGACCCGTAGGTGAATGCTGTGACAGTTCAATTTCAAGTGATAGATGCTCTGAACGGAACATACCAAACTTTTTGAGGGGTATTTTTGGCTCTATTTTCACTTAAAACGTTTATTTGATCCAAGCCAATACTTTGTTGTAAAGTTCCCTATACCAGGCTCAAATGCTCCCTTCCCTCTTTTAAGGGCCACTTTTATGAGGAAAATGTAACTTGTATCGGAACTTTGCAAAGAGCCCAGCACAAGCACAGAGCACGACAACAATTGTTGTGGTTGCTGTGTAGGTATTATTTCGAGGCCTAGGAGAGCACAAAGTAATTGGTGCTTATCACACATCATCAGTGTAGGAGTAAAATCAAATTAACAAAGTGTAATTCAGCATCCAAAGAATAACTATTGCTGATACTTGGCCAACAGGAAAGCTACATAAACAAATCTTACAGAAACTTGACGTAATTATTGTACTTTTGGTGGTCAGAATAGTAACTGTGCGTTTTAGATTTTTTTGATGTTCTTCTCCTTCGGTCATGAAGACATTGTTAATTTTGGAGAGTCAGGGCTGAGCGGTTGAGTGCACTGACTCACTGACAGTGTTGTCAGAGTGTGGGTTCGGGTCCTGGTCATGGCACTTGAGTTTTAGAGCAAGACCTTTGACCATAAATTACTTTGTCCATTGGATGGCATGGAGAGCCGTATGTCCAATGTGTTGTTTTAATACACTTAAAGGCAGTGGACACTATTGGTAATAACTCAAAATAATTATTAGCATAAAACTTTTCTTGGTAATGAGTAGTAGGGAAAGGTTGATAGTATAAAACATTGTGAGAAACGGCTCCCTCTGAAGTGATGTAGTTTTGGAGAAAGAAGTAATTTTTCATGAATTTGATTTCGAGACCTCAAGTTTAGAATTTGAGGTCTCGAAATCAAGCATCTGAAAGCACACAACTTCAAGTGACAAGGGTGTTATTTTATTTCATTCATACCTCACAACTTCGACGACCAATTGAGCTCAAATTTTCACAGGTTTATTTTATGCATGTTTAGATACACCAAGTGAGAAGACTGGTCTTTGAAAACTACCAACCAATAGTGTCCACTGTCTTTAAAAGAACCTAGTTCACTTATCACTATCAAGAGGAAGGAGTATGCTCCGGAGTGGTTGGCTGAAGGTTGCACCGCAGCACCTTGTAAACTCTTACAAGGTGCTATATAAAAGGGTCTCATACTTGTAGTTCAAAGATAGCTGTCCATACCTGCTGTAAAAATAGTGAGTGCTTTGAGACGCCGGTGCCTGTGATTTATAAGCACCCTAAAAGAACTGCGTATTATACTATCATTATCAAAGTGCCCAATTAGAAACTAAAACCCAGCTTTAGTTGTATAGTTGGTTTGAGATGTCACCATGTGTATATTTACTTTGCTATGTAGAACTTGTTCTTTTGAGAGTTTGCCTCGGTATTATTTCTACTGCAGCAGATAGGTTATTGGAATTCGAGAGACTTCTCAGTTCTGAATAGAACTTGTCCTGCTTTTTAACTACTACCTGGGCAGACTTAGGGTAGAAAATCGGCTCGGACTACTACTTTCACCTAGTGGATTGAGGGACTTTCTTGTTATTACAGTAACTTCACTGTCACAGAGTGTGTTCTTAATTGGTATCAGCGTTTCGAGTGAGAAATGACCTTGTTCGTTACTTCGGAGAGAGCTGTTTTTCACAATGTTTTTATTGTACGATCAACAGCTCTCTATTGCTTGTTCCCAAGTAAGTTGTTGTGCTAAAAATTATTTTGAGTAATTACCAATAATGTCCAGTGCCTTTAAGGCTTCGTATTATTTTGAAATGCCGCAAATCTAACTGACTCACCATATGCCTTTGCCACATGTAGATACAATCAACACAGCTAGCTCGCAGCTCATACCTTTGAAAAAAAGCCAAGCACTTAAGATTTGTACTATCTAATTTTTTTTCTGATCATTGTCAGGGGGTTGGCAACAGTTCAAGAAAAGAGAAAAACCAGAGGCTTAGCCGAACTCTTCCAGAAAAAAAAGACACATGGAGAATAAAATGTCTACGAGAGACAACTCTCATTCTGTGGTGTTTCTTTGTACAATTTTGCCAATTTCCTGCACATCTGTGGACCCTGATTAAAGTCTTTCATGTTTTTTGCATACATGTGTTAGCCTTTCTGATTGGAATTTTTTCCATTCTTTGTATCTCATGTGCAGTATAACATTGTTAGTTATTTCCAATGGTACATTGGTAGGACATTGGTAGCATCTGAGGTGTGGAGTATTCAATCTATGCACCTGCTTTTCGTCATTAGAAATTTTTCGATAAAATATTGTTTTGGTGGTAGTCCTCGGACAAAAAATGTTCTGTCTGTTTGAAAAGGGTATCAATATAAACCACAAGGGAAACTGACTGGGTAAATTTTGAAATGATTTTTTTGGGGGTTGAACAAACCATTGACTAGAGTGGGATTCGACCCAACGACCTCCGGATTAACGTGCCGGCGCTCTGCCAACTGAGCTATCTAGCCCTATGTTTGAAAATGGATTAGAACGGTAAAAAGTGTTTTATCTGAGTTCAGAAGAACTTCAGGGGAGGTGTGCAGGTACATGTAAGCACCATGTGTAGATGTCTGTTGAGTAGGGTTGGTTCTGAAAAGAATCCGTTGTCTAACTACTCAACGTTTCGATCAGTATGCTTTGATCATCTTCAGGAGTGTTTAGAATTTGTGAAAAAGGTTTGGAAAGATCAAAGTTTAATCTGAGTTCAGAACTTTTGGTCGATTATGAAAGGCACCAGTGGATGACAACTCAACATCAGTAAGCTCTGATCATCTTCAGGATGTGTCTCCATATTGAAGAAAATAAGATATAGCTGTTTCTTTCAGAAGCCCTGACTCTTTGTTTTTAAGTGCTGAGGATACTGCTCCAAGAAGCTCATTAAAAGTGGAAAACGCCAGCTTTTCAAGACTTCCTAAAAGTGTATGCACTCTGTAGCACTCAATATAATGAAATATTTACATGTTGTTTTTATTTGGGGGGGGGGGGTATGCCTATTATATGAATGAGCTTTTTACATTTTTCACAAATCTTTGTATAGATTTTTCTATTTACCCCTTTCGCGCACAACAATCTCTTGATCCAATCTCTATTTAATCCAATCTCCTCACGCATCGCTGCCCGTCCCTCATTCACCCCTACACCGTCGCTGCATCATTTGTATCATTTCTAATCCTCCATTTTCCAAACCATATATTTATCCAATCTCGTACCATCTCTTTTATTTATCCAGCATCTTATCTGTTGTCTCATCTCCTTTCATTCTCATGCATTCAGTTGTATCCCTCTTTAACATATTTTATTATCTATTTATCTCCCCAATGTTCCTTATCTGGAAATTTAACTTGTTTCCACGATTTATGTTTGTGTCAATCCCAACACAGCGCCAATCCTTCGGGCAAGAGGGACGCAGTGCTGCATGTTTTGTCCCAATAACATCCAGTTTCTATTGACGTGTCGTGAAGGCAATGAATCCATGAGTCCCATGTACATGCCTCATTCTCTTTTTTTCCCCCGTAGACTAGACTCTAAATCCCAGGGCCCCGCATTCCACATCCGGATTCTTGTTCACTCTTGAGCGTTTGTTAAGACGTTGTTGTCTTGTAAAAAACCCATTCTTGTTCCGTCTCGACCTCCTCACCCCTGGCTACTCGCTAATTTGATTGCGACTCCCCAAAGAAGCTACCCACCGGAGATTTCAATCTGGTGGTTTTACCCCCAGTAAATTAAGACGAGAGTCTATGCATGCCAGATTGCTCTTCACAATCCGGAGGAATCTAATGCGTTTTGAAGTATAAGTTTCTTGTTTTTCTGAATCCAGTCTTAAAGATGTCTCCTTCTTGCGGTCTCAAGTTATCAGTAGTGAAATGTGACCATCGAGTCTTGGCTGGCAGCTCATCAAACTGAAACGTATACATCACAGAGACACGGCTTCCGGGATCGGTATTTAGCGCACCGACGAACGAACGCTGTATAGGTTTACACATGACCTAGATATGGAGTACCATTATCAACTACCCCTTCTTTTGATTTTCTGTAATCATTGCGGCGTGAACAAAACAAGGCCTGCATATTGTCACTGGTAATGACAAATAGCTCACTGTGACTTCACCCAGTCATGTGTGCAAAATATGAGCCTTGAGTTCTGATTGCAACATTTCTGATGTCAATTATTCCCATCCTTATCATGGAACAGTTTTCTGAAGTGGATGATTTAAATAGTTAAAGAATTCTGCCCCCCCCCCCCCCCAATTGCAGGTTACCTGTAACCCTAGAATATATGCGTTTATTGGAAATGGACGGGGTCGGAAAAACTGATATTTTGCAAGATCAGATCTTGCAAGGCATCTATAGTACTAGCAACTAAGAATAGGGAAAAACATTTACAATTTTGAAATCTTACTGTGAAACTTAATGCGGGAGGAGGTGGGTATGCAAATGTAGCGTGGCAAAGTGGATGTGTCATTCATTTTTTACTTTCCCTGCCTTTCACCTCTGCCGACCCTGGTTTGATTGCCACCACATGCATGGACGTGCATGATATGCTACTTCAGTATGATTTTCGCTTGTTTCTTTTTAGGTGTTCGGCCACCAGCCGAACAACTATTGTTATTGTTCTGTTTTTGTTTTTTTTTTTTTTTTCTGCGTGTTCTTCTCCTCGAACGTTCTCGCGCGATTTTCGCAAAAACTAAAGCTTGTATGAACCTGAAACTTACCATATATATTGATCTTAATGAGTAGACGAAACAGCAACATTTTTGGAATGATGACGTCATTGATGACGTCATTACATTCAAAAAAACGCTAAAAATTGGAGAGTTCATATCTTGAGAACTACAAATGCCACACACAAGATATTTGGTGCATATAAAAGGTCTTGTAATTAGCTACAAAAGTCATGCACAACGTGACCTCATGTGACTTTTACTTCCGGTTGAAACCGGAAGTTCAAAATTTCAAAAGTTCATATCTCAAGAACTATATATCATATTCGCAAAATTTGAATATCAGTTTGAAGATCAGTTATCCTGCTCAAACTTTTGCACAAACATAATGCCAGTTGAATTTTGCCTTCTGGTCGTAAAAGCGCGCGTTTGTGTTGACCTCCATTCATTACGCGTAGAAACCAGATAGTATCGCCATTCATGTATGTGAATGCTACTATTGTATTGTGGGTGTGTGGGTGTGTGTGCGTGTAGTTCATGTAGGCCTACATTGTATCCATGCTCTACGACAAAACAGCACTGCGTGGCTGTGGGCATTACGGGTTGTGTATACACATGCAGACTCCGTTGAAGGCGCGCGTAATTCAAATTCCACTACGCTGGGATTCGCCTCATCTTTCTTCGTGCGATTTTGAACAAAATGTTAAACTACTATGAACTTGAAACTTATCATAAACATGAACCTTCATGAGTAGATGAACCCGCAACTTTTTTGGAATGATGACGTCATTATGCTCAGAAACACGTTAAACACTAGAAAATTCATATCTTGAGAACCTCAAATGCTACGTACAAGATTCTTTCACTACATGAAACCTCTTGTAATGTTCTACAAATGTTGTACACAACGTGACCTCATTTGACCATTCACCCGAACACCCTGAGTTTGTACACAAACTCTCAATTTCTAAAATGTTCTTTAGCCCATGAGCATTTAAGAAAAATAATTCATGACGTCATAGCTACGTCATAACGAAACTGACACACTGGGTCTGAAAAAAAGTTATTTTCCTATTTTACTATTTGCTTGAAATTTAGTATATACATAGACCATAGTGTGTAGATGCATGTCACAGAAGATTTTTTGGAATGATGACGTCATCGATGACGTAATTACAGTAAGTTATGTATTATATTTGGACAAATCATATCTCAAAAACTATATGTGCTAGATGCAAAATGTTTGCGCTGTATGAAAGCCCTTGGGGTACTCTACAAATGACCCCATTTGACCTTTGCTTCCGGTCGAAATTTGAAGTTGAAGTTTCATGAATTTCAATCAAATCTACATGACTGTTGCGAGCGGCATGCCCCGACATGTCACGGTTCATCAAATGTTTTGTTGTGACAACACTCAACAAAGCCCTTGAGGTACTGTACAAAACATAAAATAGGCATGACCCCATTTTGTCCTTTGCTTCCAGTCGAAACCGGAAGTTAAAGTTTACACATTCAAAAATCTATAGCTCATTAAGGAATTGTGGTAGATTCATAAGTATGATATCATGTGAAAGCCCTTGACCGATTCGATGCTGTTTCATTGGGTGTGACCTCATTTGACCTTTCATCTATTTCAAACCGGAGGTAGTGTTTAATATTTAAAAAAATCTTACATAAAACCCAGTAATTCTAAACTTCAACCTTTGTACAGCAGAGCATGAATATAGTAACAATTTGTAAACAATTCTTCAATTACATCTTCTCAATGAAACTTCTCTCGCAATTTTGAACAAAACTAACGGTTGTATGAACTTGAAACTTACCATGAACATAAACCTTAGTGTGCAGACGAAACCAAAACTTTTTTTGGAATGATGACATCATCGATGACGTCATTACGTTAAATAAACGGTAAATAATTGAAAAATTCATATCTTGAGAACCACAAACGCTACGTACAAGATTCTTTCACTACATGAAACCTCTTGTAATGTTCTACAAATGTTGTACACAACGTGACCTCATTTGACCATTCACCCGAACACCCTGAGTTTGTACACAAACTCTCAATTTCTAGTTGTTCTTAAAATTATGATAAAATAGCCTGAGATGTCAACTCCATGTGTACATGTGGGTCAGCCCTTGCACTCCATTAAATATTCCTATTTTTGTTTCTAAATGAACAAATTACATGCCTGCATGGATTGTGTGCTCAGTTCCTCCCTGATCTTTATCGGTTTTCCCCATGGTTATTTCCCCTCCAGCCACATTAAAAACAAGACCATTTCTTCACATTTCCTAAATCACCATCCTAGAATGGCCAAAATAAATAAATTACAAACCCATAAATGGAAAATGAGAAACTCAGACCCACATAAAACAACCACCGTGCAAATATCTCACATCTTGAAATGTGGAACTGTCATGAGAAACATTTAACAGTTATTGGGCGTGCAGTTTCAGCTGCCGAGCTTGTGTCCGTATGTTTGGTTTCTCAGCTGTTTCATTCACAATTGAGAAAAAGAGTATAAAGTCTTGGCTGTGCGTGGATCTTGCATCGGTGCTGTTGACAAACTGCAGTTGCATTCCAAAGCTATGTCATGTTTTGATACTTATATTTCTCCACCGCATCATAAAAAAGTATCTTAAACAAAAATGCAGAATAAACATGAATTTTATTGGGTCGGCCACAACATCTTCACATTGGACTTAATACTGTAAAATCATTGTACACTCCCAGCTTGGCCTGAAAGAGTCCCTGATGGATCTTGCAATATCTAGGTCTGGCAAAGATCCGGCACGTGATAAGCACAATGGAATATAATCTTCCTTTATTAGACCGAAGCTTTAACCATTATCCAGCCCTGTACTGTATTGTGATATTGTGATATGGACGGGTTGTGTTTGCATTAGCTGATTCAATCAATGTTAAGTAGTTGATTCATTTGGGGTTGTGTCAGGAGTTGTGCTTCTTTGGCTATGGTTGGAAGAAGTTTGAGGTTTCTTGGAAGTCTTTGATTATGTAGACATGAAAAGTAGCTAAGTAGCACCATGTGTGTATCTACTTGCTGGATAGATTGTGTTCTTTTGAAAATTTGTCTTGCTTTATATTCTACCACCGTGGAGTACATTTTTTGGAACTCGGGGAAAAGAATTAAGCATAACAAAATTACTCTTACCAGAATAAGGCTACCAACCTTGTCACATGTACAATTTGTGACTGATAACCCAACCTTGAGCAGAAAAGTATTAAAGCAATATTCATTAAAATACATTAGACAGTTTATCCATTCTGATTGGTCGAGAGGGCATCACGAGGGGTTGTTTGAACGGATGATATAACACCAGTACAAAGTGTTGAAACATGGGCGTGACACACGAGCTTGCACCTGTGCTGACAAGACAGTTTCTTTATTCCTATTTGTCGAGAGCAACGGCTGGAATAGTTGTGCCACATCACGCGATATGCGCGACGCACACAGCAATCTCCTTATAAGGAGTTGTTAAGCTGAGGGCCTTACCATTTCATAGCTGGAGGGGTGTTGTGTCGAAAGAAATCATTGAACAATTATAATTTTTTCATTTATTTTACTTTTTGACCAAAAAGTGTTGATGTTTTTTGAACGAAAAGGTATTTATGAATAAGGGAATAAAAGGGTAGAGACTAGTTCTTTCACGGCTGTTTAAAACAGGCAGGGTTTAGAATCGCCGTGAAAGAACTGGTAGCTACCCTTTTATTCCAATTCATAAACATCTTTTTGGTTAAAAGGCGTACCAAAGTAGGAAAACTCTGTAAAACATATCCGTTTCCGACGTGCTTGAGCTCTGTATAATCCTATCTGATATGTGCATGTTACATGTACATGTACGACATCCGTGTTGCATGCCTATTCGATAGTTTCCAGTTCCGTTCGTGCGCATGCGCGTGTAGTCTTGGTGCAACACGTTCTGGTTTTCCTTTCTCACACAACGCGGCCAACTCACTGACAGCGCCTGCATCGCCCGTAACAAGAAACGTCTTGCATCAAGACTAGCGCGGAGTATCCGCTCACAACCGGTTATAAACACTGGTCATTGTCCAAGGTTTAAACACCCCCACTTGACGCTCTCTCCACCAATAGGAATAGCGAAACTGTCTGAGGTATTTATGAATGGGAGATAAAGTGTGTTGAATCGGTTTTCAACTACTGGTTTAAACCCGCCGAGGCCTGGTTCTTGATAATTTACCTTGAGTTGACTTCGTCTAGGTAAAATTATCAAGAACCAGGCCTCGGCGGGTTTAAACCACTAGTTGAAAACCTCTTCACCACACATTGATTCCCTGATTGAAAGTGGGTCCAGGTTTCATAGTTTAAATGTTTTAAGGTGGATTCAGCAGTGAAGGCTAGATACTACTGTAGCAATTTAAACAAAGTAAATGAGGCAAATTGAAAAGGGGAAAATTTTGGGGGTAAAAAAAGGCAAAAGATCCTAGATATTTCCTTCTTGGATATTTAAACCATGGGGTTGAATGATCTGAAGGCGCCTTAGCCACAGTTTCTCCTTACTCAGACGAACAGCCTCTGTGTGTGTTCATGTCTTTACCACTTTATTTGTCCATCTAACCTAATTCACAATCCGTCTAACCTATCACAATTGGTGTAACTTTTCACAACTGGTCTAACCTATCAAAGTCGGTGTGGAGCTTTTGTCAATAATTGGATTATTCTTGACCACTAACTCTTTACCGATGAAGCTCAATGTCCCATTATTAGCAATTAGTTTTTCCCCCTTGCTGGACATTCCTCAGTCACCTGTGTACGGTAATTGCCAATTGACGTGTCGGGTGCGTGGTTTTCATATGAAAGTCACTGAAGTGACCGACGAGTCGCCAATTTTGTTTTATTGATTAAGTGTGTTCATGTGCCATGGTCTTGAATTTTAACAGAGTGTACACATGTAGTGTATTATCCGTGTCGCCAATTAGTGCACATGATCGTACACTAACCTTTCTCCAGTAATTGTGTTATTATTTTTTAGATCATGTAGTCTTCTCCGTGTATGTACTTTTATGGAGGAGCAATTAAGTCAGGAATAAGTCCACTTCCTGGCTGTTTATCTGGACCATTTGAAATGACACCAGACCATTGTTTATAGTAATTGCCACTTAGATTTGGCAGCTGCAGTGGGCAGACTCTACAACTTATTTTACCAAACAAATTGTGGGGAAGCAAATTTAGGGCAAAGAATTGGTTGTCACTGTTTGAACGCCAAATGTGTGTGGTCCCCCCCCCCCCCCCAATACAGAGCTCTGGCTTTTGCTGGATTCGGCTGGCCAGTGCTTTATCATGTCCATGAAGGTTGGAAGGCAGAAAACTACATTAACTGCTCAGTATATTGTTGATGCAGTAATAACAGCTTGAGATTGTATACTTCAGAAATTGCTCAATTCTCTTTCCAATCTTGATTCTACCACTCACTTTAAGAAAACAAGTTCAGAATGCAAAGAAAATAGTCTTTGTCTAAACGGAATTGAGGAGAAACCGAGACTACAGAGCAAGCCAGAGCTTAGGCATGTTGGAAGGCCTTTGAATTCAAAGTCGTTACGGGAAGTGTAAACAAGAGACAATATATGAAGAGGAGTAATGATACATTGGCATTAAGGCAGAAGGATGTAAGATGAAAACTAACAATCTCTTGGCGACTATGAGAAGTATTTTCAGGTGGAGATGAATGGTTGTAGACAAACCTAAGGGACAAATCTTAGGATGTCAATGTTAGTCTGTAGAGTATACCAATATAGTGGTGTTTGTATTGTGGACTTTGTCCCTACAGTGTCCTGTGATATTTTGTGGCAATTGCCAACTTGGCAGGAGAGTATAACGATAGTGGAATGTGCATTGTAGAGTAAGTCACCACAATCTCATGTGGTATTTTGTGGCAAGGGCCAGCCGGCAGGAGAGTATAAAGATAGTTGAATGTGCATTGTAGAGTAAGTCACCACAATCTCCTGTGGTATTTTGTTGCAAGGGCCAGCCGGCAGGAGAGTATAAAGATAGTTGAATGTGCATTGTAGAGTAAGTCACCACAATCTCCTGTGGTATTTTGTTGCAAGGGCCAGCCGGCAGGAGAGTATAAAGATAGTTGAATGTGCATTGTAGAGTAAGTCACTTCAATCTCCTGTGGTATTTTGTTGCAAGGGCCAGCCGGCAGGAGAGTATAAAGATAGTTGAATGTGCATTGTAGAGTAAGGGACGAATTCAAAATTAAACAAGCGGTAACTCGGGGGCTTTTTCAGAATCCCCCGAGGTAATACAGGGTATTTACAGCCTTGCATACGAACAATAGAGTCATGAATATCCGTCCGCACATGCTGGGTCAACTTGGTCGTGGTTGGGTGACCACGGATACAAAGAACAATTTAACAAAAGGCAAGATTTGTGCTTGGGATTACGTCAGCAAGGGATTATCGGATTAGTGACAGCTGCCTGGCTGCTCCAATAAATGTTCTTCTGATCCATTCAGGTACTCAATGGTTCTAAAGAAACCAATGGACCGCAAACTCCACTGGTCTATTGTTGAACAGTATCAATTACGGATTAACCGAGCCTCTGCCAAACCGCGGGGCGGCCGGCGGCGATATCAATGAAGTAAACTTGGCTCTCTGTGGCCCCAAGAGCGATGTTCATTGACCTGTAGATAATGAGCTCATTATGGTCCGACTTCCTTTTGCCTTGTAAAACCCCGGGGGAAAATGAAGATTTACCCCGAGTTACCGATTGTTTAATTTTGAATTCGCCCCTAAGTCACCACAATCTCCTGTGGTATTTTGTTGCAAGGGCCAGCCGGCAGGAGAGTATAAAGATAGTTGAATGTGCATTGTAGAGTAAGTCACCACAATCTCCTGTGGTATTTTGTTGCAAGGGCCAGCGGGCAGGAGAGTATAAAGATAGTTGAATGTGCATTGTAGAGTAAGTCACCACAATCTCCTGTGGTATTTTGTTGCAAGGGCCAGCCGGCAGGAGAGTATAAAGATAGTTGAATGTGCATTGTAGAGTAAGTCACCACAATCTCCTGTGGTATTTTGTTGCAAGGGCCAGCGGGCAGGAGAGTATAAAGATAGTTGAATGTGCATTGTAGAGTAAGTCACCACAATCTCCTGTGGTATTTTGTGGCAAGGGCCAGCCGGCAGGAGAGTATAAAGATAGTTGAATGTGCATTGTAGAGTAAGTCACCACAATCTCCTGTGGTATTTTGTGGCAAGGGCCAGCCGGCAGGAGAGTATAAAGATAGTTGAATGTGCATTGTAGAGTAAGTCACCACAATCTCCTGTGGTATTTTGTTGCAAGGGCCAGCGGGCAGGAGAGTATAAAGATAGTTGAATGTGCATTGTAGAGTAAGTCACCACAATCTCCTGTGGTATTTTGTTGCAAGGGCCAGCCGGCAGGAGAGTATAAAGATAGTTGAATGTGCATTGTAGAGTAAGTCACCACAATCTCCTGTGGTATTTTGTTGCAAGGGCCAGCGGGCAGGAGAGTATAAAGATAGTTGAATGTGCATTGTAGAGTAAGTCACCACAATCTCCTGTGGTATTTTGTGGCAAGGGCCAGCCGGCAGGAGAGTATAAAGATAGTTGAATGTGCATTGTAGAGTAAGTCACCACAATCTCCTGTGGTATTTTGTGGCAAGGGCCAGCCGGCAGGAGAGTATAAAGATAGTTGAATGTGCATTGTAGAGTAAGTCACCACAATCTCCTAGAGTAAGTCACCACAATCTCCTGTGGTATTTTGTTGCAAGGGCCAGCCGGCAGGAGAGTATAAAGATAGTTGAATGTGCATTGTAGAGTAAGTCACCACAATCTCCTGTGGTATTTTGTGGCAAGGGCCAGCGGGCAGGAGAGTATAAAGATAGTTGAATGTGCATTGTAGAGTAAGTCACCACAATCTCCTGTGGTATTTTGTGGCAAGGGCCAGCCGGCAGGAGAGTATAAAGATAGTTGAATGTGCATTGTAGAGTAAGTCACCACAATCTCCTGTGGTATTTTGTGGCAAGAGCCAGCTGGACAGGAGAGTATTACTACAGTAGTACTTGTACTGTGAACTTACTCTCCAGAGTGTCCTGTGGTATGTTGTGGCAAGGGCCAGCCGGGCAGAAGATAATTCTAGTGCTTTGTCTCCTGTGGGTTGTGGCAAGGGCCAGCTGGGCAGAACAATACAACTAGTCTCCTACATGTATGTGAAAGTTTTGTGGCAAGAGCTGGTTGGGGCTGGATAGTCGGACTGCTTAGTAATGGGGTTTAAAGGGTGTGCACAACAATGGCAAGATTGAAAAATAAAATGTTCACAGATTTACACACAACATACATGTAAATAAAGATGGTCATTATGGAAAACTTGAAATGTCTTTGATGAAGTACTATAAATTTTGAAAAATTAGTAAAATTCAATTAAGGTGAAGTGCTGTAGCTCACAACTGGGACTTGAACCCACACTCCGCTGATTCCACTGGAGTCTGATGCACTAGATTGCTTGGCCACAGACACATTTGACGAAAATGAGGGACTCAGCTGAAACACAGTTAGCTGAAATTTTTGCCTACACAATTTTGAGGAACTCATTGTCAACAACCGTTGGATGTGTGAATACTCCAAGGCCCATGGTTTGAAAGAAACAAATACCCCTGTGTTTCATAGAATTGTGTGCTTTCACATGTCTGCAAAAATCTTCATGCCTCAAACCTTTATCAAATTCAAATTTGTTGTTAAAAAATTATCTCTTTTTCTAAAACTACATTACTTCTAGGGGGTAATTTCAGACTATGTTTTAAAATATCAACAGCTCTTTTTATGGTTATAAATCTTTATGAGTAATTACCAACGGTAAATTCCCATGAAAATAATAAATAACTAATTTCACTTGAGGCAAAATCCCTTGCGAGAAACTCTCAATCAACTGTCACTGGCCGTTGTAGTAACTGGCAAGGAGCTCCGTTGACATCTGCTGAGATCTCGTATCAACAAGAAGACGCTGGCCGTGTGAATACTCCAAGGCCTTTGGTTTGCCAGGGTATCCCATCGCACACAGTATCCCACACAGCAGTGGTTTATTAATTACTGTGGGATTGAATGTACTATTCTGTCTCCAGTTAGCATCAATTATTCAGTTTCGATGGTTAAAACGATAAATCAAATAACTCCTGCTGCATTTTTTATTAACAGAGGGAAAATGGATCAATTATTTACCCTGCTGATATTTTTGTTCGTTGTTTTTTTCCTGACTGCTTTAAAGCCATTGGCCCCTTTCGGTACAGAAAAAAATTAAAAAGTTCACAGATTTACAAATAATTTACAGGGTTTACAGAAGGTAATGGTGAAAGACTTCTCTTGAAATATTAGTCCATGAAATGCTTCACTTTTTGAGAAAACGGTAAAACAATATAAATTCTCGTTAGCGAGAATTTTGGATTTGTTATAAACACATGTCATGACACGGCGAAACGCGCGAAAACAGGAGTGGGTTTTCCCGTTATTTTCTCCCGACTCCGATGTCCGATTGAGCCTAAATTTCCACAGGATTGTTATTTTATATATAAGTTGTGATACACAAAGTGTGGGACTTGGACAATACTGTTTACCGAAAGTGTATAATGGCTTTAAATGGGAATTTCAACTTTTGTGTTTGTAACCGTTTATTTTTTTTTATCCTAGGACAATATAGATAATATACACAATAAAACTAACCTCTGAAAATTTCATCTCAAAAGGTGGTTGTACATGTGTTTGTTGAGATATCGCTGAAAATCCGGAGCAGTTATGTCCACTCAGAAAGAATAATTGGCAATTGGAATACACTGTCAGTAACATGTCTAAGTTTCAAATTTTGGGGGATAAAAACTAACTCTTTTGGGGGAAAATATATATATATCCAACTCCCTGTGGGAATGTGCCATAAAGGAAATACCACTCAATGAATGTGTTTTTTTATGAGCTTTTCCCCCTCGACCTCGTATATGTGTCGAGAACTTGCAATTTGGATTTGCGAATGGAATCATCGCTCATTTGTCTGAGTGCTGTATTCTTGTCAGACTGTGTACCGGTACACTTTTTCCTCAATCTTCAATTTCAATTTTTTAAACCACCTCGCTCATCAACTCATCAGACAGGGGAGATGCTCCCTCGACTCTTACTAGCACGTTAAAGGCACCAGAAACTATTGGTGATTACTCAAAATAATTTTTAGCGTAAAAATTTACTTGGTAACTAGCACTGGAGAGCTGTTGATAGCATAAACTCTGGAGTAAAATATCAGGCTTGAAGCCTTTTTTAGGCATCTGAAGGGGCACAAATTTGTGCAACTAGGGTGTTTTTTCTTTCATTTAGGTTCTCTTGCAATTTTGATGACCAATCAAGTCCAAATTTTCACAGATTTGTTATGGTACGAATGCATATGTTGGGATACTCTATTAGTGAGAATACTGGTCTTCAACAATTACCAAAGGTGTCCAGTGCCTTTAACACAATAGTGTTTAACAGGCAGTAATCATGTCAATTCAGCTGATGTCATGTTATCCTGCACTGGTACTTCCAGAAAGGCACATTCTTGATTGATTAATCAGAGTCCTTTCTTGACTGTTCTTTGATAAACATTCCAGACTTTGCTTGGAGAAGAGGCTTGTGAAACTAAATAATGTAGACTGTATAGGACGACACATCCCATGCTTTCTTGTTTAGAAATTCATGAAGGAACACAAAGTTGATGTCTTAACTGTACTCCCTAATGTCTCCATTTGTGTTCACATAAACTCCCTGGAGAGTCCTTATAAGGGATATCATCAACTACTGCTTCCTCACTGTAATTGAAAGGCTGGTTTTTCGTTCAGGCAGATTGGACACGCTTAGGCCTCACTGAAATGTGTTCCATTTTAATTTAATGTAGTTTGACCGACAACATCCTGTGACACCTAGTGGTGTTGAAGCCCCCCCCCCCCCCCCTGCTCTCTGCCTCCCAACTCGGAACATGTGATAACCACATCACCCCAACACCAGACCCATTTACCCACTTCTCCCACCCAACCGGACCCACTTGCACACTTCCCCAAACCAACCAGACCCACTTGCCCGCTCCTTCCACCAACCAACTAGCACACTCCTCCACCAAACCCAACCCATTTGCCCACTCACCCACTCAACCCAACCCACAATCCCATTCCCCACACTCAACCCACTTGCTCACTTGCCAACTCCCCAACCAACTTGCCTGCTCTCCCAACCCAACCCAACCCACTTGCCCACTCCCAACACCCAACCCCTTTCTCCACTCCCCCAACCAACCCACTGCCCACCAAACCCAACCCACTTGTCCCCTCCCCTACCCAATCCAACTCACTTTCCCTCTCCCCACACTCAACACACTTGCCCTCCCCAACCCACTTGCCCACTCAACCACCACCCAACCCAACCCATTTGCCCGCTCCCCCATAAGGCACGCTCACTTACCCTATCAGATGGATGGTCTGACTTCTCCAGAAGCAAGCCCTTTATTCAATAAACGGCGAAGTGAAGTAATTTTGTTCACATTCCCATAAATGCGCTCACATTTTCTCTCAGTAAAATCAAGATGTTCCTAAATACTCTCTCCCTTCATTCCGGAGCGGTGGTTGACCCATTTTTCTTCTTTAT
This sequence comes from Asterias amurensis, assembly GCF_032118995.1. Lineage (NCBI taxonomy): Eukaryota > Metazoa > Echinodermata > Asteroidea > Forcipulatida > Asteriidae > Asterias > Asterias amurensis. The sequence goes on from NC_092651.1 coordinate 9,544,150, forward strand.
GAGTCTTCCCGGCCTGCTCTATTCCAGATGTAATTTCTCAACAAATTACCTAAGCTCGAGTGAAGTTTTTCAATTTTAATCTGTTTACATTGCTCAAATGCATTTTCTTTCAAAGTCTTTGCTCTGCCCATTTCCTGCTCCTTGTCTATTTATATTTTTTCCCTCATTTCCCCGGAGGCTTGTTTTGGTTCTTTGATGAATTCTGAGTAATATCTTCAATTTTCGTTCATGTTAGGAACAAACCCCGATTAATGCGTGCATCTTTCCATGTCACTTTGGGACCTGTCCAGTCCGTCTTTGATTAAATGGACTTGACATGGAACATTGTGTGTAAAGACCACCTCTTGTTCTGAGCGTGACTACTAGACGTTAATATGATCTCAGTGGTTAAAAGTTAAAATGATTTTCGTGGGTTGGGAGCGGAGGTGAATGTGGGGTCATTCTAGATGTGCACTTTTTTTTTGTATTCCCCAGGTTTGCCTTCCAGTGCAATTTGTGTGGTCGGCAGACGTGACTTTTAAACATGAACGAAATGCTGTACGAAACTAAAATTCATTGTGGCTGTTCTTGTTACCGCATTATTACAAAGGATTTAATAAAGCAGACTCTGGGGGTGGAGGATTTGTTGTGGTGGGGGGGGGGGGGTTGTTAAATTCTGAGGAGACCTACCCCTTCCAAACACTCCTTTTAGAATTGACACTCGACTCAACACAATGATAAACTACCAACAGCTTTTTCTTATTAGATTATGGTCGAAGTGAACGGGGAAATATAATGGCTGTCATGATCAAGGGGTGGGGGGGGGGGGGCACTTGTGATTAAAAAAGTAAGTACTCTTTCCTTGAATCGTACTGCACTTATACAATTACATGTATTTTAATTGCATCTTTTTTGCTCCTGTCTTGTGATTACTGCATCATCTAATAATGGGTAGACGATGCATAAAAAATGACCCACAGTTTCTAACATGAGTGACTGATTAAATGGAGAAAATGGGACAAAGTCAGAACCCATTAGACGATAATGGAACCTTTTTTTTTATATTAGTAGTCCTAGTAATTGGTTGTTTTCTACACAATTCATATGATCAAAGGAACATGTCATCAGAATATGGAAATCCATTAGTAGCCATTCTCAAGCTCTCTTTTTTTCCATTGAAACAGTCACCAAGATGCACAGGGCTCGAGTTCGGGTTGGCTCTGTGGTTTTTGTCCCTGCCTTTCATCTCTGTGGACCCCGGTTCGATACCTGTACCAGAGCCTTGCATGTGGATCGGGTTTGTCAGTCCCTACCTGGCTGTGTGGGTTTTCCCGAATAGGGATTTTTTCTCCCACATTTAAAACTGAAGTTTCTTCATTGTCTTCTCAGATTCAGAAATTCATAAGACCACAGGACTTGCGTCTTAAAAATGTTTATTGGACCAGAAATGTACCTGCCTGAAATCTTTAAGAAGTTCAAGTACAATTATTATAAAAGAAACCTATAGCGTTGAAGCCTTCTTGAAACCACACTCACTCCTTAGGAGTATGCAACACCAGCAGCCAAATGGGTGTGCAGGTTGCTAATTATTTACATGACAATCACTGCTTAAGACCCTGTCACACCTTGACGTTTTAGTCAGTTAACTTTCAAGCAACATTTGTGAACGTGTGTAAACGATCGTATAGCTTACCTACAAATTATGCGGAACTTATGAGTCGCACGCTGGCACACGTCGAGAGTTATTGTGCATGCGCAAAATTTGTCGACGACCTCGCCTTACGACGACGTATACCAGCGTGTTTCAGCGTGCTCTTAACTTATACAAAACTTACCCATAGCTTATTTGACGTACGCCAGCGTGTTTGCAAAAATTTGCATACGTCGACATATAAGGTGCGACAGGGCCTTTAATCAGGTAACCATGAAGTGATGAGCAGTAATTATACATGAAGAACTTGTCTTATGCGTCCGCCACCAGAACTGGAGTTCGATGTACTAGTCAAGGACACAAATGCTGTCATGACCAGGCAGGACTCGAACCTACATTCTAAGTGATCGACCAGCAGAACTTTTGTTTAATGTACTAGTCAGGGAAAGAAATGCTGACTAAGACTCAAACCTACACTCTGATTGGTCATGCCACAAGAATTTGAGTTCTATGTGCTGATCAAGGACACAAATGTTGACATGACCAGGCAGGGCTCAAACCTACATTCTAAGTGGTCGACCAGCAGAACTTTTGTTCAATGTACTAGTCAGGGAAAGAAATGCTGACTAAGACTCAAACCTACACTCTGGTTTGTCATGCCACAAGAATATGAGTTCTATGTGCTGATCAAGGACACAAATGTTGACATGACCAGGCAGGGCTCGAACCTACATTCTAAGTGGTCGACCAGCAGAACTTTTGTTTAATGTACTAGTCAGGGAAAGAAATGCTGACTAAGACTCAAACCTACACTCTCGTTGGTCATGCCATAAGAATATGAGTTCTATGTGCTGACCAATGACAAAGATTTTGATATGACCAGGACTCAAACCTACAGACAGATGGATCCAGCCACCAGGGCCCAATTTCATGGCTCTGCTTACCGCCAAATTCGGCGCTTATGATTGCGATTCCCCGCTTATGTACAAGCGCCGAATTTCTGTGCTAGCCTCGGAAGCGTAGAATGCCTAGTAACGTAGAGTACACACGCGCAGAAGCTAAAATTCGCCGCTAACCCGTGAAATACGCTTGCCATAAGCACAGAATTCCCTGCTTCCGTAAGCGCCGCTTCTGTGCTTATGGTAAGCAGAGCCATGAAATTGGGCCCTGAACTTGAGTTTGATGTGCTAGTCAAGTACACAAATGTCAATTGAGATGTGACAGGCCACCTGGCCCTTGCATGTTACAATAAAACATTACATTGACTTCAAACAGTCAAATGGAAGGAATAACCATCTCCCCAAACCAATGGTTTGACATCCCTTTAAACTATCTATTCAGGGTAATCTTTGATTTAATCTGACTCGGCTACATTGTTTGTTTGATCATCTTCAGGTGCGACAGCAATCGCTACAGTCTACGCTACATAATGAATCTCGGGAAGCAGAGGTCTGCTTGTCGGAGCCGATTAGATGAGGAGGAGGGGGAGGAGGCAAGGGAAGAGGAGGAGGAGGAGGAGACGGAGAGATATGAGATGGAGTCTGACAGCGACTCCTCCAATCTAGCCACCCTCTACTAGCGTCACTCCTCTCTAACATTGTGAGTAAAATACTATGGAATTCATTCATCCATTCATTCATTTTTATTTTTATTTTCTAAACTGGCAGCACAGAGCTGAATTATGTGGCATTACAAGGTCAAATCATTGTTAAAAATTACACAGATAAAAGACATTATATAGCACCACCACAGTACGGGGTACATAAAAACACTTACACATGATAGAAATAGAGGACATGATAAAAATAGAAATCGGATGAGCCATTTAAAGAGCATTATAAAAATGCACAACAGGGTGTTGTGGGAACCCTCTTCTACATTGAAACCCCACTATGAAATAAACCACCTAAAAAAACACAGGGTTCCCTAGCAATTAAAAAACTGAACGGCCCTTAAAATAAATTTGTTAAAAGATAACCCAAAAAAGGAATGAAAATTTGCCTAAACCTTCAGAAGGCATTGCAAAAATGAACATGAAATCGTGGGAGCACTCCTTTACATTGAAACCCCACTATGAGGGGATCCTTGCATTGAAACTAACAGTAATTGAAGCAAATAGTAGCCCCCCCCCCCCCCTGTATTAGACAATCATCCTCACTTAAAGGCAGTGGACACTATTGGTAATTACTCAAAATGATTATCAGCATAAAACCTTACTTGGTACTGAGTAATGGGGAGAGGTTGATAGTATAAAACATTGTGAAATACGGCTCCCTCTGAAGTGGAGTGGTTCTCGTAAAAGAAGTAATTTGCCATGAATTTTGATTTCAAGACCTCAGATTTAGAATTTGAGGACTCAAAATCAAACATCTGAAAGCACACAACTCCGTGTGACGAGTGGTTTTTTTCTTTCATTATTATATCGCAATTTTGATAACCGATTGAGCTCAAATTTTCACAGGTTGGTTATTTTGTGCAAATGTTGAGATTAAGCTAGTGAGAAGACAGGTCTTTGACAATTACTATAGTGTCCACTGCCTTTAATGTATTTAGATCACAAGTTACACACCCATTTTGTTTACTTTACCCATTTAGTTCCTTCTTGATCTGTTTGTGTAATTTGTATTTCTTTGTCTCTGCATTATTTTGTTGGTGTATTTACTTTAACGCACAGAAGAGTAAATGTGTTGCACAATATAAATGTCTATTATTACATACATAAAATAGAATCACAAATTCTTAAATACAAGCGCTTTGCCAATGTGAAAAGAAGCCTGGAGAATTTGAAACAAGAGGTATAATTCCAATGATCGTCGAAAAGAATCATAGTTTTAGTGATCGGGCATCCTTTACATTGATTGAAGGTTTTCTATTATCTTGACAAGATAATGTCTGTAATCGTGCATCCTTTACATCGAGTGAAAGTTTTAATTATATTAGGCACTGGTTAAGATGTCTTCTCTAGAGTTCTGGAATCACGTGTTTAAAATCCCAACCCGAGTAGTATACCTGTGGGATTCTTCCCCCTACCCAACCAATAAGGAAATCATTGGCACATCTGCTAGCTGTAGGGTGACAACCAAGCTGTGTGTTCTCTAAACTGGCTGCTTTTATTGAAATATAAAACGGTTTTAAATATGTATTGTCAGGATAAAAAAACATGCAATACAAGTTAAGGAAAAATAGCAATTATATAGACAACAAGAATGAAAAATTAACAAATTTACAGAAATATACAAGATTCAGGGCATGTAAAAAGTACACAAATAAAAAAAGTAAACTTAGTCATCTCGACCATCTACTAAAAAAAACTTAATTGCATTAGGCATATAAAGGAATCCTTAAATCTGTTGGTCTTTAGACAAAGATGTCAAACCCTGCCTGAGTGATATGGGTTAATTTGAATGTTCATAGGGTGGCTAGGATCACGAAGAATCTTATTGATCAGGATGTAATCTTCCGATGTAATTTCTTGCATGGGCTTCTGTAGAATTTAGGAGTTTTGGTTTGGAAATCCTGTAGTAGACAATTCTGACTACCTCCATCTAGCAACCCTTGACATGATTGTCATAGCACCTTAGGTATGACTGAGGAGAAGGGGGAGGGGGTTCAAGAAGGGTAACCAGTGACCCTCTGATACCATCAACCTCTATTAATGTCACCAAAGCAGTTACCATCGATAGGGGTATCAAGACGATCTGTGTCTTTCCCTATGCCACTGAGTGATGCAGTGTCAAGGGTGGGGAAAATAGGAGGTGAATCAGGTTAAGTCAGGTTACTTTCTCTATAGCTTAGCTGTTTTAATAAACCGCTAGTTTTACATGCAGCCCCTGTATAACGTTTGGTATCTGGAAATACAACAAACCATCTCATCTGCTACTAGGTTAGAGCCTTACTCTATGGTTTATCATAAATGTCTGATGGGAGGGGGAGGGGTTGGAATGAGAAGGAGCTGAAGTCGGACGTGTAACCCCTCTAATATTGTGAGTACATTGAGTACAGTCAGTTGTGACTATCCTCATACCTTTAAGATGTGGTCACATTGGGGGGGGGGGGGGGCGTTGTGTTGTGTGAGAGATGAAACAAGACTAGTGTCTCCTCTAATTTATCTCTCCATTAAGAATAATAAGATACTGGTGAGTGTAGCCCAAGCCTTAGACAAATATTGAGAGGGGGGGGTAGGGAACTGTGATTTGTGAGGAGATGAAAGATGAAGTAGGACTAGTGTCTCCTCTAATTTAGCTATCCATTAGGCAAAGTCAGATATACTTTTGTGAGTATAGTAAGATTACACTTTTGTGGGTATAGTTAGATATTACTTTTGTATCTATACTCAAATAACTTGTGTGACAGTTGTCAGACATGTTTCTGACTGCAAGTATAGTCATATATACTTTTGTAAGTATAGTCAGATATAATTATGTAAATATAGTCAGAGTATACTTGTGTAATTATAGTCGGGTATACTTGTCTTGGACTAGTCAGATATTCTTTATAAGTTCAGTCAAATATCCTTTTTTTTAGTATAGCAGATATACTTTTGTAAGTGTAGTCGAATACTTTTGAAAGTATAGTTGTGCACATGCAGATAAACATTTGTATGTTTAGTCAGATATAATACTTATGTAATTATTTTCATATATTATACTTGCGTAAGTAGAATCAGATATACTTTTGAAAACCCCAAACTCATTCAGTAAGAGATGCGTGTAATTTAGATAAAGCCCTGAGTTGTTATTGAGATCGGTCAGTAGTTGTCCTTCATGCTAACCAGATGCAGCAGAAACTTATTTTTTCCTCCAAATAAGACTTGCCACTCGCACTGGGCTAATTGACAATAATTATGTTGTACACAGTCATTTAGATTGCCTCTTAAAAAAAACTGTAGTTGTGACTTTATTGTCTCTCTCTCATGTACCTTTCACAAATGCTAACACAATCACAAGGCCGAATCACAACACAAGAGTGTTACTGAAAATGACAGTGGAGATATGACAGAAAATGGCTCTATGTTTGTTTGTGTTGTTTTTTATTGATGCAAAACAGATCTCAATTTTTCTCCGGTGGAAAATGTAGACATGCAATTTCAGTAAGTACTGGTCAGATAAATCTTTGTTTGAGCCGGTGAGATTTGTACCCCCATGGTGGATGTACCACAAAGCGAAATGTAATTCTCCGTTGGCAATCTTTCATATACTTTTTCCAATCGTTTATCCTCCTAACAGAGCATTAGTCGAGTATTAGTAGATAAGTCCGACACCCGAGGCCTTCGTTTGATTGTTGTTTGCATGATTACCGGGCCCAAGCTACACCCTAGCGAGCTTACAAAGCGGGTCAAGGAGCGGATAAAATCACGTGTTGTGTTTTTTCTTTATCGTGGACAGAGGCTGAGGTCTCCGATGGATTCTTGAAGCTTACACAATAAACAAGGCCTTTCCCTCATCACCTGCTTTGTAATTCTTCGGCATTAGGGTCCTAAGCCCTCAGATGTGATCTCCTAATGCAGTAGTAAGACATCGCGCCATGTACACCTTGCAGGCATAGTCACCTTACCGACGTCACGGCTTAAAGCGACTTTGGCTACTGAAGACGGTCGGGAGTGCAGTAGTCGAAACAAGCCAGTCGGCTCTAGTCAGGAGTCGGCGGCTCTACTGGGAGGCACCACCTCGTCCGAAAGAGTGGTGTGTGCATTTAAGAATTCAGTAGATATCTCTACTTTGCAGGTGTTCGAATCCAACATGTGGCTGTCTCCTCGGGTAGACATCTTCGACCCCGGATGATGCGTTTTTTCTATCCTGGCTTTGAATCCATCCTGCTGTATTCACATGATTGAGTATTTGATAAGATCTGCTAGCTTTACCAGAAAATACTAAAAAACAAAAGTATCCGTGAAGTGTTTGCTGTTTCATTACTGTCGTGCTAGAGTGTGTGTGTTCCAGCCCATAGCAGACATCATTGAATGAGACACCTTCACGCATCAACAAATCTCAAAATGCACTTTCGATTACAGTGCGAAGGAAGATTGAGTACATTCTAAACATCAAGTGTACTTTTTCCGGAATTGTAAAAGTTACAAAATCCTTTTGTACTTTGTTAGAATTAAATAAAAATGTATAAAGTGGGTATGTATATATTGTTTTGTTATTTACCCATCCTGGTACCTGTACTTCTCTGACAGAAATCAAAAGATTTTTTATTGTTGTAAGTTCAGGACTTTATAGTGATAGACAGTATTTTATTTGAGACTTAAACCTGCATCACCGCAAGGTTGAGTAATCATAATAACTGCAAGGGGTTTGTTGGTTGTTTGTACCTTCACCCTGTGCTGTATGGAGAGTTGTCTGGTTGTATTAAAGAGATATAGGAGTTGCAAAGTGCTTACCAACCAAATGACTGGTGGTATGAAGTGGAAAACTATCATGGACTGATGATTTGACCCTAATTAGCAGAGCCTTCCTTGCTGTGGAAGGCTACAAACCATTACAACACCTGGGTCATTTCTGACCCAGATTTTGGTTCCAAGGGGGGCTGATCCATTTTTGTGTCCAGCTATAATAGGGTTTTAACTCAAATTCTGAATCGGTTGACCCATTTCGGGGTCATTTTGACACATTCTGGGTCAATGTCCCTAAAATGGGTCAAACCCCCACGGGAACTGGATTTGGGTAAATTTTGAGACAGACTTTGCTACAGTTAAAATGTCAGACCAATAGCATTTAAAAAAAAAAAAATACAAACACAAAGCGTTGTTTTGGGTGTAAAGACATATACTGCAATGTACATGTATGTGTGAGCAAAATAATGTCGCCAGACACTGCCATACCTGAAAAATTCCGGAGATTGTCAAGGGTTTGGTCTTTCAAAATAAGTATTTCATTTTATTCTGTGACATACATATTTCTCTTTATAATATGTGGCATATGTAGCTGACCCAGTTTATAGAGTTGAGAAGCAGACAAATGTAATAAGTGTTCAATCTTGCATGAGCAAATAACTGTGTTGTGTTGTGGCTGATCAGTTCTAGTACATTGGGTTTGACTTCATGTTGTCTGGGTTTGGGTTCATGCCCTGGTCATGAAGGGGGCCTAAGGCCTCTTGGCAAGACACTCTTGCATTGCTTCTCATTTACTTAGGAGCAACCTGAGATGATACAGATTACTGATGTGAATGGTTAACAACCTGTGTGCGCTAACTTAGTTGCAGTTGCAGGTGCTGCATACTCCTAAGGAGTTGAGATCGGTTCATGCCCTGGTCATGAAGGGGTCTAATGCATCTTGGCAAGACACTCTTGCATTGCTTCTCATTTACTCGGGAGCAACCTGAGGTGATACAGATAACTGATGTGAATGGTTAACAACCTGTGTGCGCTAACTTAGTTGCAGTTGCAGGTGCTGCATACTCCTAAGGAGTTGAGATCGGTCCGTGCCCTGGTCATGAAGGGGCCTAAGGCCTCTTGGCAAGACACTCTTGCATTGCTTCTCATTTACTCAGGAGCAACCTGAGGTGATACAGATTACTGATGTGAATGGTTAACAACCTGTGTGCGCTAACTTAGTTGCAGTTGCAGGCGCTGCATACTCCTAAGGAGTTGAGATAGTTTCATGAATGTGTAATGTCAGATCAACATGGGTTGTAATGCTGGAAGGCGCTGTGGTACTTGATTAACAAGCGACTTATACATGTAAATTATTAGTAAATTTGTATTATGTCTATTATTACTATCACGGTTATTATTTACATTTGTGTTAACCCTCAAGTGGGAACTAAAACATTGTTGGCTTACAACTACCACAAAATCATTTATTAGTATTGTATATGTAAGGGGGACCGATGACAGCAATCTATCTAGAAAGCTGAAGAAGCCAGTTGTACAGTAATGTCTTATCTGTTGATTTTTTTTCCCTGTAAATCTTTTGAAAGTATCTACTACAAAGTCATTTTTAGTCGGAGGACCGACCTATATAATTTATCAAGAAAGCAGAAGTAGCCATTTGTACATTAACGTGCTCAGGACTTGTAATCAGTAGAGAAACGTGACTTCGGTCTCTGATTAGTGCTGGGAGTTTTACCCGCCCTGTAATTGCAAGATGACGTTGGCTCGAATGTCCGAGTCTCTCATGTCATTATTGACATTCGGTTTGTGTTTCCAAAAACGGACTTCTTCCAATCGTCATGATTGATAAAACAAATAGATGGAGATAAACAGGTAAATAGAATAAGAGTGAAGATATAAATGGACTCCAATGTCAATGTTCAGACACTTCGGTTCCATCAGTCTGGCCTCGATTTCCGACATCCAATATGTTTAATGTCTTGGTCAGAATGTGTCTCCCCAACCCCCCCCCCCCTTCCAAAAAATCAAAAAAATAAAAACAAATACATTTGTTGTTACAGTTTTTTTTATAATGTTTATTTTGTTTCATGAATTCGTTTTTTTTTACCATTTCCTTTTTGTTATTCTTGTCACAAATATAGGCATTATCCAATCCCGTATAAAAAGTTAAAAGGTTACTTAAAAATCAAAATTATTTCTAGTTTCTCTGTTGTTATTATTTTATGATTTGGGGGTTTGACCCTTTCATTTTTGTTCTTGTCACAAATCGGCACAGTCAAATCTGTGTTAATAGGTTTTCTTAAAAAAATGTTTTGTTTTCAATTACTTTTGTTATTTTTGTTTTCAATTACTTTTGTTGCTTTCAATTTCATATTCTGTGTTATGATTTTCATTTTCTTTTGTTATGTTTGTTTTATGATTTTACCACACTGTATGAATTATTTTGTAAAATATTAATGTTTTTATTAAATGGAAAAAAAGAGTTTCTTTTCTTTTGGTTTATGTTTGAAATGATTTTGTTTTGTTGTGTTTATATCATTCAGCCAGTTGCATTCCGGAGTACAACGTGTCAAAGAACATGACATTTATTTTTTTAGAACTTTGTTTTCTTTTCTATGATTTTGATTTTCGTGCGTCAGTTCATTCAGTAAATTTAAAATTGAGGAACAATTTTACCTTTGAATAACCGCCCTTCCAAACATGTTCAAATTGTCATATGACATTTGGATAAGTGGTTGACACCTTTATTTTGTATTTACTGGACTCAGTTCTCCGCCGAATGCGTTTGATTTAAATAACTTTGACTTACATCCCATTGTTATTATTTACATATTCCCTCATGCTTTGACTTTACAAAATTAGGCCTATTTGAAGTTCAAGGCATTTTCTGTGAATGCCAAACAGCTTTGTACATTTTTAACAAAAAGACAAAGAAAGTATAGTGGGACAAAATGTTATTTTCAATCTGAAAAACATCGTTCAAATGATTAAGTTCGCACCATTACAAATCCTTCATAGAAATATTTTAGAAATTGTGAAGACTGTGTGCAATAACCTCCGTATCATAGCATAGTTTTTTCTTCTTTTAAAGCCAACATCTTCGATGTTTTCTAAATACTTAATCCAACGGCTAGTTTCGGAAATGCCTGGAGGATCTCCAAGTATAGTTGTATGGAGCATTGTGATTTGGTCTTCTTTTCTTCTCTTATCATAGAATTGAACAAACGGGGATCACTGCTGCCTCATCACTGATGCCTTAGTGGTTTCTTTCCCTGCCTTTCACCTCTGTTGACCCCGGTTTGAATCCAACCTCAGCCCGGAACCTCTTGCATTTAGTTTGGGTTTTCAGTTCCTACCTGATTGTATAAGGTTTTCTCAATTTGGGGTTTTCCCTCGCATCTAAAACCAAACATTTCTTCATCGTCCTCTACACGGATAAAGGCCTACATGAGTGCAAGTCACTGGTTATGAACCATTGATTTAATGATCAGAATAATTTACCTTTAACAAAAAGCAAATGGTAAGTTGTTAGCAGTCGACCACATTTAGTGGCAAACATGTGTAGACCTTCTGTAATGGTGGCATCAGCAAGGTGGATATAGGAAAATGTCTTAAAACCATTCTGCAATGGTGTGAAATGTTTGTGTGCTTGCATAAGGAACGACTTTTTTTTGTAAAGCAATTATTCTGAAAACATGGAATTATTTCCGAATGGTGACCTCGCAACTCGTCCTTCTGCAGAGCGCAGTGTAAACCAATTGTTCAATGGGACCTCGTTAATGTCTCGTGATATATTTAGATGATTTTGTTAAAAATTTATTTGTAGTTTTAATGCTATACTTGTGCTGTCATCTCAAGTATAGCGTCCCTCAATTTATGTACAGCGAAAATTAATGCAACTTCTTTGAAGTGGCAGCAATATTCAATCAATACACAATGTGACAAAGACCGGCTGGGAACCGGAAAGGATTTGTCCATTTGATATTGCGGCCGTCCATCTTCTAGAAAATGCCAAGAGCGAAGACTTGGATCCCCGCAAAGTGAATTCTTTTCATCTGTTTGGAATGACGAGGTTAGGTTGATTGTGTTGTGAATCCCCAAGTTCAATATGGTGTAGTGTGAACACGTTACATGTATGTGTGTGATTAGTGGCCTACCATCCATGTAGCTTTTCTTAAAGGCAGTGGGCACTCTTGGTTATTACCCAAAAATATTTATCAGCATAAAACCTCACTTGCTAACGAGTAATGGATAGAGGTTGATAGTATAGAACATTGTGAGAAACGGCTCTCTCTGAAGTGGAGCAGTTTTCGAGTAATTTCCCACGAATTTGGTTTCGAGACCTCAAGTTTAGAATTTGAGGTCCCGAAATCAAGCATCTGAAAGCACACAACTTCATGTGACAAGGGTGTTTTTTCTTTTCTTTCATGGTTATCTCGCAACTCCGATGACCAATCGAGCTCAAATTTTTACAGGTTTGATGTTGAGATACAGCAAGTGGGAAGACTGGTCTTTGACAATTACCAATAGTGTCCACTGGCTTTAAAGACACTGAACACGTTCGGTAATTGTCAAAGACCAGTATTCTCACTTGGTTGATCTCATGCACATATGCATAAAATAACAAACTTGTGTAAACTTGGACTCAATTGGTCATTGAATTTGCAATTAAATGATGATGAGAAAAAAAATCATCCTTGTTGTTCAAAATAGTGTGCTTTCAGATACATGTAGGAATAACAAGGCTTCTGGCCAGAAGTCTTTTATCATTAATATAGTGAGAAATTACCTCTTGCTCAAAAAATATGCTACTTCAGAGGGAGTCGTAATTACCAAACGTTTACAGTGAATTTTAATTCACAAGGAGAGATTCTTCTTATTTTATTTTTGCTCGCTCCCTGTTTTTTTTTCTTCTCTCCTGTCCCCTCATCTCCTTGATTTGATTAATCTTCCCCACGAAGCTCCAATACCTTCCTAAACATTTACCAAATAACCAAATAAGCTTGACCGAAGCTCTAAGCGCGGACGTGTCGAAAATGGAATATTATCCTCAAGTTGTGGGAGTCTCGTCATCAGCGGAGAGAGGGCAAGGCCGTGGCGCCCTAACGGATCGGTTTTAATAAACCGGCGTGGCCAAACTCATTATACGAAGTTATTAAGTAAACCACCAAGTCCAGGTCACTCGTTATTCACAGGGAGTTGCCTCCTCGGCCAAGACATGCAATCACAACATTAATACGACTGATAATCCCCATGTATGTTAAAATCACTTATTTTCTTCAATTGGTGTGTTATGGACTGTGCGTCTGTTTTTGTACTTACTTGTATGTCTTGTCCCTGTTCGCCTCAGCCAATACTTGCAATCTGAGCATTATGACTGATAATCCCCTTTGTTAAAACCTCTTATTTTCTTCAATTGTTATGTTTATTGAGCTGTGCGTCTGTTTTTGTACTAACTGTTATGTCTTGTCCCTGTTTGCTTCAGCCAATACGTGCAATCTGAGCATTATGACTGATTATCCCCACGTATGTTAAAAACACTTATTTTCTTCAACTAAGTTTGAAATGGAGCTGTGCTTCTGTTTTAGTTCTAACTTTTAATTATTTTATATTTATATTTATATTTTATTGACCAAACCAACAGCGGACGAGCCGCCAATTACAGGAAAGGATAAAAAACATTTAGAAATATTCATTTATGTCTTGTCACTGAGTGCCTCAGCCAATACTTGCTTTCACAACATAATGACTGACTGATTATCCACATTTTGTTAATGTTCAAATCACTTATTTCTTCAAGTAGTTTGTTTTACGGGCTGTGCTTCTGTTTTTGTACTTACTTTATGTCTTATCACTTATTGCCACAGCCAAGACTTGCAATCACAGCATTATGACTGATTATCCACATTTTGTTAATGTTCAAATCACTTATTTCTTCAAGTAGTTTGTTTTACGGGCTGTGCTTCTGTTTGTGTACTTACTTTTATGTCTTATCACTTATTGCCACAGCCAAGACTTGCAATCACAGCATTATGACCGATTATCCACATTTTGTTAACGCTCAAATTACTTATTTCTTAAGTAGTGTGTCTAACGGGGCTGTGCTTTTGGTTTTGTACTTCGTCTTGTCCCTGATGGCATGAGTCTTGTTGTCTCGGCAGTGTTATTTGTTTCTGTTCTTTCTTGTTTTTGCATGGTGGACAGTAAATATAATTTGGTGAAGTCAAGCATGTCTGCGTTGTGGTAAACAGCTTAATAGACACAGTGCTAACTCGTATCCCACCAGGGCTATCGCCAGTTTGGCCTATCACGATAATAAGGCATTGGTTTGCGTTGCCAATTTATCACGCAGTCTTATGGCATGGTGATTTGTGTGGTGAGGGAGCACAGTGGCGCACACCCCAATGTGCATGTTAGGTTGGTGTAGTGGTATCTGTCCTTGCCTTCCACCTCTGGATCCCTAGTTCAAGTCCCACGATGTGGATTAGGTGTTCAGACCCTGCTTGACTGTGTGGGGTTTCTCTGAAAAAAATTGTCTTGTATTTTTTCTTGTCCCACATCTAAATGGACATTTCCTTCTTTGTCTTCTTTACATTGGGTTTTGGCGAGTAACAGTGATCAAGTTTGCTTTTCCGAGAATTCTTGGCTTCACAACCATATAATAATATTAATAAATAAAACGACATGAAAGGGCAACTGTCTATGATATAACTTTCCAATGTCATGTGGTATTTGTTCTTGACAAACTTTTGATATCTCTTAATGATGTGTTTGATGACCAACCGCTACTGCTCTGGTAAACACTTTAAATGTCAGGTGCATCCCTGTTAATAAGTTTACCCAAAATAATCTGCAGCTGGGCTTAAGATGAACGCATATAGACCGTGGCATTACGGCCCTGATTTATCAAGCAAAGCATGACTTCATAACGATTCAAGTATCGTCTTACCATCACCAGTGGTATCAAGTTTCTGTTTAATTGCATATCACTTTGTGGCGAGGTCTATAACTTAATATTGGTCTTGTGTCTCGCATAGTTGGTCCATAATTGTGGAACGGCCACTGGTTAAAATTGATGACATTTCTTTATGAGTATGGTTAAATGTACCAAATGCACGCAAGACCCATTAATAGACTTTTCTCACGCTAACGGGGGCCCGTGTCCGGTTCTATTTACTTGTCCAAAGCATTAATATAGATTGATTTTTATTTGAGGCATTATTATGTATGACTGTGCAAGTCTGGCACGTGTCCAAAACGAGAAAACAACTTCAACGAAGACTATGTTTCACTGGTTTTGAGAAGTGAGTAATATAATAGACCATCACGGATGACGTCATGGTTTGTTTGACTGCATTGAGTCAGTGCTTTATAAGGGAGTAGGCCTACTGCATTTCTGACAGCTGTGCAGGGACACAATTGTTTCCCATTCTTGGGTGAAGTGGTAAACAACATACCATACACATTAGCGTAAAGGTCAAAACAAATTCTATTCTTTATCCCCGATGCAAAAATAACATATATTAAAATTGTGACGTCACCAGTGCTAAGGTATGTTAGTTGTCGATCTCGCGAATCCAAAACCCAATATTTAATTAAAAACAATTTTTCTCACTGATCAAGTTTTTTTGTGTGTGAATCTAATGACCATTTTGGCCTTACCTTTGACAGGGTTGTTATTTCATGTGTATATTGGGGTACTCAAAGTTTAAATACCAGTATTTACCAAAGCCAATGGTTGCCACTGCTTTAAATTGGACTCGAGAAGAACAACATTCCAGCGCCATGATTAAAGTGTGAGTCGTCCACAGTACCATGCCAATAATCTACCTGCAGGCTTGCGTGTATTCACGGACACTCCACTCCAACCTCGAACAATCCCTGTCCGTTTAAACAGGACATCAAACCCAAGTGATATCTAGGTGTGGAAGTACGAACAAAGATGGTTGATACCACTTGGGGTCGAACGAGACAGGTTTTTTTTCTTTGCCTCGCAGGTGCAAACCCGCAGGCGATTTTTTTTTATCATCAAAACAAACTTGTTAAGATGATAACTTGTGAAAATGCTATATATGTCGTTTTGAAGAAAAGTTTCCAGAACTCGTGCGGGTATTTCAAAATTGGAAAACCCCCGTGGTATGACAGTTGGGTGCATTGGCCTTATGCTTTAATGATGTAGTGGAAAAACGACAAAGCATAATTAATCAAAGCATAATTATGTGATTTTATGTTCGATTTCAGTTATCGATGTCACTGCACATTTATTCGATATCGTGTCGTGAAATTTATTCGGTTAATGGAATTTAGGATACAGCGGTAAGACTGAGTCCAGTTATCGAGGTTTGTGTTAGTTAATTAGAAATTGCATGTATGATCGATTGCGGTAGCCGAGTTCTGAATCAATTACGGCAATTTAATTTAAGATCGATTGCGATCGATTACGACTATCGACTTCAGGATCAGTTACAATAATCGAATTCAGGATAAATCGATAAAGTATGACAGTAGTTTTAGTAATCGATTATTATACGCATTTCCACTGGCAAAATATGGCACAATATGATTTAGCGATACACGTTGAAAAGGCATGATCGTAAAATTGGATTACAATGACGGATTTGTCTTTTTTAATAACAGCGAACGACCAACTGAATGATACAAATTAGAATGTTTGAAACATTTGACACTTTGATATCTGATTCACCAATATGCAATATAACAGCTCATCTGGTTTGGAGATCAAAATTAATGTAGGCGCCAACGGCGCAACAAAGGATTAGTGGTTGCATTGCTGCTCTGTATACGATATAATGTTCTATTCTTATATGAAACTATACAAGATGAAAATAAAAAATATGTATCAAACAAATAATAATAATAATAATAATAATAATAATAATAAATAAAGATATACAAAAAATATATATAAACATACAAACAAACAAATAAATAAATAAATAAGGATAACAAAGGTTTTACTTACAATTCTCCTTTATCTTGTGGATTTATAGGTGAAATGTGTCTGTGAATACATACTACAATGCACAGTAGAATAATTATTCTGAACAAACACGCCATATAATTAATCTGTGAAAACCTATACTTCAAAGTAAGTGGTCATGTTTATAAGTGACAACGAGCAAAAAAACGGTTCGTGCTTTGGTAAGGATTTGATGCACGTTCACAGTCGTGATTACTTCAATAAGACGTACGTATAAAGCAGTAGCCATTTTGGGGGAGGTTTGGGTGCTATTTCTCATCAGCTTTGACTGGTTTTTAAACGGAATTCTTTTCTCTGGAAGACTGGCACTGAGGAAGAATTTTCAGTAGGTTGAAACCGGTTCTTACACATTGTGTGTTTTGTTTTATTTACACACCCATCAGCACAATTAACGCTAGAGACAGAATGAATAGGAAAAGAGAAGAAATGTTCAGTTAGATGTGGGAGGAGAAAATACAAATGGTGGGAAAACCCACGTATTCAGGTAGGGACTGGAAACCCAATCCATGTGCAAGGCTCTGGTCAGAGGGGGGATTCGAACAGGCAGACAAAAAAACACTGTGCCAACCTGATCCCCTTATTTGAACATAACGTGCTCTATTCAATAGATATTTTAAACACCAAAGCTATAAACCACAAGGGAAACTGACTGGGTAATTTTGCACTCCACGAGTAATAAGTTAAAGGAACACGTTGCCCTGGATCGGTCGAGTTGGTCTTTAAAAAGCGTTATTGTAACCTTTTGTTATAAAATGAATATGGTTAGAAAGATGTTGTAAAAGTAGAATACAATGATCCACACAAACATGCCTCGAAATAGCACGGTTTTCCTTTTAACTCGTCGCCTAACACGGTCGGCCATTTATGGGAGTCAACATAAATGGCTGACCGTGTTAGTTCGCAAAGTAAAAGGAAAACCACGCATTTTAGAGGCATGTTTGTGTGGATCATTGTATACTACTTTTAAAACATCTTTCATAACAAACGGTTACAAACGCTTTTTATAGACCAACTCGTCCGATCCAAGGCAACGTGTTCCTTTAATCACTAATAATTGATTCAATGAAAACATAATCTTTTCAAGTAGTTTGGGCAGAAACATCAAATGGGGTTCCTTTCAGTTTGAATCTTGTCATCTTCAGGTGCTTTTCAATTATGTGATCTATTCTAAAGTGATTTCTTCCACAGATACCATTTTTAACATCAAGTTATAAACCGCAGGGGAAACTGACCGGGTATTATTTGTACACCAACGAATCGTTCACAGGACAGGTTACCACTTTATATATCTAACTGAATAATAGACTCTTTTAAAGCAAATTGGGCAGAAGGATCCGTGAGAAGCGAAGCGGCCTGGAGTAATGAGCCAACACTTGTAACTAATAATGTGTCTGTATGTCTCAGCGTACGTCTCGCCTCATCTTCCCTGTACAGCAATCCGCACGTAGAAATAGCCTAATGATGATTAAGATCAAATATAAAAAACGGGGAATATACTTCGTTCCCCTACCCCCCCCCCCCCCCCCCATATAGACGGTTACTCATGCTGATTGCTTTGTCCATTGATGGATGGGGCTTTGTATCCTCACATGTATCGAGTTATGATGACTAAAAGGTCCTAACCCTCAGGGATAACAAAGAAATATAAATAGCTGAATACAAAATACATATCAGACATTGTTGTAGACTTTATCACTTACTTATTGAAGATGGACAACTGGAAGCCCCCCCCCCCCCCCCCTAACAAGCAAAAAAAAACAAAAAAAAACAAAAAACACACACACACACAGAAAAACATACAACAACAACAAATACACAAACATTCCACTATTGTACGATTTTGGGGTACCGGAAGGCCTACCAGTTTTCGGTATGTGCTTCCCCCTTTTTCATACAAAACCGTGTTTAAATGCACGTGATCTTTGCTGAAACTCTTTTTAAATTTCTCTTATCAATATGGGAATCCAGTTCGCATAAGATTAAACAACATTTTGTATTTAAGTGAGAAAATACCTCTTTCTCAAAAACTACTTCAGAGGGAGCCGTTTCTTACAATGTTTTTTTTTTATATAATATATCAACAGCCATCCATTTCCCGTTACCAAGTAATTTTTTATGCTAACAGTTTCTTTGAGTCATTACCCAAAAGTGGTCAGTGCCGT
Organism: Asterias amurensis; assembly: GCF_032118995.1. Lineage (NCBI taxonomy): Eukaryota > Metazoa > Echinodermata > Asteroidea > Forcipulatida > Asteriidae > Asterias > Asterias amurensis. The sequence goes on from NC_092651.1 coordinate 9,563,277, forward strand.
TAGGCATAAAGCAGTACACGTTTTATTTTAAGGTGTGTTTGACAACTTTGCGGTAAAGAGTTTTATTCGTATATATAAAAATAGAAATCTTAAACTCACTTTCCCTATGTTTAAAATGTTTTAGTTTTCCGTTCGTGACGGAGTTCAATACAGTGTGTTGATGATCTCGATGATAAATTGACTTGTAGCGTGCACGGATTTCTTGTCACGACATTATGTTCTCCCGCACTATGCAGTTAAGGTTTTATATTCTAGAAATAATAACAGTAGATTAAAATTGATATATATCAACAGTAATACATGCAATTTCCCACTGAGAAGCAACATGCATCTGATAATGACAGCATCACTGTAGATGGATGGCCAACACGTGTAACTTGTAAGATCTGAGTTTTTAGAAGTTTTTTTTATCAACGATTGTTTCTGCAAAACGAGAGGCAAGGTTTTAAGTGTTGTGTTTAGATCGTGTGAATCATTTGGACTAGCCTTGTGCCGTTGAGTTTGTACTTTTGGTGGATAATATTCTGGGGTTTTTTTTTCGAAAAGAAGGGCGGTGAAACCATTTTGGGGATCGAAAAGATCAGATAATGTCACCCAGTACTCAAAGCTTGCTTTGTGATTGGTTAAGATTTGAGTGTGTCATTCGATATGTATTTTTTTACAAGTAAGCGCGCGATAGCGATGCACTTTGCCTATAGTAACCAATCTGAAGAAAAGAAAATGCAACCAGGATGTACTATACCCGTAGTAACCAGGATGTACTATACCTGTAGTAACCAATGTACTACCGATAGAAACCAGTGTACTATACCCGTAGCAACCAACGTACTGCCCATAGAAACCAGTGTACTACACCCGTAGCAACCAATGTACTACCCATAGAAACCAGTGTACTACACCCGTAACAACCAATGTACTACCCATAGAAAACAGTGTACTACACCCGTAGCAACCAATGGACTACCCATAGAAAACAGTGTACTACACCCGTAGCAACAAATGTTTTACATCCAGGGTAACGAGTATACTATGCAAGAACAAATGCATCAACCAGTGTACTTCACCCGTTGCAAAATTGTACCAACCTAATCAGGGCCCAATTTCATAGAGCTGCTTAGTACATAAATTTGCTTAGCATGACATTTCTTCCTTTATTAAAACAGGATTACCAACCAAATTTCCATTTGTTGCATATTGCTTGTTACATTATTCAGCTGTTGTTTGCTTATCCTGAAAATTACGTGGAAATTTGGTTGGTAATCCTTTTTTTATCAAGACACAAATCTCATGCTAAGGAAATTTTTGTGCTTGGCAGCTCTATGAAATTGGGCCCTGGTTGCGTCTGTTGAAGTAGTTGTTGACAGCTTATGCAATTTTTATTGAGTTAGTTGGTCTTTGGGTTCTACTAGCAACCTTCCTTGTGTTATATATCAGACTATTAAACATGGTTAGCCTTTGTTTTTCTAATTATACGGGTAAGTGGTGTGGCACTTATGGAGCTCCGTACATTATTAAATTACTGTAAAATTAGGTTGTTACCAACGATACACAATGTATTTGAATTCAACTACAGAAAACGGGAGAAAGAGAGAAAATAAAAGGCTCTATTGAAATCCGCCAACCTTGTAATTGTCTCTCTAGGTGAATAACAATATTAAATTCATCGCATCTCATTGTCTGTTGTTGGCCGATGTAAATGCGTGTTTCTAACATTAGTCATTTCTTATTTCTCAAAGGAGCAGGTTGATCTATTTTAATCCACTCCATTTGCAACGCGAAGTAAAAACACAACGAGGACGCCAAAAAGCTTCTTTTAGCTGTGGGGCAAAACAATTTGAAGGGAACAAAAAATGGCAGCGGCAATCTGTCCTTGTTAGAGGTAGACGAGGATGTGGGAGTCACTTCACATCAATGTTGGTGAGCAGACGGCTACATTTAAAGACACTGGACACTAGTTGTAATTGTCAGAGACTAGTCTTTACAGTTGTATTAGTGTACCTCAACATATACATAAAATAACAAACCTGTGAAAATTTGAGCTCAATCGGTCGTTGAAGTTGCGAGATATAAATGAAATAAAGAAACACCCTTCTCGAAATCAAATTCATGGAAAATTACCTCTTTCTCGAAAACTCAGTCAATTCAAAGGGAGCTGTTTTTCACAATGTTTTATACCATCAACCTCTCCCATAAGTGAGGTTTTATGCTAATAGTTATTTTGAGTAATTACCAATAGTGTCCACTGCCTTTAAGCGTGTCTGCATACACAGACCTTTATGGTCCCTTGTCTTTTAGCTGTTGATCCTGTTGTCTCCGATTCATGTCTTTGAAATGTATGCAAACTAAGACCAGGAATGCCATAACCCAGCAGAATTATTTTGTCTGGGCCTAGAAGGATTTAAACACTTTCGTTCAGAGTCGGACTATATTGGTTTGGTCAATCTGAATAAAACATTTTGAATGGTCAGTTTCGGTCAGTCCTACGTCGGTCGTTGGTCAGTCCGGTCAGTCTTTGGCCAGTCCTCGGGCCAGTCTCAACTAATTTCCGTACCCGCTCAGTTCTCTCTCAGTTCTCGGTCATCTCTCAGTCAGTCATCGGTCCTTCTTCGGTAAGTCAATGTGTATGAATTATTTGAGAATTGAAGCCGCGCCTGAACCAAGCGGTAATTCGGATATAGCCCTTGGCTACAACCTTGATGACTTTTTCAACTATAGTTCAGACATGGTCTTAAGTCTGAACATTTGAGTTATGCAGCAAAAGAAAGTGAGGTTGTGGGATACACCCTTATCAGATGTTTGTCCTTAAAAAAAAAAAAAGGAAAAATCTGCCAGATTATTCACTGTGCAAAGCCATTAAGGCGGGAATGTTTCTACAAATTATTTTCGCTAGTTGTAACATTGGTTAATGCAATTGAATTTAGCCGTAAATTCAATCGCCTTGTGATTTTCACAGGCCTGCTAAGCCGTTTCTCACGGTCAAATAGACCCATCCTCTCTCTATCAGGAATGGGGAACATTTTTGCATTCCTCTAAGATCGGAATTTCCAGGAGTTCTGATTAATTTTCAAGGCGGGAGGAGAGGGCCTGAAATCACAACTAATAACTCGAGGTGGCTAAAGATGCAGTGGCTGAAATAATCCCGTCTGTATTAATCCATAGGCAACGTGAAACTTATTACTACGTCACTTCCAATCAGCTCATAATCACCAGTGCCGCCCTGTTTAAAGTTAAGCTGCTCCGGGTTTATTTCCAAGTATGCGATATCTGTATAATTCTGTACAGCAGATGTGCTGTGAAGTATGAAATTAACGCCAGTTGAGGTCTTTTTGAGGGATGGGCTGTATAAGGAGTTTACAAGCGGCAAATACTCTGTATGTGTTGGACAGAACACATCTGGTTAAATCGATTGAATTCTCCCAGGCATGTCTATGTATTATTAGTTATTTGTCAGGGTGGACAAGATTAATTGCTGCGTCGGCTCCACATTGGCAAAGAGAGGAGTATGAACTAGTTGAGTGGTTGGGTTTAAACGGGGGGGGGGGGGGGGGGCTGGGGTGGATATAGTCTGGTACATTGCAAGTGGGGATAACAGAGGTCTGACTCTTCCCCCTTTTTAATAGTAGACTTTCACAAACCAATAAGAGATGTTTAATGGTATCTTTTCAAACTGGGTATGAACAAATGTTAGTCATAATCCTGTTCATTGGTGTGCAGGTATTCCTTATTTGACTTCATAAATTTGCACACCCACTCCCGGTGTATATTGTTTGCTTAGGTCAGCCAAGTAAGGCCCACCGTACACACCCAAGTTCATTTGGTAGTAAACCTTCCTGAAACCACCCTAACTCCTTAGGAGTATGCAGCACCGACTAAATGGATGCTTAACATTGACGTCATCAATCAATGTGCACACCCACTCCCGGTGTGTACTTCTTGTTTTGCTTATTTCAAGTCAAGTCAAGTATCCCCCCTCAAAGCACCTTACAATACTTTTACCCAATGAACATGAGCCTTTCTGAAACCAGCATAACTCCTTAGGAGTATGCGTCACCGTCAATCCAAATCGGCGCACATGCTGATAATCGTTTACACAAACACGCTCTTCCCTCGCCGGTACCCACTTATCCCCCCCATATCCCCTCCCCCATACCCCTCCCCCCACCCTGGATGATGAGAATCAACTAAAGGGTTTTGCCCACAGGGACACACGTGTCTTGACCGGGAGTTGATCCCACTCCTTAATGCTTGGTAGTTACCCCCCTGAAACTTCCGTGGGGGAACTTGGCAAGGAGGTTAGGAGAGTGTCATCTAATTCGGTTTTGCACTATTGTTGTATGTTTGGGCTCTTATTACCTTTTGAAGGTTTGATGGGATATGGAATCTATGGGGGATTGTTGAAGATCATTCCATAATTTTAATGTTCTTGGGGAAACAGATTTTTCATAGTTTGTAGATGAGATACAAGGTATTTTAAACTGATTGTCGTTGCCCTTTCAGATTTAGCCCTCTGGGGTTTACATGATGGTTCATTGGTCAGAAGGCAAGCGACACGCTACACTGTAAAAAAATTGGGTAAAATATTGCCCAACTTTTTACCCAACTAAGGGCGAATAGTGAACTCCTCCAACTTTTGGGCAAAATATTACCCATTCAAATTGGGCAAACTTTTTGCCCATTACTTGGGTAATCAAACTTATCCCAACAGTTGGGCAGTATCTTTCACCAACTTATTGGGTAAAAACTATTTAACCATAAGATGAGCACAATTTGCCGCCCAACCGTTGGTTAAAATTTAACCAGTTATTGAGTAAATATGTTCACCCATTTAATGGTAAAATTGTGCTTAATTCGACCAACTATTGGGTCTATTATTGTCTACAGTTGGTCATTTTATAACTGCTATAATGATAGATTGCTGTCCAACCCTTTGCCCAATGTTGAGCGAGGTTGTTCAACTGTTGGTAAACTACGCCATTGACATACAGAAAACAAACCTGACAACAATCTTGATTGAATCGATGATTTGATTTATTGCACTTAATTTGTAAAATCACATACTTCAAAACCGCAACAAGTTAAAACAGTTTACTTAAAAAATACTCTTTCAAAATTATTTATTTGAAATGTTTGTATCAGGCCTATTTCAGTTAGAGTTATCCACTATGCATCTTAATTTTGCAATCAATGAAATGTTTTGCAGTCCAAATCAAGGTTTATCTCTTGCAAATACACAATAATTTTGTTTTGACAAACAAGTCAATCACTCTCCTTCAATAATAATATTTGAAGGTAAAACTTTGTCCGCAACAATATTTCAAAACTTGTAAATATTTTCAAAACTTTTAGAACAAAACAAATTTAAAGCAAAATAATGATAGAAAAATACATTCTATGAAATTGGAACCAGGACCCAATTTCGGCTCTGCTTATTGTCAGCAAAGAATTGGCGCTTACGGCGGAAGCAGGGAATTCTGCGCTTATGTCAAGCGTATCTCACAGGTTAGTAGGGAATGTTTGCTTGAGGCTACTAGGCATTATTTGCTTACACACAACTAGCGCAAAACTTTGGCGCTATCACAGTGAGCATATAATGGTGGTTGTAAGCGTAGAACTCGGCGATAAGCAGAGCCATGAAAAGGGGCCCTGGTTGGGCCCAATTCATAAAACCTGCAAGCACAACAAATTTGCTGAGCACAAAAATTTGTTTGTTTAGCAAGAAAAAGTTACCAGCTAGAACACCATACAGTTATCATTGCTGCGACTAACCCAGTCATTTCTTGCTAAGCCAAAATATTTGCTAAGCAGAATTTTCAGCAGAAAATACTTGTTAGCAAATGTCTTTGTTAAGCTTAAAAAATGAGTGGAGAACCAGTGGCAACAATGTAAACTTCATGAAACTTTTGCTGGTAATCTGTTTTTAGAAAAGCAAGATTTTTCTCTGCGATTTGTTGTGCTTACAGGCTTTCTGAACTTGGGCCCTGGTGATGAACATCATGATGTGAGCATAAAATATCAGTAGTGTTAATCTCAGGATAAATCCCATTAACCGAGCTCTGTATATACATGTTCTGTGATCCAGTTTTTCAACAGGTAGTGATTTTTGGTGCAGATTTCCTAAAAATTGTAGCCTTCACTTCAGATTTAAGGAAACAATAGTAGTTCTGCTGCAGACTGTCTAAATATTGAAACTCACTTTTCAGATTGAAGAAACAACGTTTGTCTTTACTGCAGATTGCCTAAAAATGGGATTCTACTCTTAAGATTTTCAAAAATAGTCGTCTTCGCTGCTGATTATCCAAATATTGTACCATTCTCTTCAAATTTAAAAAAAAGTATAGGTCTTCACTGCAGGTGGGCTAAAGCCTACTTTTCATTCATTAGTCTTTGTTTTATCGTTTGTGTGTTTGTTCATAATGTGCTTCTATGACCAATGCACCTAAAATCAGTCACTACTTTTTAAGTGTCCTTTTTTTTTTTTAAATACAATAAGAGGTAACCAAGAGGTAACTTTCAAATTAAAAACAAAACCTCTTTTTAACATTTACACAACTTTATCGAAGTAACTTTAAACTAGTATTTCAGAAGTAATTTTTTACTGAAGCAGTGAAAACATCACATGCACAGTAATTTTACTTGAACAACAAAACAGTTATAACCCTGATCTCCTCTTTTTTATACAAGCAAAACTTGTAACACAGTGTGGCTAAGGTGCAAGTGTCTTGTAGGAAATAAATGCACGTAAGGCCCTCATTGTGTTTGACTCCTTTCTCCCTTTGAGTGCCTGCTTGAACACAAATGACTGAAAGAAAGACCACAGCCCTTTGCAGCTGTCTTGATAACTACAGTCCAACACAAAGTGTAGTTTATAGCAAATGTCCACAGCTTTCAACAATGAGGACTGTGGCAGAGCTTGCTTCTCCACTATGACGAAGATGTCTGTTGGTTGAAGTTCACTTACGTCTCGATGCAATGCCAGTATGAATGGTTGAGGACGCTTCTCTGAATCGATTTTCTTCAAGTAGGCTGGGATGTTAGTTATATCCTGCAATAACATTTAGAAATTAAACAAATTAGTTTAAATATCTTAAATAGTATTCCTAAATACCTCAGACAGTTTCGCTATTCCTAGTGGTGGAGAGCGCTTCACGTGGGGGTGTTTAAACGGTTGATAATGACCAGCTGGAGCTCTGTTTATAACCGGTTGTCTTCTGATACTACGCGCTAGTCTTGGTGCAAGACGTTTCTTGTTATGGGCGATGTCGGTGAGTTGGCCGTGATGTGTGTGAAAGGAAAACGAGAACGTCTTGCACCAAGACTATACGTGCACGAACAAAACCGGAAATTGTAGAATGTAGAAAATAGGCGTCTCAGTCATAACAATGCAATACACGAACGTACAGAGCTCAAGCACGTCGGAAACGGATAAGTTTTACACAGTTTCTTATTTTATTACGCTTTTTAACCAAAAAGGCATTATGAATGAGATTAAAAGAGCAGTGACTCGTTCTTTAACGGCCGTTTAAAACCTTCGGGCCTCGGGACTTTATCACACGGCAACGACCCTGCCTGTTTTAAACGGCCTTTAAAGAACTCATTGCTACCCTTTTATTACCTTATTAATATTCATTGACACACCATTTTTCTGTATTTAAACAAAGTGCCAGTTTCATGGTACATGTACTCCATATTACACTATCCTGCACTTGTACCATTCTGTGCAGTGAGTTACTATTGCACCTTTATAATGACAACACTTTTCACCCACAACGATTATGAATACACAACTATCACTTTCATTAGATAAACGAGTCAGTCTAGAGGACTATTAAGACCAAAATTTACAAAAAAAAAATTTGACTGCTTCGGTCTGAAAATTAGACAGGGGTCACATAAATGACAGATAGCATTGTGATCAAAGGAGAAGACTTTGAGGTTACTAATCAGCTATCAGAACTGTACTTACCGGTTGGGTATCAATAAATGCTTCTCGCTTAGAAGCATTGCTGGAGGAACATCTGCCACCTGCTGCCTTTCTCTGTCCCTCAAAAATAAGAGGCAGGAAAAATAGAGACAAGTTGGTTTGCTGATCTGTGTGGAAACAATACAAAAATAATATGTATAAGGTTTGTGTTTTAATTCTGTGTACCTATGCTTGACTGTGTCATATTATCATACCATAATTTTATTTACCAAGTATAAAATGATGGCGTGAGGGTCAAGTTAAAAAGTAATGATTAACAATGACATCAATTACCCCTTTCTTTACAGGTTTGGGCAATGACTCTAGCCTATTAGACTCCTTCTGCCTGTATGAAGCCCTATACCAAAAGCACTTATACAAATAACTGACAGAATTTGCCCAGATCCAAGCCATGGTTTAAAAAGGGCCTTACTAGATCAAAGGGGGTTGCATAGCTTTTTTTTTTGCCGTATACTATTTCCTTGTACTTTAATCTGATGTAAAGGTAGGTAAATACAATTGCATTGTCTGCATGTAGATGGAAAATTGTTTTTAAAACATTCACATTGGAAGTTTATCAAATTTACATTTTACTGAGGGAATTTTGAATCTCGAGGGTTGGGACATCTTATTTGGGGTACGTGCCCCCCACCCCCACCCCACCCACTCCCCTATAGTTACACCACTGAGATCATTCCTTGCTCTATGGTCTAATGTACTGTATGTGATGGTATAAATGCTACCTTCAGACAGAGTTGCATAGTCACTGCACGTTAGTTGAAGAACTTCCTTCCATACACTGCAATGCTGTATCCCAAACTCTATGATGCTGCTTTTTATAGATGTCCAGTTGTCCATTAGTCGATCTGCATGATCAGGATACATCATTTTGTACTCCTCTTCAATCTATGACATTAATTAGAATAAACAGTCCTTGAGTTTTTTATTAATCTTAAATGATTTATCCTGTATTTCAATATATGCAGAATGACAACAAAAATGAAAGGGCTCTATGATCTTTTTTCATAAAAATCACAAATAATGAACAGTTGGTAGGTTTTAACACACATTGTATTACCACAAGGCAATTTAAACTATCTGTAACACACAGGGATATACGCAATTTGATGAAATGGACCAACAGTCAACTTTTCTATTAAGGGTTCTTTAAAGTTTGTTTTAATTACTATTCATGCTTACCATCCCTTCATCCAACAGTCTTGGATACTCTGCAATGATTTCTCTGACTGTTCTAGCTTTGTCGTTGATCCACTCCCTTCTGTACTTCAAACTATCTCGCATGTAGTCAATCACCTTGGTAGCTGGTTCTGTATTGTCCTTCAACCACTGGATCTTGTCTTTAGTAGAATCAGACATCTCAAGAGGTTCCACATCAGGGTCAGCCTCTGCTCCACTCTTAGCTGTAACTATGAATGAAAGTCAATAGCAATTGCAAATTTATGTGTAATCACTAAAACTGTGTTTGGTGGTTAAGCATACTATGGTCAATTTACCTCAAATTGTTTTTGGGGGATGCCATAGAATGTGTGAATCAACAAGGTTGTAAGGGTATTTAATTTAAATGTTTCAAGCTGCATCTTATAAAAATGACAAGTCCCATTTTCCAGTGCTGGAGGTGTCAAGACTGGTCTCAGACTCGAGACAGTCTTGAATCATTTTATTTGTGTACTCGGACTCGGATTTGGTCTTGGATTACAATGACTCGAACTCTGCTGGTGTGGACTTGAACAACAGCACTGTCAGTTTCTTAAACACAAATTTGAGTTTAAATTTTTCATTTTGCAGAAAAGTACATGATGAATTCAAGTAAGACTTACTTTTCTCTGAAGCTTTAGTAGACAAGCCCTTCTGAATCAGTTGTTTGCGAACATAACGAAGATGTTCTTCAAGGTATCCAGAGGCAGGACATTTGCTAGCTCCTTTTGTATAGAATGCTTCCTAAAAATAACCAATTCATATCTCAGTGTGAATATTTAAATATAAATAAACCAAGTGGTAGCTTAAAAGAGTAAGTTTGTTCTACCTGTTCAGATTTTCAAAATAAAACAGAAATACCAAAGTAAAAGTGAAACGTGAGTACTTACATATCCAGTGATCCCCTGTGGGTCTTTCAGTTGTGGAAACACCGTGATGACACTGTCAGCAAGAGCACTTTTCACATATGCGCTTGGACTGCAATTAAAATGGAACAGATATTGTAGACTTACATGTGTTTATGCTGCTACTAACAACTAGTAAACTAAGAAAAGAAATGGCAGTATGAATCAAGTGAAACTAAATCAATAACATGTTAAGTTAAAATAGTATGTAACAATAGTCCACACTGGTTTGCAGCTATAAAACTTGTGACACATACATGTAACATGAATGCCAAACAATTGGCACATGGTTTTACAACGAACAACATAAAGGTACAGTAGCAAAAGCCAAGAACTTGTACTTTTTAGCCCAAATATAACTTACTTTTTCCCATGAGTCTCCATGAGGTGTGAAACAAGAATGCTCACAAGATTATGCCGCATCTTTTTTGACAAAAAACCATGTGTCCTGATGTGCTGTATCACATTTTGCCCTCCAACTGTGTTGTTGAGAATATTCTTGACATCCTGAAATCAACAAATTAAAGGTGTTACTCATTTTGAGTAAATCCAACAAAACAAAAAAGTGTCTCCATCTTTGTTGCCCTTTATTTGAGTTATTTTATACTTTCTTTACAGAAAAATGCATATTCTTGCTACAATACTCTTTATTTTCCCATGATTATACTTACAAACAAGCACTTCCTCTGACGTTTGGCAGGTGCCATCTGTGACGAGGGAAAAAGTGTCTCTGTTGACGAGGCTGAATCTGAAAAAAGGTCGGGTTGTGTAGACACTGATCCTGAACTGTTCAGGTCCGATTGTTTGAATGAAGCCGATATCCATGATCCAACATCGGAACTTTCTTGAAGAAGATTAATGGGAATGTTCACGACTTCCTTCTGCTGAAACTACAAATAACAAAATATAACAACAATTAAAATAGAAAAACAACAAATAAAAATTATTCAATTTACATGTATGTGACACCCCCCCCCCCAAGAAAAAGGGGGGAGGAAACAGTGTTTCTGCAAAAGTTGGTAATTCCCTCACGTATTAGACTTGACTCAAGTCCCAATCCCGTGCCATCCCAAGAAAACTACTGTTTTGTGTTGTTCTGCATTCCCAAACCTGTTCCGCATGCGGGACAGGGACTTGACGATGTCGCAGTCGCCTGGTATGTAAATGTATTCACTTATGAATATGTAACATTGTTATGTGATACGTTTTGACCAACCAAACGCACCCAAAAAGAAGACTAGTTCATTTGTCATTTGTGGGTTAAGTACTTAGTTGATGATTGAAATACAATTTTTAATAACCAATTAATTATAATAAAAAAATGTTCATTTGAATTTAAGTAATATGTTGTAACATACATTGGGGTCATTTTTTTTCTTCAAAATTTGAATTTTGGGAAGTGCAATAAAACGACTTATGACACCGACACCCCCTTGCCTGCTAATGAGTTTACCCGCCCCACTGTCTTCCACACTGTGATGTCACGGAGTATAATGAATATTTTTCTGGCGGGGCAGCGCTTCCACGCTCCCATTGGTTTTGTACATCTCCCCATTTGGGGAGGTTTTCCTATAACGTGCAGAGTAAGAAACGACATCGTCAAGTCCCATTCTCGGGACCACATTTTTGACGGCGAGCGCGCACTATACTGTGTATGCTACGTGTTGTTTTATAGTAAGTTTGGGTATACATGTATGCTTAGGGACCTCTCACACGAGAATGGGACTTGAGTATCTATTGTAACAAAGTCATTCTCAGAGAACAAATGAATGACAAGTTTTAACGACAACAAATGTACTGTTGTAGCTGCAGATGTACGAGTGTAGGAGTAGATCCCTTTTATATACTGAAAATGTGATATTTGCTGAATTACTCGGGTGCTGTAACTGGGTCCTACGTTTCCGTAAAGGAGACATAATGGTGTCCCATTCTTTTGAAAAATGAAAAACAAACTGTGATGTCATCAGTACCAAAAGGTCTGTTGGCTGTTGGATGGAAACACATCAGATAAATTAGGTGGGAAAAGAAGAAAAAGTAGTGTTGTTTTCCAACAGTGGCTGGGGTTTGTTAATCTATTACTTTACCAATGTACCATATAACCTTACCTTTCAGTTAGACAATGTTTACCGGTGCTACAATGTACCAACACAGGTCGGTCTTGCTGTAGCATTTTGTCACATGTAATGGTCGGCAAAGAAATAGGTCCTGGGGCTGAATGATGATGTGTGTCTTGCATTCTGTCACAGCATACGCATGTTTTTGCCTGTTGTAAAAACTTGTTTCCCACAAACAAGCAACAAAGTACACATCTCTGTCATTTATTACAATGTGCTTCACTTGTGCAAACTGTGGCCCTTTGTCATCCCAGTCAGAAATGATCATGCAGTTTGGTTTGAACTCATATGATTGGATACGAATGCTCTCTGACATGGTAACTGTATCATCCTGAGTGCATCCAAGGGTTAAACACATCTCCTGTGCCCCCTCTAATGATGAAACCAAAGAAGGCAGTTGTTCCTGTATTTCCATGTCACAGCTTTGTGGTTTTCTGAGCAAGAAGACATAGCTTTGTTGTCGTTGGTGTCTCTCTGCTACTGTTTTGGCGATGTTCTTGAAGTTGTTACATGCACGGGCCCATCGTTTAAATGGTTTATGTTTGCCTTCTTTGCGAATGCTTGAGTATTGGACGATTGGTCCCAGTACTTCAATCAGGCGAGGATAGTGGACCAAAAAGTGCTGTTTGGGTATGAGATGTCTGTCTTCAAACAGCTCAAGGAAGAGTTGATGATGATCCCTGATCAATGCCCTCAACATGTGTATGCCTGCACGGCTAATGTAAGGTGACATGACTATTTTGTATATATCCATGAGCATAAGAAACAGTTCCCAAACATCACATGAGTCATCAACTAAGTCACCTATGATCAACGGAAAGTAACGTGCAAGGCAACTCATTTGAGCAGCTTTTTGGCCACTTGGGGAAGAGGGATTCATTAGTGCAGAGGGCTTGATTGGGCTTGGTTTGTTTTTTTTGTCAACAAATCCATAACTGAATGAAGATATACGATCATTCAGTTCTTGCAGAGAGAAGCAGCCTTCTTGAATCAACAGGCCAATCACAAGGTTGAATTCAAGGGGGATTATTCCCTCCAGGAAATCATGCATGACATCAGGGGTGTAATTTTGACACACGTGGAAGCTTTCAAGTTGATTCAGCTCTGAGTTCCGCTTGACACCAGTTTTTGAGACGTCATTCATAACAAGATCCTCATCAAAGTTTTGTTTATCCCGCAGCAAAGATAAATCTTCTACAACTTGAACGTGTAAAACATCCTTAGGAGCTTTACAAAATCTGCACGCATAATTGGCACTGAAACTACCAACAAATCCAAGCAACTCATGAAGTCCAAGATTGTCGCCAATAACTTGGAAGAGAATCGGCCTCACGATACCTGTATATGAATCACATGCAATTTGAATACCCTCTCTTTCCATCTCCTTGAAATCATTAACCATTACAGAAAGTACTTTGTCAATGCCATACTCGGCAACAACTGATCTCTCTGAACATGCAGCCAATAAAATGTTATTGAGTGATGATTGAAATTTCGCTGGTAGACAAACAAGGCTGATGTAGAATGCAGTGAGCTTGTGAACACCCTTTTTTGAACCTAGGGGGTTCCCTGTTTCGTAATCGTCACTGTATAACAAAACAGGGATTACTACCTCACCAGCCTTTGCACAATGACCTCGGAAGTAGCTTCCATCACGATAGGTTTTTAGCAGGCACTCATCCTGGGAAGGTTGTTGCTCAAGAATTGATGTCATTACTCCTGGTTGTTCTAAATGCTTTGCTATTGTTTTTGCCATTGGCACATACTGGAATGTGTCTCTTTTCAGTCTCTGTTTAACTCCTCCTGTTGATGTATCACTTTGTGACACGAAAGACCTACCAATAGAGATCTCTTGTGGGCTTATGAGAACTCCCTTTGATTTGAAAAAACTGTCTTGTTGACTGGGTGTTCGAAGTCCTTCAAAAGGCTGCCTTAAACTATCAAATTCCATCAACAGTGCATCAAACCTTGCAGAATCAGTCTCTCTCAGCAAACCATCACCTTTTATTTGATTGACAACTGACACAAGCTTTTTTCGCAGATGACCAACAATTGCCTGAACTAACTCTTCAGTTTCATCAATGACCTTCTGAATACTAGAGTAAGGCACAGAAGAAGCCTTTAAGTCAGCAATGAAAAATGATGCAGCTTCTAGAATGTCATCTTTGTTCATCGATGGTGACTCATCATCACTCTCTAAATCATCAGGTTGATCATTATCTGCGGGGTAGTTAAATTGGCTACCGCCTACATCATCTTCATGTAAATCAAGGTTAGCATCTGCTTGATCATGGGAGTGCTTCAATATAATATGGCGTTTATATGATGACACATGTGTAAATGTCTTTAGACATCCCTCCTGTCTGCATGTGATGTATGTAGAGGTACCACACTGCACATTGTGGATATATTTTAAATGAGTAAACAGTTTATTAACTCCACCATCAATGACATTAAGACACCTGAAACAAATCATCTTGACTCAATAACTTACATGGACCTTCCAATTTTGCATGAACTTTACTCTTAGCCCAATCTGCGGTATCAACTGCTTTATGTCTTCTTCACTGAGAAATTGCAGAGCTTCTGCATCAATGTAGTTTTCTGTTAAATAAAATGTAAACAAAATTTCATCTAGTTATCATGATGTAAAACAGTTAAATAAATTTGGGCATATGACATCCTGATTGAAAATAGTTACAATAATGGTAACTTCCGGCGAGGGTCGAACCTCGCTGAGTGTTACAATTGTTGCAACTAGATTGAAAACAGCTTGTAACTACAAAGTTTTGTTTTACTGGTATGTAGATTATCAACTGACACCAGCCTACCGTTTTAACCCAAGACAGCCTGCCTGCCAAGTGTTGTACGTGTATAAATTAGTGGCAGTAATTGTCACTGCTTTGAATAACCACACCTATTCTTTTCACTTATCATTGGGGCTAGAGATTGACAAAAATAAAAGGATTGCCAAAATGTATACAATAATACATAACAATCAGAATAGGTACAGACAACTTCAAACTTGATTTAAATGCAAGTGACTATTCTATTCTAATAACTTGCTCAATGGTTTAGTTATAATGTATAGGCCTATATATGGGCAGCCGGCCTAAATGCTTATTAAAATTAATGATGATTCATGTAGAAACCTGATCATTTTGGTTTAATCAAATCTCCAAGAAGCATTCATTACAACTTTAAAATGAGCAATAACAGCAACACAAGCTTCCACCAAAAAAAGCTCAATATGAAACCGATGTCAGTGTGTAAACACTCACTCAGTTGCAACTAGGACAGGTCGACTGGCATAGTGGTTGTATTCATTCTTGCATTGTGGTTGTCTGCTACGCTAACGTTCATGCACTACACTATTTTTTACACACAGTATACATGTACATCCCATGCGCATACGTCCATACACAAAGACTTCAGAGTCACATCGGACATGCACAATCGAAGTCTCGATAAACACCTCGCAAAACTTTTGAAAAGGAATGTATTTATTTGATTGTTATCATAGAAAACCCCACTGAGCATTTAGAAGTAATGACAAGATTAAACTTACCTGCAAATGTATCTTTTAGCTGGGAGACACCCCACTCATCAAGCATTTGGTCCACCATGACGATGTCTGGATGTGATGATTCCGTCGTGTGCACGCCGCGTCCACATGTCCCAGATAGAGACCAACTTATGGTCGAAAAGCGTAGGTTGTTTACCCAATGGCTGAGTCTTTTGATACTGGTATACCCAACTTTGAGGCAATCAACGTATAGTTGCCCAAGTTTGGTTAAAAGTTTATTTTGGTCCGGTTTTTAACCATTTATTGCATAACAAATGACCAACTTCGATGACTCTTAGAACAACAACATTTTATGTTTGTCTCAAAGACAAAAAGTACCCATTATTGGATAAATATTTACCAACAAATGCGTTATTAAGTTTACCCAACACTACAGTTACCCAATATTTTTACAGTGTAGTATGAAATATTTATTCCGTAAACTCATTGATTCGGTTGACAGAAAAAATTAGCTGAGGTTGTTGTTTTGTTTTTATTAACAATAATTTGCCCGGATGCCCTGCAGGGTGAGAATGGAAATAATATTGTCTTGACGTTTTAGACGTTAGAGTGCTGCTTACCTTTAACGCTCCACTGCAACTCGGCGTTTATTGCAGCGCTTTCATGGCACGCCTCGGTGGGCAGGGGACAAATTGTTTAAACAAGAGAGAACACAATCACATCATCTCGTGTGTAAATGAGGTTTGTCGGCAACCTCGCGTAAACGCACGGTCGTCTGCTCTGGGCACGTGAACGCCTACTATATATTGATGCCATCTCCGTCGTGTTCCCTGTCTACAGCTATACCATAGTGATTTTGATCATAGAGAAGGACCATCGTCTGTTTTGCTGTGGTTAGCTAATGGAACTATTTCGAGGAACTGTGCCTTTGATGACACAAGATCCAGAACTGAACTATTGCAGTCAATCCAGATTTCCACCTTCGTCCAAGTGACACCAGAGCACACAAGCCCAACCCAGCTACCCCCACCCTAATCATTCACCGCAGCCCACCACCTAACACCACCCACTACACTCCAGCGCGTTTGAACTCGGCCCTGCATCACGTATTGATACTCGAACAGCCCAACCCCACCTGTTACCCTCAAACGCCGTCAAACCATGGTTACCTAGTACCTCTACATATGGGCCATATGGTTTCAATGATCACTGAGCCCAACCACACCTACCCAAACCCCATTTACCCCCATCGTAGCCCACTCCTGCTATCCAAACAGCCCAACTCCACCCACAATCACCTTAACCTATTCAAACCTTATAGCCCACTTCAATCTGTCACACTGCATCTAAATCGCTTTGCAAATCAGACAAAATGGGTTATTATGATAATCATCAAAGGCTTTACGGTGTTTATCAGTTTTGACTGTATTTTTTTGTTATAATTTAGTACATGTTTACAACAATTTCCAAGTAAATGCTCGTGACGCATTACTTCTCAAAACCTATTTTTACCACCTTCGACCGTTCAGATTACTTGACCAAAGCCGAAAGCTTTCAGTAATCAGTTAGCGAGTATAATTTCATCTGCCAACTCGTCTGTAGTAAGTAATCAATGGGACATACACTTCCGGATTCCGTCTGATGGCTGCTGACATATCTAGAGGCACTTGCGACCCGAGTGGGAGACTAGTGACTCCAGGGCCATGTTCAAGAGGGGGTTGCGCATCCTGCCTCATGAGAAGTTCCCGGAGTGACCATCATGTATAGGTTACTAGTGCTGATGAAAGCTGGGGGCTCAATTGCACAGGGACCAACTCCCACTTGGACAACATAGCAGGAAACAAATTAAGCCGATCATGTAGGGACCTGGAAACTTGAACATCACACTGTTATTTGGATGGAAGGATTTCCTTGCAGAGTGAAATGAAAGTTAAAAGAAACTGCTCAAATGTCATGTTTTACAACAGACTATTGTAATAAATTAGTATCATGTCTTTAGTCGTTAGTGTGTTCAATGAGGGGATTGTGCATCCTGCCTCATGAGAAATTCCCGGTGTGACCACCATTATGTCCTACGCGGTTGCTGAAAGCTGGGGGCTAAATCCCAACAGGGACCAACTCTCACTGGCTCCAAATCAGGAATGAACTGGAAACTTGTTATGACCAATACATATCACTGGTTATTTGGATGGCAGCATTTTTTTGCAGAGCCAAGTTTTTTTTTTCAGCAAGAAAATTGTACTTGTAAATGTATATGTAGCGCCTTGGAACAATTTCTGTTGATTTTGGCGCTTGATGTCTTCTGATTGGTTGATTGATTGATTTAGGTAAACTTAAAATACTGTTCATCCTATTGTCTGGCTGCTTTGACAATGCGACAAAAATCGATTAGCTTCTGATGTGCCTTTTCGCCAAATGAATACATATCGTAGGACGATTACGAATAAAGAATTCATTCCTCCACATTACAAATAAAATTGCGACCTTTTTGAAAAAAAAGAAGAAGACAAAAAAGAAAAAAAAGTCTTCGATTTGCTGGGTCGCCAAACATGTGTGAGCCAAGAGCATTTTACTCATGAAAGACATGCGTGGGTTTGTTTCAACATGTGTATCAACTCAACGTCAGTTGAAACAGTGCCACAAGGACTGATTGCAATTTCATAATAAGTTCATGTTGTGTTTGCTGTTAACTTATACACTGGATCTGCACCGTGGAAAATGGCATGTTTTCAACTGTAGGCTCTAACTAGCTTGAAATAAAGGACAACGGGCGCAGCGTAACTACGCAATTTACATGTAAACTCGATTAAGTTGAAAAGGCTACA
Source organism: Asterias amurensis (assembly GCF_032118995.1). NCBI lineage: Eukaryota > Metazoa > Echinodermata > Asteroidea > Forcipulatida > Asteriidae > Asterias > Asterias amurensis. The sequence continues at coordinate 9,581,822 of NC_092651.1, forward strand.
TACTATAGTGCTGAACGATGACCCGAAATCGAGTCGGTTCGCCAGAAGTGTCACTGACTACGGAATGCCTGGGTGTGTACTTACACTGCAGAAGACTTTTTCGAAGCTATAGTTATATACTGTACTTAATAGTGTTTATGCTTTTGATATCATCTTATATACCACAAGGAAAACTGGTCTGATATAATGTCTATTTATGACTATTTTCACAGAGATCTGATATAACTATAAGTTAGGCCGAGTATACATTACTCAAAGCTCCTTTACTCAGTATTTATATTTCAGATATCAAACAATATACCACAAGGAAAACTGGCTTGGTTTATTGTCTATTTATGACTATTTACACAGGGATCTGGTACATACATTTATACAGACCCATTCAAAGTTACTTATACTGATAGTATTTATATTTTAAATATCATAATTATAAACCACACGGAAAACTGATCTGGTATTTTGTCAAATAATGACTATTTATACACATTTGGTACCAATGATAGACTTATTCTAAGCTATTTATAATTGGTTTTGATATTTTTAGATATCAAATGATACACCACAAGGGAAATAAGATGGATTATTGACTAGTGATGATTATTTTAAACTGTGTAAACATACAGTGAAAATAACCCTTTGTAAATGCAGTTCGCGAATATGCCCTTTCAAGCAATTTTATTCTGCATATCTAGTTTTCTTAAAAAAGAGTTATGACATGCAGTCTAAATATAGTGCAAACGAACTGACTGTTTTGGATTAATGTTTTTATTTAAATGCGGTATTCAATATACGCTTATGATGGGTAATTTCTTCCCCCAAACTTTTTTCCGTATTTTTTTCGTATATATGTTTCCGTAAGTGTTGAAAATTGACACCATGTGTGTTGTCACATTAAGAACCCCCACAACAACAAAATCAAATCAAATGTTACACCATAACTCTATTTTAAAACAATTACGCTTGTCTTATTTTAACAACATATAATGGTAATTTTGATCGCCATCCGGTATCTAAATGATGTGGCAACACAGATTAATTTTAAGCAAACTTGAACCTCTGTCAATCTGGCACGTATATGTCGGTTTGAAGAGCAATTCAAAAATACCACAGACGGCTTCGCTATTCCTTCTTGGTGTATAGCGCGTCACGTGGGGGGTGTTTTAACGGTTGGTAATGACCACGACCCTGCTGGTTTTCAACGGCCGTCTTAAAATACCTCGTCGCTACCCTTTTATTTCGTTATTAATTTTGTTGGCGGGGTTGTTTGGGTGGAGTATAGGGTGATAGGTTGGGGAGGAGTGAGGGTTTGGTGGTTGCCCAGGAGAGGTCGAGAGCATTACGGAGCCAGTGATATTTGTCATGATGACAAATGCCACTGTGCCAGCTGCTCGATGTAAATCAATGGCCGTGATAATTAAACACGAGGTGACCATCTCGACCCCATCCTCGAGTTTCTCAGTGTGCAGCCTTAAATACCACACAACGGTGTCTACTGTTGTTGGAAGAGTTAGGATGGTTTCAATGAACACACCAAATAAGCACACACAGCTGTGTTACAAACACTCTGTGGACAATCCGTTGTTCTTTACACTTCAGGAAAATCATATTTGTCAACACCATAAGAAACACTGTGTGGACTTGTGTAAGTCGACATATTTTTTCAAGTCTTGCAATGTGTGGACTTTTTTTGTTCTCAGGTCGACACTTCGTGTAAGCGTTAAAACACACACAACAAACCACACAGCTGTTTGGAAGATTGGATGTTTTCAATGAACACACCAAATAAGCACACACAGCTATGTACGTGCTACAAACACTCTGTGGACATTCCTATGTTCTGTACACTTCACGAAAATCACATTTGTCTACACTGTATTAGAAACACTGTGTGGACATGTGTACGTCCACATATTTTTCCAGTCCGTACATTTTGTGTACCTCTTTCGGGTTTAGTTTAAACACTGCAGTCAAAGCAATCATCGATATAAATTATTGTTCAGGAGTCTTCAAGTGGTATCAAATAATGTTTCAAATGAGTTATTTGTATGGATGATTGGTACTGTATGATGAGGTATCAATATTGGTTTGCGGTAACACCGTGTGTGTGCTACCGTGGATTTCACAAAGAGTTAAGACTAGTCTTATCTCGAGTTAGGACGAGTTACTCGTCCTTACTTAGGGACTATAGCCATAAGTTTTTAATATCTCCTACTAAAGGAGTTCTACAGAGAGCTTGTCTTGCTTTATATTCTACTACCACGGAGTAGATTTGGGTAATTCGGGAGACTTTGGGACTGGTAATGGTTTATCACCAGTGAGCTTTCAGATTGAAAGCTTGTTTCCGATGACTACAATATTTTGTAGATCGGGATTAAGGAGTTACAGTGTACTTTCCAAGGTCTGTCAGTCCGCGCAGAGCAATGGTGTGTACTTGTTAGCATACAGTGTGGTTAAGCGGCCTTCAAGAACGTGGAGTCCAACCGACTTGATTGCCAATTAATTAACTTCTCTAATTGGAATATGTAATGCAGAGCAATCTTTGGAATTTGAATGCGACCTTCATCGCTAACCCCTTTCAGTGGAAAATATTTCCAATTATCTGACGTGGACAGTTATAGAATTGTCAATTAAAAAGCAATTATTTTCAAGAATGCACATCATCAAACCAAACAAAATAATTTTTATGTCAAGGTGAACCGGCGTTTACTGAAACGAATAAATTTTTAAAGTATTTTTTTAATATTATTTTTTGAAATGATTTTTTTTTTTGTATTCGTGGGTTGTATAAAGCGTAGGAGGAATTGAATCAAAATAATTGTTTCATATTATGAAGAGGTTCCGGTATGACGGCATTCACAATAGTATACATTAGCCCTCGTTAAAAAGAGCCATGCTAAATTTAAAAAAAAAAAGGGTTCTGCTTATTAAAAAACAAAAGAAAATACATTACAGGCCCCAAATCTCATTTATACAGAAAGATTAAACCTTGTACCAACCCTTATAAACTCTGTGTTTTAAACTCAGATAAGAGCTCCGAAGAAGTATAGTGATAAATAGCATAATGTTTAGATGATCTTCCCATGAAGGGTACTCGGCAAACTCCCACAAAGGGGATATCGACGCCAAGCTGGCAACAACCAATATGTCTCATTACATTGGTGTACAGTCTTTGATTATGAATTGCATTTACCAAAAAAACTGCGATTCAGTAACTAGCCGACAATACTTGTTTTAGTCTTTGTGAAATCAGCAGTTAGCTTGGTAGTGTTCGGACCCACAACCTCGTAATCGCAAGTCATGCAGTCTAACCAAGTAGTCAGAAAAGCAAGAGATGTTCAAAGAAACTTGAAAAATTGCTCATCTTTGCGTGTGGAAAAAACTACCGATGCGGAATGTCTGAGTTTGACTAATTGAAACACCTGTTGTCTGTAAGGCATTGATTGGTTTACATTATCGAGTACCAGAACCAAGTCGTATTGCTTTCGATTGTCGTGTAGCCATCAGCACGACTCAGCCGGCGGGCTCCCCTGCCATGCAACCCAGGTGTTAGTCTCTGGTGTGGCCCGGTGAACATCATCAGCCAGTACATGACGACAAAGGTTTATTTTATAGCCTTGAGCAACCCAAAATATTGAGATTTTTTAAAGCTGAATCTGAGACGTTCTCATGCAATGACTATCTTTCTCGTTCATATAAGTCCTTTTGGAAAGTGATTTCTGCTGAAAGAGATTTGTGGTGACGCTTAGAATGAGGATTCGAACCTTGTCCCGTTGGTATTTGACTGTTTGGTAGCATGGCTTCTATTTGATGAAATGATAGTGGTTAAATGCATCCACGTAACGCCCATGGATCCTTGTCTTTGATTAGAGGATTTTCGATCACGTGATATGTGAAGGGATTTCTGTTAAAGAGATTTCGTGATGAGGTTAAGAATGAGGATTTGAACCTTGGCCCGTTGATCCTCAACCCCCCCTTCCCACCGCACGAAACTAAATTGGTTCCCAGTACTTGTTTGGTGTGGTCAATTACACAATGACTGGGAGATGAAATTACTAAACGGCAGTGGGTTAAATGCCTTCACATATCGCCCATAGACCCTTGTCATTTGATTGGACGATTGTCGGTCACGTGACACTAAAGGTGATTTGTGTTAAAGAAATTTGGTTTAGAATGAGGATTTGAACCTTTGCCCGTTGGTTTAAGCCAACCCCTCCCCTTACACGAAACTAAATCGGTTAAGTGCTTGTTTGGAACGCGGTTTGCAAAAATGACCGTGAGATGTGTTATGCCTTCACTTAAACGCCCATCGATCTTTATCATTTTGATTGGAGGATTCTCCATACGTCATAGGCCGTGCAATGTGGTACTTCTCTTGGAGTATTTTCGTCCTTTCCTTTGTGGGAAGTGCACACTGGACCACGTTATGACGCAGCAGTATACAAAACGCCCCCGTCAAGTGGATTTCCGAACCAAATCGAGTACTTTTTTTAAAGATGTTACATTTTGTGTATAGTCCTTTCAGCCAAGTGAAAACCCGGTTGGATGTCAAAGAAAAGTAGATGATTGACGAATCATATTACGTATTGAAAAACAGAACAGAGTGCTGATTTGTGGGCTTTCTGCATACTGTAAAGAGTGTCAAACAGTCTTGTAGTTATCGAATGAAATTAAACAATATTATATAGATTATGTTATGGAGTTATTCAACGCTTTACTTCATGCCTACACCCCCTTCCATCCTGTACAAAACGCTGACGCAAAGATGATAACATAAAGAAAGTCAGCACACGTTCTGATTATATGGAATTAAGTCAGTTTGTACCGGCAGGTCAAGCGTATTGATTCATTTTGCTTTGTCCTCCAAATGGCCATTTCCCTCCCTGCTGAAAAGGCTGAAATTCAACCTCAACGCTAAAAAAAAAATTCTTAAATGATAGTTTCGTATCTTCATAATGAGTAGTTTTCTCAAAGGGCCTTAAAGAGCATGTACCATTTTGATAACTGCACGGAATTGTTTTTTTTTTGTGGCGAAAGTAGGAGACCCTGATTTGAGTAACTGACTGATGATATTGATTATTATTGATTATTATTGATTAACATGATCGGTACTGATGGTATCGGTTATTGATAATTGGATTCCATACTTGATTTAGATGTGTATGATATGTACCCTTTATGGTGGTATGGATATTTGAGTGAATCTATATATTGGCCATGATTTATTTGCATGATAGGATACTGACGCCATCGATTAGTAAGCTGTTCCACCTGATCAATTTTGGATGATTGATAGGTATCGATTATTACGAGAAGCTGTTTTGTCCGATTGATTATGAAATCAACAAAATGTATGAAACACCTGTATTTCAACATCACACACTGTAACAGTAAACAAAATCTAACGCACCCTTCTAACGGGATCGCCGAATCTGATGATTTTTTGTTGAAGATAAATTGATTACAAACTTGTTGATTTAATAGATGATTTAAACTTGATGATAATAATAGTGCGATGTTACGGTGTTTTTATAACGGTATACTCTTCCCAACATTAATTCTGTTAAAGGCAGTGTACACTATTCGTACTTGACGAAGAACAGTCTTCTCACTTGTATAAAACACTTGTCTCAACTTATGAAAATTTGAGCTCAATCAGTCGTCGAAGTTGCGAGATATTAAAGAAAGAAAAAACACCCTTGTCAGGCGAAGTTGTGTGCGTTCAGATGCTTGATTTCGAGACCTCAAATTCTAAATCTGAGGTCTCGAAATCAAATTCGTTTAAAATACTTCTTTCTCGAAAACTACTTCACTTTAGAGGGAGCCATTTCTCACAGTGTTTTTACTATCAACCTCTCACCATTAATCATTACCAAGTAAGGTTTTATGCTAATAAATATTTTGAGTAATTACCAATAGTGTCCACTGCCTTTCATATAAACACTTTAGGAAAATTGAAGGCAATAAGTGGACTTAAATTAGTTGTTATTCTAACAACTGATATTTACAGAGCCTTTCGAAAGGTAATTTGATAAATTTGATAATTTCTGTTGACCGGAACCCTTTTAGTTTCTTCTATGACTGCCGTATCATCATCACTTTGAAAACAACAATCTCAGGTATAGCTTTGCAGATAATCTCTGCCCTCAACAAGACTTTGTTTCACCCACGGGGTATAACCTTTAAGTTCAAAACATTCCTTTGACAATTTGGTTCGACCGCGACATTTAAGTGTTCCATGGTTTTACGCAATATGATCCAGTTCATCTTATTTGGCCACGTAACGGTTGACGTCACCCGCTCGGGGAAGGATCACCTAATATACTTATTGAGAATTTCCGAGGACAATGGAAAAGGAAGTTGAGTAAATTGGTTTGGTTTTGATTGATTGATGATGAGTTTGAAGCTGGGGTGATGGTTTTTGATTTAGCAAATTAGAGGCTGGGGTATAGTCTTCTTTCGGGTCGCCCACAAGATAAATTACAGGTAATATAGGCTCTGTTAACCTCATAAAAACAATTTTTCCTGGAGAAGGTTTCGAGTTTGTTAATTTGTTCATTGTAGTAGATCTTCCCGCCAAGGGAACTCGGAAAACTCTCACAAGGGGATATAAACGCTAAGTTGGCCACAGCCAATCTCTCTCATACAAACATTGGTTTAACGTCTATGATTTTGGATTGTACAAATCAAGAATAAGTTTGGACCATACCCTTCTACGAGTCACCATGACCCGTTTGGGGTCAACACGGTCTAGGAAAACACGGACCTGACCCAAATATCTGAATTTTCAATACGAACTCGGACTGTGTGCATAATCACCCAAACACCATTGTGTTTTATTTTGATTACTTTATGGTCGGAAGGATTAAAAGAAAACTACACTAGAAATTTACTTTACAAGGTTTTACTAGACTGTCCCTTTAAGTAAACGCCATCACTAAATTGCGTTTTTAATATAAACATGTCTTGATTTGATTCATTTATTTAAAGGGTATTCTTCTTGTGCAAGATTGATACTCTAATTTCTCATTCGATGTATAAATCATTCACTATGTTTTCTTAGCCTCGGGCATTGTAAACCAAAGTGGACACAGTTTTTGTCCAACTATGATCGAAAAGTAAATTACGTTTTGTCTGTCAATAGGCAAACGGAGTTTCACTAGCGATATACACTCCACTTAAAGGCACTGTACACTTTTGGTACTTACTCAAAATAACTGTTAGCATTACAACTTACTTGGTTATAAGCAACGGGGAACTGTTGATAGTATAAAACATTGTGAGAAACGGCTCCCTCTGAAGTTGCATATTTTTGAGAAAGAAGTAATTTCTCACTCAAATATTGAAAGACTTCACCTGAAACCTTTAATTATGTTCTAAAATCACACATATCTGTGCAACAAGGGTGTTACTCTCGTGCAACTTCGATGACCAGTTGAGCCCAAATTTTGAAAGGTTTTGAATTGTTATTTTGTGCACATGTTGGGATGCACCTAGTGAGAATACTGGTCTTTGACAATAACCAAAGGTGTCCATGCCTTTAAAGTCGAGCAAGATTTTTGGAGGTGGACTCTCTTTAAGTGGATTGTGTAGTGTTTTCGGAAGATTTTATCGCAGTTCCACAAAGACTTGATTTGTGTTATTTCGGTCTCGAATCTGTTCCAAATATTATGTATGGTATCACAGTGTTGTTCGGAATAAATAATACGCGTTGTTTGTCTTGTGTTCTGAAGGGCAAGGATTGGCTTATCCCTGACCTAAATGCAACTAGGAAGAAACTATAAATAAATAGTGACTTGCGGGAATCGTGTGTAAATCTCTTTAGTGTGAGTGTTGAGAGCCGGGTGTGGTCTCGACTTTTCGAACAGTTTACTCTGCTCGTCTTCAGGAGAAGTTAAATGAAACGACTAGATATGAGGAGAGGTTGGGAGGCTCATACAGGCATCTTGAATTATCCATGTATTTATTGAAGCAGATGAGTCAGTTCCAGAAAAGACTTGGGTGCCAGTCGCAGCATTGGTAACAGTTTGGTATTCTGGCTGGTATTCTAAGCGAACATGTTTTTGTGCTAAGCAAGTTTGTTTGCTAAGGCTTTATGAAATTGGGCCACGATCGTTTTCTTACATATAGGAACTCCATGCATTTATTGAAACAGACATACATGTAGTCAGTTCATAAAATGACTGAGGTACGTCACAGCAATGAGTACTGTTTGGTATTCTGGATGGTTACCCATTTGTGCTAAGCATATTTGTTTGCTTACAGGCTTAATAAATTGGGCTCTGACCATAAAGGAACTCCAAAGCTGACATCTTGCCGACATATATTTCCCCAAAGATCATTCTAAATCTTCAAGTGATAAAGTCCCATTATTTACCGGATGGCCCCAGTCGTTGTCCTGTCCCCAGTTGTTGTCCACATACAGTCTCCCATTTAGTCTAGTCTTGTGTTTACCCGTGTGCGCTATTCCCTGCTCTCGTATTAACACACACCTGGTTAACACTCTATGTTTCCATCCCATCAATTGCCTATGGGATATGATCATATTGATAATTAATAAGCCCAATATCCGCTCTAGACGCCTAGTACATATGGAGATCTCCGCGCAGCCTCCTTCTAAATCTGATTATTAATAATGAAACACATTTTCATATCGACATTGGAGCGAGTTATCTGTAGTACCTTGGGGGATGTTTGCGAGTGCAGTGTGCATCATGCGCTCATAAAAATCCAGTTGAATTGTTTGCATTGGATTTGATGCCCCTATAACATGCTTGCTTGAGAAAATAAAATACTGCGGTAGCAACTTCTGTCCAATTTACATAATGCATTAAAGAGATTGTCACCTTAAAAAGAAAGTGTGTTTGACATACCCCAAAACGTTCCTTTAATTTACAATAATAATCGCACAATTTTAGAGATTTTATTTGGCTTTTAACTCTATTTGAATACATTAAATGCAAAGTATACTTATAGTTTTCGGATGTAGATGTTTAAGATAAAACTAACATGTGGAATTAGTTTCAAAAGGTCGCCGCGTTTTTGAGACGTCGAAAATCCAGAGCGAATATGTTCATGCTGGGAAAAAATCCCCAATAGGAAAACACAATCTGAGAAGCGTTTGCTGCAGTAACGCTTCTCAAATTCAAATGTTTGGGTTATAGAAACTTAATTATTTATTTTTTTTTACATAACCATACTGCTTCGAAATGAGGAGTTTAAAAAAAACCGTTATACTATCGAAAGCTGTTGTAGGCTTCTTTTTAAACCAACAGTTTTTATTGCCTTTGGTTTTAGGAGTGATTGCAAATTCAAATTTTGGGCCATAGAAACTGATATATATTTTTAAATAACCACATTACTTCGAAATGAAATGTTTCTCAAAAGTATTTACACTATCGAAAGCTGCTAACTTTTAATAGTGATTACCAAACGTTACACCTTCCCTTTAAGGGCCGCAGATTTGAAAATTCAGGATTATCCCAGCCGGCTGTCTCCTACTTCCGAAAAGGATTGGAGTCTCTTGTCAGTTTATCTCTAGTAAGGCTCGTATATGATGAGATACATTCTGATGTGATGGGATACCATAGGCATGAAATATAAGCCCCTGGGTTGATTGGTATGTAGGATATATCATATGCAATTACTGCACGTAATCCCGGTGGGTTTAAACCAACGCACCTTTAGCTGCGTGCAGACACAGGGTGGATGGGTAAGGAATACTGAGAAATCTGCAACCGAAGAACGCAATTCATCTTTACACAATTTCGAACTCGAACATATATTTAAAGGTGGATAACATTAAACATCGAAGAGATGCGCAGATCATAAACTCTCAAAGGGAAACGTAAGTCATTGGAACTCTTAGATCGTAAATCTTTGGAATTCGTACAGATACGTAAATCACTGGAACCCGTAGAGATACGTAAATCATTGGAACTCTTACAAATACGTACATTATTGGAACTAGTAGAGGTACGTAAATCATTGTAACCCATAGAGAAACGTAAGTCTTTGGAACTCGTAGAGATACGTAAGTTATTTGAACTTGAGAAACGTAATGTCAATGGAACCCGTAGGGATTCGTAAATCATTGGAACTCTCATAGATACGTACACTATTGGAACTCATAGAGATACGTAAATCATTGGAACTCGTAGAGATACGTTAGAAATTGGAACTCGTTGAGATACGTAAATAACTTACAATACTGGAACCCATGGAAACATGACTTAATATAACTAATAGAGATGCGTAACTTATCTACACATTGCAACTCGTTTATATACTAATACTTACATTGTCTACACATTAACGTAAAAAAATAGATATATACGTAAATTGTCTTGACTTTGGAACTCGTAGAGATACTCTGACTTGTAGAGATACGTATATAAGTAAATTTACGTTTAGTATCCGTAAATTGTCTTCGCCTTGGAACTCATATCTGTATTGGCAACTGGAATAGATATACGTGAGTTATCTACACATTACAACAACTCGTATATACGCAAACTGTCTACACATAGGAACTCTTTTGTTATCCATCTGCAAAGTTAAGCACAAGATGGTAGACTTCAAATAGGTTTGTGAATTGTGCATAATAAGGTCTTCTTGATTTAAGTGTCCTTTTTATAGCTAAGTAAATCTAGAACTCTATAGTACCTTTGTAGAGCTAACTTCAAGTAACTAAAGGGCTAGTAACTTGTTGCGCTAGTATACCTTTGTTAGAGCTAGTAACTTTGCAGAACTATGATAGGCCTATCTTTGTTAACGTTTTTGTTAGGTAATGAGTTAAGGCAAATGGACGGTTTGATCCAAGCTCTCTGGCCATAACAGTCTGTCTCAAGAAACGAGTTCAGAATACCAGAGAAAAGACTTTGTGTTCTCTTCAACCACATAACTTTTCTTGATAAACGCTTTCTTCTTCCATTTTTTTTTCACAGTAGTGTTGATTTATAGGTCTACCGCGGATTGCATTCGGAGTAATTGTCACGTCGCACGAGTTGCATTCGTGGTGACATAATTGCTCCCGGGGCTCTAAAAGAGATGACGTAGATGGGCAAAAAGTACACCGAAAAACAACAATTTACGTCCATTTGTAACTTGATAGAGTCCAACCAATGTGTTTATACCGTATAGAGGGTATCTATTACCGTTAGGCTGGTGTGTTTCCGCAGATCGCACCTCGCCTCGTCTGGCGGTTTGCTTTACAGCCTGCAATTAAGTGAGTTCAACATCTGATTACGGATCCACAGAGCCTACCGTTCATGGTGTTTCTATGCAGACTGATTGAGCATAGCAAGCTGCAGCCACTGAGTGCAAATCCAATAAACTCACATCATCCCGCAGCAAAAAAAAACCTTCAAGATATAAACCGAGGGTTCTCCGCGGTTCATCACACATAATTCTGTTACAATGCCCGCACGCGTAATTACATCGGGTTTTCGGCGCGTAAGACTCGAGAATGTTACACGTTAGTAGCCCCCAGCGCATCCTTCCGCCATACTATACCGTCTTTAATACAAACTTGCCGCCTTGCAGCAGTGCTTGCCTTAGTCTCTATCTTCAGTCGCACCGACGTGGAGATGTTGTGCCGGTGGTTAGGGGACTGTGTTAGGCTACGACATCGACGCTTAATTCCCGCCAAATTTGAGACTAATCGACCACGCTAACCCATTGTGACATCTTATGTACATCATGACGTCCGCATCATACACGTTTGATTTTCCAATGTGTAAACAATCAGGGAGCGATGGGCGTTGTTTGCGATACCTCCTCCTCGCCGCTGTTGTTTTCACTGCCGTCGTTATCTCGCCCCGGCCATCTCAAGATATTTTCATAAAAACTGCCAGTGGGGATTCCTAATCAAAATAAGCCCATGTTGAGATAAAATGAATTTCAACTCGCCGTTCGAAATCGAAACTGGCACAAAGAACGTTATGCACGCAGTGTTGAGGGGATAGAGGTCCCTTTAAAAGTTTAGATCAAGATAACCATTGCACTTGAAAGTGTTTATATCAATGATTGAGAAAGCTCGCTTTATTATAGAGCTATTTTCGTGCAGGTTTCATTTTCCAGCCGCGCCTTCTTCAGCAAGCACATCAAGCTATTAATAGACATTGCTGTTTGTATAAGTCAACAAAAGACCATTAACACAACAAAATACAACAAAATACGAGACAAACAAACAAACAAACAAACAAACAAACAAACAAACAAACACACACACACACAACAAACAATACACATCCAACTCTCATTAAGTTTTCCATGTTTAAACCGAAATGAAAGCACACGATTGTGTGTTAATTTGTGCGGGCAAGTTGCCGCCGCCGTCAGGGAAAAGGTCAACAACAACAATAACAACAACAAACCAACAAACAGTAAACAAACACAAATATAAACCAACTCCCATTACGTATGCCCTGTTTTAAAGTACCGAAGTGAAAGCACGATTGTGTGTAAAATTGTACGGGCAAATTGTCGCTGCCATCAGGGAAAAAGGTCAACTACAACAACAACAACAACAACAACAACAACAACAACAACAACAACAACAACAACAACAACAAACAGTAAACAAACACAAAATATATAACCAACTCTCATAACGTATGCCCTGTTTTAAAGTACCGAAGTGAAAGCATACGATTGTGTGTCAATTTGTGCGGGCAGTTGTCGCAGCCGTCTGGGGCCGGAAAAGGTCAACCGTGCAACCGGGAATTTTGTTCAATTTTGGAAGTAGGTCTCGCCAGTAACTTAAACCCACCCACGTATGTGTGCACGTCGCCTTTAATGAATGCACTTCCGTGTATATATCACACGTTTGCATCACACATTAATGTTTTCTCACGTGCTTCGGTCCACTTCAATCTGAAGCTATGTAAATGTTGCTTGTGATGTTGTAGCAATCTAACACTTTTAAGAGCTGGAACCACATCGAAAGAAAACTAACATAAACTGGTAAGGGTTCGTATGTGCTTGAGAAGGAATTCACTGCGAGCGGTGGGCACCCAGTGGTGGATTTCACAAAGAGTTAAGGCTAGTCTTACTAGTTACTCGTCCTAACTTAAGGACTAGCCTTAAGATTTTTAGAACTCCGTAATAGTCCCCACTGTAGTCATATAAAGTTGGAACTAGGCCTCTCTTTTGAAATCGACCCGTGACTCTACTCAGTACACTCAAAATCAAACCTGATATTTTTCGCGACAATTTTCTGCCTCTTGTTCTCGCAAACGGCTAGGTTTCACTTGATCACGTACTAGCCAAGAACCCGGTGGAGAGAAGGCAAGTAATGAACATTTCAGTTTTGAGATGTTGGAGGAAAATCCCACAGAATTATTGAAGGGACAACCCAAGTCAGGCAGGGACTGAAAACCCAATCCACATAGTGCCCCGGCGTGAGTCGAACCGGGGTCCTATGGGGGCATGGATAGACCATTGGTAAAGCAAGGATTGGAGAATAGTGTGAATAGGGCTTTCCAGACTCATGAACTGATGGAAGGAGACCTGCTTCTCACCAGAAGCAGACCGGGGGTAAAGCAAGGATTGGAGTAGTAAGAGTAGGGCTTTCCAGACTCATGAAATGATGGAAGGAGACCTGCTTCTCACCAGGGGCAGACCGGGGGTAAAGCAAGGATTGGAGTAGTAAGAGTAGGGCTTTCCAGACTCATGAAATGATGGAAGGAGACCTGCTTCTCACCAGGGGCAGACCGGGGGTAAAGCAAGGATTGGAGTAGTAAGAATAGGGCTTTCCAGACTCATGAAATGATGGAAGGAGACCTGCTTCTCACCAGGGGCAGACCGGGGGTAAAGCAAGGATTGGAGTAGTGAGAGTAGGGCTTTCCAGACTCATGAAATGATGGAAGGAGACCTGCTTCTCACCAGGGGCAGACAGTGAGTAAAGCAAGGATTGGAGTAGTGTGAGTATGGCTTTCCAGACTCGAGAAATGATGGAAGGAGACCTGCTTCTCACCAGGTGCAGGTCACTGACACACACTCTCTCTCTCTCTCTTGTTATCACAACTGCAGTCGTGTGCGTTCATTAGTACTTGAGGTGATGGCAGGGGGCACGCTGAGTGCAGTGCCGAAGCCTGGGAATGCAGTGGGTCCGCCCCTTATAAAAACATCATCAAGACATGTTTTCACATAAGACGCACTTAGAGTAAAATTGATAGCACCGTGCGAAAAAATATCACTACAAATATTTTGCCCACGGTATTTAAGAACGGAAATAGTATGGACTTGGTTAATCGAAGTAATTTTTTCTCTGTCTGGAACTCCTTTGCGACAATATTATTTGTGCGAATGTTTCGCGTATATTATTTTCACCAGCAGAACTATAGTCGGCAAAAAAACAGATAAGCCATGTATTGGCATGGTATCCACTAATTTTAAATTATCACTTTTATGTTATCAGAATGATGTCATCTGGTGTTCTGGATGCACATGAAAACAATGGCAATTTACTCCACTTTAATGTGAGGTTAGAGTTTTCCCCACTCAAATGAGGGGCCCACCTATTGGAAATAAGTACATCGCAAAATTAAAACGAAATTGGACATTCCCTAGACTTGCTCATTAAGAAGTTAATCAAAAGTTGAAGGTGGGCATATAAACCTCTGTTCTCAGGAGTAATATTATAAAAGTACTAATCGTGTTTTGTCTCACCTTTTATAATGTAAGAGAACTTTTCGATGCTTTACTTTAATACACGATTGAACTGATGTGGCCGCTCACTTGAGCGTGTACAGGCGGAGAAGCGTGGTCCCGTGGTGTGCAACTCTCGTCTTCTAGTGAAGGCGTCAATGACTGAAGAGATGTGTATTAATTTCCCGTTGTTACACACCCGAAGGAATTCAGCAAATAAATTGAATTAAATAATGTACAATAAATCCAACAGACATCATTGCATTATAAGAATTATGGATATCAAAAACAAGATAAGAAATATAAAATTGTAAGTAAAAAGTACGTAAGCAAATTTGATTAGACATTAATATGTGCTATGTTGAAATATAGTTTGAACGAGTGGATGAGATATTCATTGTACCTTGTATACCAAAATGATAGTGAACATTACAAACATCAAGAACATCCTCCTGAAGCGATCATCAGAGCATCTGATCGAAACTTAGTTGTCAACCGCTGCTTTCAGAGCAAACACTATACTGCAGAACCAACACTATACTGCAGAACCAACACTATACTGCAGAACCAACAATGTACTGCAGAACCAATACTATACTGCAGAACCAACACTATACTGCAGAACCAACACTATACTGCAGAACCAACACTATACTGCAGAACCAATACTATACTGCAGAACCAACACTATACTGCAGAACCAATACTATACTGCAGAACCAACACTATACTGCAGAACCAACACTGTACTGCAGAACCAACACTGTACTGCAGAACCAACACTACTGCAGAACCAACACTATACTGCAGAACCAACACTATACTGCAGAACCAACACTATACTGCAGAACCAACACTATACTGCAGAACCAACACTATACTGCAGAACCAACACTATACTGCAGAACCAACACTATACTGCATGTTTACTCTCCAAAAGGTAGACCATAGCCAGACAGATAGCCGCGTATGACGCATAATAGTCTGTACTTATATCAAAATTATGAACCGTCTATTCATCGTAACCATTGTTGATCGTTTGTATTTCAAATCATACCAAATACCTTTAATTCAATTAATAAACAGATGATTATTGAGGGACGAAAGAAGAAAATCAAAAGCAATTTTTTTTTAATAAAAAAACTGCCATGTACAAATTAAAGAAAATGAAGAAGAAAAAAATGTCTTCTTCTTTGCCTGTCCGCTAAACATCGCTGACTGTCGTCATGGGACTTCCGTCCCCACCGGTCCTCTCCAATCTTAACTAATGAAACGCGGTATAAACCCGTAGCGTCTCAACAAATCAAATTACTTTCCCATTAATTAAACTATAACTATGGGCAGTCGGGATTTCTCAACGAGAGTCATTTACCGTCATGTATAGCAACCTTGGCCGATGCATGATTGCTCGTTCGTCGGTCGTCAATCCCAATTCTCTAGTCACATTATTCACCCTGGCAGTGTTGGACAAAGTGTAAAGTCGATGTCTTTTTGAACATTTTCAGTATTGTGTACGCAATTCTTTCTGTTGTGCGTGTGGAAATTTGGTGCTCAGTATGTGCGGGCATAATATTCTTCTGAGTCGGTTTTCCGATTTTTTTTATATTTTTTTCCCCGTTGCAAAAAATATGAAAAACTGTGATAAATAGCCTGAAGTGTCTATTATAGAGCCTACACCGTGTGTACTATGTATAGGCCAGCCCTCGTCCTCGATCAAATATTCCTACTTTTTTTTAAAGGAACACGTTGTCTTGGATCGGACGAGTTGGTCAAAACAAAAGCGTTTGTAACCGTTTTTTATAAAATGCATTTGGTTGGAAAGATGTTTTAAAAGTAGAATACAATGATCCACACAAGTTTGCCTCGAAATTGCGTGGTTTTCCTTCTACTGTGCGAACTAACATGGTCGGCCATTTATGGGAGTCAAAATTTTGACCCCCACAAAATGGCCGACGTGTTAGTCGACGAGGTAAAAGGAAAACCACGCAATTTCGAGGCATGTTTGTGTGGATCATTGTATTCTACTTTTACAACATCTTTCTACCCATATGCATTTTATAAAAAACGGTTACAAACGCTTTTCAAAGACCAACTCGACCGATCCAAGGCAACGTGTTCCTTTAAGGACCGAACTATCATGCAGGTATGTGGCATGGTGTACCCAACTGCTTTTGTGTCTTCGTTATGTTCTGGGACTCTCAGGAATTCTTTCGAGGGTTTTAGAGGGATACTTAAAGACACTGGACACTATTGGTAATTGGACCAGTCTTCCCTGTGAAAATCTGAGCTCAATCGGTCATCGAAAGTGCGAGATAACAATGAAAGAAAAAAACACCCTTGTCACACGAAGTTGTGTGCTTTAAAACTACTTCTTTCTCGAAAACTACGTTACTTCAGAGGTAGCCGTTTCACACAGTGTTTTATACTATCAACAGCTCTCCATTGCTTGTAACCAAGTAATGGGAAAAAGGATTTGAAATGCAGTAAGTTCGATAAGATGTCGGTTTCGGCTAATATACAAGTTTGTACACGCCTGCAACAGTGGACCTCCTATTGTTTTTCTGTTTTTTGTGCACGTTGTACAACAGCTCCCATTGGTTTTGTACTCGTTTTTTCAACTATGGACCTTTCCCGGACCGTGCACCCTATTGTCCTCTTTTGTTATAGGTCCTCGGTTTGAATGTTACACCTTCTCAAGTGTACACACATTCACATACTACGCACACCCGTGTAGACTTCTTTTGTGACTTCCTTTCTCACTGTTGTCTTATTTCCAGTTGGATGTTGGGTGAAGGAATTCACCTCATTGCATTTTCCTTCACAACCAGTTGGAGGAACACGCTGCCTTGGATCGGTCGAGTTGGTCTTTCACAAGCGTTCTGTAACCGTTTGTTATAAAATGCAGTGGACAGAAAGATGTTGTAAAAGTCGAATACAATGATCTACACAAATGTGCCTCAAAATTGCGTGGTTTTCTTTTTACCTCGTCCACTTACACGGTCGGCCACTCATTTATGGGAGTCAAAATTTGTACTCCCATAAATGGCCGACCGTGTTAGTTCGCGACGTTTAAGGAAAACCGTGCAATCATTGTATTCTACCTTTAAAACATCTTTCTAACCATATGCATTTCATAACCAACGGTTTCAAACGCTTTTTATAGACCAACTCGTCCGATCCAAGGCAACGTGTTCCTTTAACGCACGACTTGTAACAGCAACTTGCGTGTCCAGTAGTTGTACACCACGAAAGACAAAAGCACTCCGACACCCTTGATGGGATGTTGATGACATTATTAAAACGTGATCAGAACACCGTTCTGTTTGTCTTGTGTAATCATTCTCTGTTGACTCACTGCCTAGATACTTGATTGTGCCATTTGGCTTGTATTTGTTTCCTTTTATAGAGTAACACAACTTTTAATTTCCCCTTTAACTAAGCACCTCCTGTCAGTGTTTAAACAACAGCCATTGAAGTAATGATTCTTTATTCAAACATGTTTTAGTTACACACTTTATACATAAAAGCGATAGTCAAACTGATCGTACTTGCTTATTTCTAAATCATTGTGTGCATAGGGCTGCACAGTATGTCTCAGAGCCTACATGCATAGTACCATGCAACCCGTGACATCACATGTTTACGAAAGAGCCACATAGCCTGGACTTCATGCAGGAATGATTTGTACAGCCCCCAATGAAAGAACGCGTCACATCTTACATTTTTACGGAGATATGTTTGATTTGCAGTCAACTTTTGTTATGAATGGGGGTTCATCTCGAAACATATTCGGCTGTAATTTTGTTGAAGAATTACTGAATTTATATGGGGTTTCCTCCAACATGTGAAACTGAAACTTCCATCCCTTTCTTCTCCCCATCGGGTTCTTTGCTATAAGAGTGATTAAAGCCATTATACACTTTCGGTAAACAGTATTGTGCAAGTCCCACACTTCGTGTATCACAACTTATATATAAAATAACAATCCTGTGGAAATTTAGGCTCAATCGGTCATCGGACTCGGGAGAAAATAACGGGAAAACCCACACCTGTTTTCGCGCGTTTCGCCGTGTCATGACATTGTTTTACCGTTTTCTCAAAAAGTGAAGCATTTCAAGGACTAATATTTCAAGAGAAATCTGTAACCCTGTTTATTATTTGTAAATCTGTGAACTTTTTTTTTTCAGTACCGAAAGGGTCTAATGGCTCTAAGCTCGATTTTGAGAGTCCTTGGCGTTGCAACCAGAATAAAAGACATAAAATGCACGTGTGTTATTACCTATACCTTAGCCCTATAGATGGAACTCTTCCTCTATGCTGCTGTACACATGTGGTACAATACGAAAGTGTAAGGCCGCCAGGGCTAACCTATATCTGTAATGTAAGCAGTTAAGATGCTTACTTTATAGTGAAATCAACAAAGCATTACAAACCTCAAAGCAAACCCGTCCATTAAAACACACTTTCGGTGAAAACCTACCTTATAAGTATGTTTGTTAGTGCATCATTCAAGGGGGGGGGGTGCACAAACCAATAAGTCTTCACTACAAATTTAGCAGGCAGATGGCGTAACACGGTTGGCAGCTTTAATACTCGATTATTAGCTTGTCTTTTTAGTTGTGCTACTTAAGTGTATGGAACGTTGGCCGTTGGTTTTTGTTTTCAATTTGTTGGAGGCAGTCCACAGAATATGCAACCTGCTAATAATTAACTGCATTGGATTGTGTAGAGATGTGGAATTTGTCCAGGAATCCATAAAAGTGGGTCATGAAATTGCTGATGTTATTTTTTTCATGGGAAAAATTCATGAAATTGTGGACTGTAGTTCTTAAACTACAGCACTATGGAAACTTTGATAATTGCTCAAAATAATTGTTTGCATAAAAACTTGAGCAATGGAGAGCTGTTGATAGTGTAAAAAAATTGAAGCTTGTTTGAGGTCGGCCTAACGTAGTTTTTTTTTTTCAAGAAGTAGTTTCTCGTTCATATATTTAAATACTTCATGCTGGCCAGAAGCCTTTTAAAGGCATCTGGAAAAAACCTTATATCGTAATTCAATAAGTATGCATACCTCATTGTGTGTGTGTAAATGTGTATGCTTATTGCTTGATGGACAGAACGAACAACTGGTTAGCCTTTCTTATCAGTCAAATTAGGCTCTATTTTCTGTGAAATTCTAACAAACGCTGATTGTATGTATATAAGAGGTATTTTAAAGCGCCTTCTGAGTACCGTGTACGTGCCTGAATGTGGTTGGATTGTAAAAAATCACAATACAAAACTTCCCCTTCGCTGCATATAATACAGACGTGTCCCATGAGATGGGTCCCCTTTTCTTCCGTTAATTTGCCATCTCTGGGTTTTTTCCTCTTATCTTTCTCATGAGCCTTTTGACAGGCCCACTAATAATGTAATCTGACGTTCAGACAGTCACAGCGATGATGCCAACTGACAGGAAAAGAGGTGCCCCAGCATTTAATATCAAATCCAGAGGCGCAATTCCCACTTTGCTACCGTGTGTGCTGGATGGATAAGAGATGTGCATTACACTCTCTCTCCGCATCAACGCCAGGTACAAATATCTCCTAGCAACTTGCTACAGTGCCGCTGCAATTATACGACTGTCTGAAAAATATCTCGGCTTTCCTGCTGACCGCGCAGAGTGCAATAAAGTGAACCCAGTACGAAATCTAGGCGACTGTTGTACGACATGAACAGCGGTGAACGATTGAAGTTCTAAGGTTCCAGACTGTGTTGCACTCGTAACTTGGGTTTCATTGGATGTATTCCGTATACAAATTTGGTTTTTTATGCACATTAGATTTGCCACCCTTAAAAATCCTCTGAATACCGTTTACATGCCTGAATGTGGTTCGATTGTAAAAGTCACAACACATCACTTCCCCCTCGCTGCATTTAAAACGGACGTGTTCCATGAGATGGGTCCCCTTTTCTTTCGTTAATTTGCCATCTCTGTTATTTTCTTCTTTTATTATGAGCCATTTGACAGGCTATGTGTCCATTCTGCACTTGCTTTTTTTGAAGGATTTCCCTTTTTTAATCGATTTAAAAAATAATAATTTTCCCATTGAAAAACACTATGGCAATTCTAAATGTGCTTAAACAAAAATTGCATCCCGTTTCCGCGTTTATGAGGTTTACTGCTTATGGGTCAGCCACTGTACAGTGTCATGTTATAGTGTAATTCTGTTATGTGAACATTCTGTTGCGATATATCTGCTTACGGATCTCCCATGATGTCATTCTGCCATTTGTCATTCTGCTCTGTGTCCATTCTGCACTGGTTACGGATCTCCCATGATGTCATTCTACAATGTGTCATTCTGCTATAGTGACATTATGCTATATGTTTTGGGGGAATATCTATCGTACGAGTCACCCACGGTATCATTTTAATATATTTTCATTCTAATGTGTCAATTCTGCTATAGGTGTTGCGTATACGGATCACCCATGATGGTGTCATTCTGCTATCTTATATGTGTCAACTCGGTATAGGTTTTGGAGATACCACGAATAAGCCATAGTGTCATTCTGTCGAAATGTCTTACTTTCGTTTTGGTTATTCTTCTGTAGTGTTATTAGTCTGCTATAAACAGCTTCATTCTGCCATATTTCTATTTTGTTGTAGTTTTATTCTGATCATTCCGCCTTAATGTTAATCTACAGTGTCATTCTGTAATGATAGTGCCATTCTGTCGTCGTGTTGTTCTGTCGTATACCGTTATTCCGCCGTAGTGGTATTCCGCCGTGGTTTATGGTGATCATTTGGCCCGTTATTCTGCAGTTTTATTCTGCTTAACAGTGTCATCCTGTCATAGTGTGTTCTGCCTTAACCCTATTATTCTGCGGCCGTGTTATTCTGCTACACAACTTTATGCTCTCATATTGTGTAGTTTTATTCTGCTATCATGCTATTCTGTAGAGTTTGTTCTGCCATCATGTGATACTGTCATAGTGTCATTCTGCCTTTATGCTATTCTGATGAAGTTTATTCTACCATAGTGTTATTCCGCCATGGTGTTATTCTGCCGTAGTGTTATTCTGTCATAGTGTTGTTCTGCCATAGTGTCATTCCACCATAGTGTTGTTCTGCATAAAGTGTTATTCTGCCATATAAGTGTCATTTTGCCATAGTGTCATTCTTCCATAGTGTCATTTTGCCATAGTGTCATTCTGCCATAGTGTCGTTTTGCCATAGTGTCATTCTTCAAAAATGTTACTCTGCTGTAGTGTTATTCTGCCAAACATTGTACCATGGATGGTCATTTTGCCGCTACACTGTGCCATTCTGCTATAAGTGTGCATGCATTATGTGTAACGTTATTTTCTCATATTGACAACGGGATTTATGCATTCGGCTAGCGAGCCCTGAACAGTATTATGGCTCAGAATTATAAAACAATTACCGTGCTGAGAAACAATTACCGTGCTGAGAATAACACACTTCCCCTTCTTTATTGTATTTTTGGAAAGAAGGGCTGTTAGGAAACAAAAAATCCATAAAGGATAAAGGTCATCTATAAATAGAATAGTAAAGCCGTGATTTTGTTTTATGAACGGACACCCCCACGATTGTAGCTGTATGAATGTTTTGTTCGTTGTGGTACATTCAAACCTATAGGTTAAATGATCTGTGAACGTTTAATACTAATGACCCTGAAAAATGATGTTAATAAGAACTTCACTTCGAATGGAAAACGATATCACTTTAGATCCACCCAAAAACTGTTCTGAGAAGCATAACTGGCAGTAACGTTTCTCAGATTGTGTATTCCAATTGACGATTAATCTTCTTGCTTTGAACATAACCGCTCCAGGGATATAGGCAATATCTTTAAAAACAATGATTGAAACAAACATACAGGGTTCCAATTACAATTTTAAACATATACAATTATCATTATAAAACCCTTCTTGATTACGAGTAATGGGAGAGTTTGATAGTATAAAACATTGTGAGAAACAGCTCCCTCTGAAGTGACGTAGTTTTCGAGAAAGAAGTAGTTTTCCACGAATTTTGATCTCGAGACCTCAAGTTTAGAATTTGGGGTCTCGAAATCAAGCATCAGAAAGCACACAACTTCGTGTGACAAGGGTGTTTTTTTCCTTTCGTTGTTATCTCGCAACTTCGACGACCGATTGAGCTCAAATTTTCACAGGTTTGTTATTTTATGCATATGTTGATATACACAAAGTGTGAAGACTAGTCTTTGACAATTACCAATAGTATCCTTTGTCTTTAACTCTTATACTATCCTCATATTACGTTCGGAGGAAAGATGTATTTCCAAAAAATATTTCAAATCGATTAACGCTGTTGATCAAAAGGTAAACCATTAATCGGAACAACTCCCCTTGGTCTTTTGAGTTATTTGTGTCATGGACGTGGGTTTAATTAAAACACTAGACTTAACTAGGTCCCTCCAGTTAAGTGTCATTTATCAACAACTCAGCTCTGTCGTGATGTTTTTTGGCCCGAGTCAATAGGAGAGGCTTGCCGACAAGTCTTAACTGAAATTGAATCTCGCAATTTGTCTGGGTTTGAGGATGGTTAGGTCAAATAAAAACAAAAATATGTTTAGTGTCCTCCCGTTTTTTTTTTAAAGTGGCCCCGGACACATTCGGCTGGGCTATTTTTCAAAATATGGGTGGGTTTTTTTTGTGCTGAGATTGTTCCCTTTTTTTCGTTAAGGAACTTTTTTCAGAATTTTTTCTGTTTTTTTGTTTTAAGTCATTTTAAGAAGAGAGAAAAAAGGGAGGCGGCCTCTTAAAAAGGAAGCTGGCGTGGACGCTAACCATGTTTTATTTTGTATTCGGCCTTAGAGCTGGTTTTTAATTTCTAGTGAGTTATTTAGTGAGAGCTGGTGGGTTTTTTTGATTAAGAAACGAAGGCCAATCCTAGTGCCGTCCCAGAAGCATTGGGGTAGGTAAGAATGGACTTAAAGCCAGTCGATAACTCACAGTCTCAATGGCGTCTATATTGTGTGCAACTTTTATAACTGGCCTCAAGTACATTCACATTCTCATGGCTGAATGAAGCTAGGTAATGATGGCGTCGCTTTGATAAGTGCCGCTCGCTAAAAAGACCATGGAGTAAGCTAATTTCTACCTCCATAGACTATACAATTAATTTAAAGACCTTTTTTTGGTTGGGTATTTACCTCTTGACGCTGAAAACGGTTTGTATTAAAGATGAACTTCGTACCCATCAGGGAACATTCATGTGAACTGTGTTTTAAGGCACCAGAGACTATTGGTAATTACCCAAAGGAGTTGCTTGCTTAACAACTTACTAACCCATAGGTAACGAGCAATGGAGAGCTGTAGATAGTATCAAACACTGTGAGAAGCGGCACCCTCTAGAGTAACGTAGTTTTTGAGGGAAAAAAGCAATTTCTCAAGGCACTCAATTAGTAGATGATTTCTCCGTTGATTTCAGCGATGCTGCAGAGAAAGTGGTGTCCCCCCCCCCAATCCACCTGAGCCTGGTTCACATGGCACCAGAACCTTGTAATGACAACTCTTTAACACAACAAAACCGCCCGATACACACCTGAAATGCAAAATGGGCCCAAATCGTGGACCCTCCTTTGATCAACTCTGTATCCTGACCCCATTGTTTCTTTGTGAATAGCATTTATGGACCTCTTGTCTCTTGTAGCAGTCCTCAGTTTGTATGTCACTAGTGCACACTCACACAATGCAATGTCCCCACGTCGTGGATCATTCTTTGTTTAACTCTTTGTCCTGGCCCTGTTGTTTTTCTTTGTGGTATTAATGGTGGACCTCTTGTCCTGTTATAGAAGTCCTCATTTGGTACGTCACATCAAATCCACACTCACACAAATGGCCTCCAACTGTGGACCCTCCTTTGTTCAACTCATTGTCCTGAACCTATTGTTTTACCTTTGCGGTAGCAATTGTTTGTAAGTCACTAGTAAACACTCACACAATGCAAAGGCCTCATATTGTGGACCCTCCTTTGTTCAACTCATTGTCCTGAACCTATTGTTTTACCTTTGCGGTAGCAATTGTTTGTTAGTCACTAGTAAACACTCACACAATGCAATGGCCTCAAATCGTGGACTCTCCTTTGTTTAACTCGTTATCCTAAAAAACGCGGACACCATTGTTTTCCTTTTTTGTCTCGATACAAGTACACAAAGTTCTGTTGTGTATTCTTTTTTCTGTAACACTTAAGGAAAATCACATTCTTCAACAGTGTAAATAACAACCGGTGCGCATTCCTTTGTGACAAAATTTTCTTCAGCACAGTGAGAAAAAAACACTGTGTGGACGTGCGTAAGTCCACAGTGTGTTAACTCTTTTGTTCTCAGGTCCACACATCGTACTCACAACGAACTGTCTTCACAATGCATACAACAATCAATATATTCCGGGGTTTTTTTTCATTGCGGCTTTCTACAATCTCATCCTTTCCATTAAATGACATTAATAGCTTTTAAACACAAACATTGATCGGCGATGTGTGCCATTGCCGCTCTGTTTAAGGATGCACCAGGCAACATGGTCCATAGAGGACACAATCGAAACCCACGGTCGCTCAGCAATGTGATGTGGAAGCTGGGTTCACGGGAATTATTTAAATGTGGACTGGATCGATGCAACGAGATTGCATTAGGGTCTGCTTCATCAGAGGACAAGGTCGGGGCCTAGTATATAACCACTTAAGGGTAACAAGCTACAGGGGGCCATAAAGCAGGCACAGCTCATATGCAATTCAGCTCACCGCCCAACTCTCTGAGAGCTGCTTAGCGGGGAAACAAAGCTTGACAATTGTGTTTGCTTTGCGCAAATTGACTGGGGAGCAATCGCACTGTGTTGTCTTGTTCCCCTTTCTTCCGGTGTGTTCGCGCCGTGCAATGCATGGATATTGATACTCTTTTATACCGACAGGGTTCTGACTAATTTGCCATTGAGCCTCGTTTTGGCTAGATTGAATGTGAGACAAACCAAAAGGGCTTCGCCATGTTAGTTGTTGACTTAAAGGGTTTTGATATCTTTTGTAAAATAATTGTTTGGCCATGACATGAATCCTACTCACTGTAAATAAAGATATATGTAATATTATTTACGTGTAGAAGTTTCAGCCTCATAAGTGTTCAAGTTGTGAGAGAAAGAGGAAATAACAGAGCAATGTTTTCACGAGAGTCGCGTGAATCCATTGTAGGCCTACATGCTAAATAAATTTTCGTGAAATTAATTTACTAATTTCTCAAAAACTATAGCACCACCTCGTCAGCTAGTAATAATTTAAAGGGAAACTTTTCTTTACCATCATTGTCTTCAAACTGTGTAAGTTAAGTGAACATTGTGTTTTGTGTCCTACAAAAAAGTACCCAGACCCTTTAAGGTTGTAGCTTGTATAGATTGGTCTGCTCTTCGTGAGACTCTTTGTCAAAGTCATAGTTTGACAAGTGAGTTTCTGTGTTGAATCGGCGGTTTAGAGGTTCAGGTGTTCTTGTTGCATTACCCACTATATACAGGAGTTCGATTTATTGTCATGTCGCCCACCTGTTTCCCTGCATTGATAATCGATTCATCAGATCATGTCCTCTCGTAAATAAAGATGCATGTAAGTTCGCTTCCGCATCGGCAAGATCATGGAACTTTCTATCACAACGTCACAGCCCGAGTTTTTGCCAACCAAGGTTGGAGAACTATATTGAAAGCCACGAAATGCAAAGCAAAAACAGATTAGCCATTAGTTTGTAACAATAACACAAATTGTTACTAAAAGCGTTGAATTCATTGGATACACAGCAACATGGTGGGAGATAGTTAAATTAAAAGTGCAAACAGTTTTGATTTTGGTTAACTCGATTGTATGTTTTTCGACCGTCCATGCCAACCTGCCCGGTTGGTTTATCCACAATGGAAATGTCCGCCGGTTATGGCTACGACTTGATCGTTGCGTTAATCGTGCGTTGAAGTATTGGACGTATACTTGGGAACAGCCGTTCGGATACGACTTACCGTTCTAAAGACTATCGTACCGGTATGAATAACTATGTCCCAACACACTGCAACGCAATTTTTTCATAATTTACCTTTCGAAATGCCCCAAGAGACCAATTTAACACAAACAAAATGTCTCCTGACGATGGCATAGAGACGGCTAGTCGAAACGTTGAGACCAATTAAGAACTCTCTCCGCGGTAGTGAAGTTAATATTTAACGAGAAGTCCCCTCGATTAAGAATGTCCCAGCCAATTGTCTACCTTCCGCCTTGATAGTATAGTCAAAAAGCAGGTTAGTTCTTTTCAGAACTGAGAAGTCTCCCGAAAACCTACTTTAAAGTATTACCTTTTAGCTTTAAAGAAATAAATTTGGGAGAAAAGGGGAATGGCATATGAGAAAGGTCTCACTCAGGCATAAAGCCTGTAAGCACACAAACTATTTAGCAATTTTAGTGTGTTTTCCTTCATTGCAACTATGACCAATTGAGCCAAATTTGTCACAGGTTTGTTAGTTTATGTTGGGAAACGCCAAGTGATGCAATAGTCTTTGACAATTACCAAACGTATTGCATTTAAATAAAACTTGGTTAATGAAAACGTCAACTCGAGAAGAATGTAAGACACAATTTGAAACATTAAACCAAAACACAGAAAAGGGTAAAGGCACATTAAATGTAGGCAAGCCCTATACTCTTTACATACATGAAATCAATCAAAGTCGGGGTAAGATTGAATGGCATTTATGATTAGTTCCTAAAAAGGAGTTTTACGAATACTATTATTCTAAAAAGGACTCTGTTTCAGTTCACATCCCAGTGGGACATCTATCCGTTGTTCATTTCTGTAGACAAACAGATACCGAGAAGGGATTTGCGGTGACGTCACAACTCACCGGCTATCAACACCATTCAGCTATAGAGAGATCGCGGCCATTCAAATTTTTGTACTCCAAATAAAAATTCAAAGATTGAGATCGGGCAGAATCGTCTGCACACACAGTTACCACGGCAACGGGGCTACAAGCGAAAACACCCTTTTTGTGATTTGGTTGGTGCCTGTATTGAATGTCTCGTTACTCGATATTGGTCATTTACGGAAAGGGCGTGACGTAGCCTATTGATAAATGTAGAGAAGTCTCCCACCTATAGAGACCTATGGAGGATGCATTGAACTAAAATGTTCATGGAGCATATTTTGTATTATGCGAAATGTTATCACTGGGATTGAAGTCAACATCTTGGGTTTTTGTCTGCAGCGATCGTCGCCCCCTGTTGCTACGGAATGTGTGACGAGAGTCTGTGAATATTGTTTGACGAGGGTCTGAATGCTGAATCAATTTTTTTCTGAACTGAAGATAAACATTCTGAGCTGCGACAAGTAGACAGAATTGTTATTCACTGGCTTCAGAAGTTTTATTCAGCGATCGAAGAGCATGTATCAATCCTCACCAATGTGGTAATTCTAATCAATATTGAAGGAAGTTGCTCTCAGTTCATGTTTTGTTTTTCCCGTGAATATGTGAGAGATCGCAGCCCACATCCGATGCCGCTGTACTCTCTCCGCAAAATCAAATATTCCTACTATAAACCAGGCCTGGAATAACACGGAGGCCATGTCCTTTGTGGTCCTTGTTGGCCTTGGTGCCCCATCAAAAGTGTCCCATTGACTTGTCACGGGTGCGATGCGACCCCCCCCCCCACGTTTATTTTTATGTTACGTAATCATTTGCTTTACTTGCATGGCTAGCGCCCTCTGCGGGCTGCTTTCCGGTTCAAGAGCATTCTGTTTTGGGCCGAAGACCTTAACTGACGTCTTTGCGTGTCTTCACCCAACAGGTAAAGATCTTGTTATATTTTGCATTTAAATGTTTTCCTAATTACTACTTAGATTAAATAGTATGTAATAAGCACTATCCTCAAGTCTCAATTTGTTTATAGAATGTTGTTGACTTTAGTGGATATCTGGTTGCTTTTGCAACATCACGCTAGCTATTTATTGATTTGCGGTGTTTAGATATATTTATTACCTCTAGAGCCTTTCCTAATAATCTTAGCAGTGTTACTGAATGTAACATTTTGGAGATCCTTTAGTTTATTTTATCATTGCTTCTGGGATTGGAAATAACCTGTTTATATTGCATTTCACCGTTAATTTGCCTTAAATCCAAGATGGCGGTCGCGCCCTTAATTTTGGCGCGAACCGCGAGTATTGTTTTATCGTTTCATTGTTTATTCTTTTAAAGTTTAGTTTATGTAATTATTATTGTATATTTTGTATGAGCATTCTGTTTTGGGCCGAAGACCTTAACTGACGTCTTTGCGTGTCTTCACCCAACAGATTCACCGTTTACAGATCTCAATAAAACTAAAGAGCTACTATATGATCAGACTTGCCGTTTCATGCCCGTACTTATTCCAAGGGTCACATTTGGTGGAGAATCCGGGTACGGGCATATCGACGACGGCATCAAGCATCACTTGATCGTCAGAGTACATTATACCCGTCAATCTTGTGACCGGTACAGATTACCCCATCAAGACGTCGAAGGCATCCCCAGCCAGGACTGCTGGGTTCCAGCGGGCAGAGCGGCCTTCCCCCCTGAACCCTGCCCCGCGGATCGGAGAGACCCTCAACACTCCAGATGTGAAGAATTTCGGACCGCCGTTCCCTTACCATCGGACTTGGATCACCCGTGATTGAGCAACCTTATCCAGCCTCGTCAACGCCCCTGAGTGCCGGATGTTTTTTCTTCACGATCGGAACTGTTGAACATTTTCGCCAACATCAAGAACAAGTTTATCGCGGTGTTCTTGAACATTTTGCCAATAATAAAAATTTGCAGATTTCACGAACTCTCGCAAAGAATTCGATCGCCTCCATTTTGGACAAACTCATAGTTGTTTAAACTCATACGATCGGGAAAGCACCATCATCAGGACAATAAACACAATAGCATTGTCACACGGACTAAAGACCTCCTTTGTACTCTTCCACTGTGCCGATTAAGAGTGCGTTCGGTTGTTACCACCAGACAAGCAGCTGATGAACAATTCCCATTATGAACATTGACATTATTGGAATTTGATTGAATCAAGTCTCAATTGTATTTTGGATTCGGATTTGGTATTGTTGGTATTGTTAGGAGTCATTAATCTTGTCTGGCATTTAGACAGGTATCCACTTAATGGGAGTAGGTACTTAAAGTTCTCATTCAGCTGAAAAGAACTTTAATCCATACATTGTTGTTTGCCTTTGGCGATGCTAAATTCCTGGGGTGTAAAAGAACACCTGTAAATTCTTTTGTATTGTATTTGAGACATTTTGATTGTCCAGCTGTGTGAAAGTTTCTCTTTATTACCTCAATTGGGTAGAGATAATTGAAGTCATTTCCTTCAGAATTGTCGCACGAAAATTCCATTGTTTCTGGTACTTCAATTGCGTACAGAATTTTTTCTTCTTCTGAATATTGATGTGTTCCAATTTGCATTCAAAGATTATATTTTGCTATTGCTGATTTGTTTTTGCATTGGTTACATTGATTGCATTTCATGATTGCTTCAGTTGGATTGATATTATCATTTTTTCTGACAGCCATTTTACATTTTGTGAAGGTATTGCATTGATGACCATTTTTGATACTTTTGAATTGTGTTCTTTTGCATACTTTGTCACTCTGTATTTTATCTTTGGACTGTGTTCTTGGAAGCATGTCTGACGAGGAAGAATTCCCATCGTCCACAGCAGCATTTGGTCACAGATCATCTCGTCGAACTCTTCCGAACAGACCTCAACATACCTCTCCCTTCCAAGAAGAACTAGGCGACATCCAGCAAACAACCGATCGCATGCTTTCGCAACTGGGAAACATCGAGCGAAGACTATCCCGAGGCTCACTGCATCAATCAGTTCCAGGTACTCATGCACAACGGTCAACTCCAATGATGTCTACCACATTGCCAAGGCAAGGGTCTTCTTCAAATGACTATCCTTTGAGGTCTAGCCAAGCGCCGAGGCAAGGTTCTTCTTCAACCGACTATCCAGTTCTCACACCTCAGAATCACCACCTACCTGACCGCAACTCCACTACGCTTTCATCTCATCACCGTTTACTTCCATCACATCAAGTGAAAAGTGTACCTATGTTTACAGGGCGTGACCAAGGTGCAACAATCGCCATTGAAGATTGGGTCCGAGACGTGAATTATCTCATCGAAACTACTTCGATGCCTGAAGAAATCCAGTTTTCTACCATCGTGAGATATCTTGGTGGCGCTGCTAGAAAACTTGTACTCAATCTCCATCCAACACATCAGACCCCAAGCCACGCCTTTGCAGAACTCAAAGCACAGTTCGGAGATGTATTCCTGACTGGTGATCCATTAGCCAGCTTCTATGAGCGTGTGAAACATCCCACCGAACTACCGAGCATCTACGCCGTCGAACTAGAGGCAACGCTGAGAACCATAGAGGAAAAGTCAACCCTAAGTCGCCCTTTTCCTAATAGAAACAGTATGCTGACGCAACAATTTATGAGAGGCGTCAAAGACGAGAAAGTTACACAGAGACTCGCACCGATGAAGCCCAGAGATATGACGTTTCGGGAACTTCAAATTGAACTTCGTCAACTGGAACGAGAGTCTAGGATTGCAGCAGCTGCAAAGACAGGAACCAAGCTTCAAGCTCAACAATTGCAGCAGATTCGTCCTCCATATCAGCAATCCTCACCGAAAGTGCCAGATGTCAAGAGCCCCAAACCAACTACCGATCATGATGTGTTACAAGAACTTCTCGCCACTGTCCATCAACTAGCTCTGAGGGTAGATCATATCTCTCATCAAACTCCACGTGGACCTCAGCAACCAAGAACAGACCAACATGCCTCTGGTCAACGAGTGTTCTACTGCCACAGATGCGGCAATGAAGGTCATATTGCCAAAGGATGCAGAAGTGCCCCTTTAAACTCCAACGGCCCACGGCCAATGGGCAAGCCGTCAGAGGCCGGGAATCAGCGAGCCCAGTAGTAAGTTCTCCTTCAAACACTGCACCACGTCTGTCTTCAATATGCCACGGTGGTAACATACCTCTCCATCACCAGCAATTGATCGGTCCAACAAACGAAGACGTCGTCAACGTTAATGGTGTGAACTACACTGCCCTAATAGACTCTGGCTCCCAGATCACGTCGATAACGGAAGACATCTTGAGGCAAAACCCTGAGCTCCAGAACATGGAAATTTCTCCTTCAGAAGTCTCCATCGAAAGTGCTAGTGGGCACAGCGTTCCTCACCGAGGTGTCATCTCTTTAACCATCACTATAATGGACGTCGTCTACAAGGATGTTCCTACATTTGTTGTACAAGCAGACAGTTACCGTAGAAACGTTCCAGTCCTCATTGGTACTAATGTCATCAGAGCAGTGAAGAGAGACCATCAAGTGACAAAGAGTAATAAGTTCCTGCCTCCGAAGAGCTCTGCATGGTATGCAGCCTTCAACAGTATTTCTGCTTCAGAACCTGGTAGCCACAGCGACGGTACCATCGGCTACGCTAGGTACATCGGCCGATACCCCCGAGTGATACCAGCAGGCCAAGAAGTAGACATCATTTGTCAGGCACCCCCTGGCAAAGGTCCGTACACTGCAGTAGTTGAAAACTTTCCTCGAAGCTCTTCATCTTTAAAAGTTAGCAACCTGGTCACAGATGTTGAATCTAACTGCCAAGTACCCGTGAGACTTTGCAACATCTCCGCCAAGCCCATAACCATCAAACGCAACTGCAAACTCGCACAGCTAGCATACATCCAGCGCATTGATGATCTACCACTCAATGAAGACTACGAAACGTTACAAGCTAGACAGGAAGACGAAGATGTTTCTCCTTCTTATCAGCTGAGCCAAGTCCATGAAAGTCCAGGAGATGTTAAACATACACCACTTGTTGACCTATCCAAAGCGAAGTTAGACAGCGAGTCACAAAAGCAGCAGCTAGAGAGTCTCCTTCAGAATTACTCTGACGTATTCTCATCCAGTCCCCTGGACTTTGGATGTACGTCGACGATGAAGCACTCCATCCCACTCATAGACAATCAACCCTTTCGACTTCCTCCCCGCCGAATTCCTCCTTCACAATACCAAGCTGTCAAAGATCATCTCAAGGCCATGGAAGAAGCAGGTGTCATCCGCAGAAGTAACAGTCCATTCGCCTCACCGATAGTGATAGCCCATAAGAAGGATGGTTCACTGCGGATATGTATTGACTATCGTCGCCTGAACAGCAAAACTGTACGTGATGCATATCCTCTCCCTCGCATCGATGAAGCACTGGACGCTCTTGGAAATGCTCAACTCTTCACCACTCTAGATCTCACATCAGGCTACTGGCAGGTTCAAATGGAAGACGAAGACATACCTAAGACAGCGTTCACTACCCCCATGGGACTATTTGAATGTAATCGGATGCCCTTCGGCTTAGCAAATGCCCCAGCTACATTCCAACGTCTGATGATGACTTGTCTCGGAGAGCAAAACTACGTCACGTGTCTTCTCTACCTCGATGACATCATCATATTCTCTGCCAACTTCGAAGACCATCTCGACCGCCTCTCTAAAGTGTTCTCCTGTTTGAGGCAACACGGTCTGAAACTGAAGCCGTCCAAGTGTAACCTCCTCCAAGAAGAAGTTAGATACCTCGGACACATCGTTTCGAACAAAGGCATTAGTACTGATCCAGAGAAGACGCAACAAGTAGAGCACTGGCCAACCCCCACTAATCGCAAGGAACTACAACGCTTCCTCGGCTTCACTGGCTACTATAGAAGATTTATTAAAGGATACTCACACGTTGTCTCACCTCTCTACAAGCTCACTGCTGGTGACCCAAGACGAAAGAAGAAGAATACCAAAAACACCTCTCCATCTGTAACCCCACCTTTCATCTGGACAGAAGAGTGTCAGAACGCGATGGACATGTTAAAGCAGTACTTGACATCTCCACCGATCCTCGCCTACGCCGACTATTCACTCCCGTTTATACTCCAGACCGATGCATCAGGAGTAGGGCTCGGAGCTGTCCTCAGCCAAGTCCAAAATGGAACAGAGAGAGTCATCGCTTACGCAAGCAGAGGACTCAACCCCGCCGAATCTCGCTACGCAGCACATAAGTTAGAATTCCTAGCCATGAAGTGGGCGATTACTGACAAGCTACGAGACTATCTTCTGGGCAACCAATGTACCGTGCTGACAGACAACAATCCTCTCCTTTATGTCACTACATCTGCCAAACTAGATGCGACAGGCCAAAGATGGATTGCGGCACTATCTCAGTTCAATTTCACTGTTAAATACAAGCCCGGAAAGAACAACGGAGCGGCTGATGCACTCTCTCGCAAATCGCAAGCTGATACTTCAAGAAGTCTCTTGTCATTCCAAAAGGATGCAATCACAATTCCTCCCCACATCGTGCAAGCTATCTGCAACAGTCACCCACCCGAAACAACTCCCTTCATCGAACCTCCAATTGCAAGATGCGATGTCATGACACAGAGTCACACGTCACTCCCATCAAATGAGTTGCCGAGACTACAAGAGAAAGACATCATATCCGCTCAGAGAAGTGACACGGACATATCCAGAGTCATACACTATCTAGAGAAAGGAAGAAAACCAACCAGAGCAGAGAGGAGTTGTGAAAAGCTCGGATGCCTCATGTACCTAAGACAATGGGAAAAGCTTCACATGAAAAACGGCGTACTCTATCGTCTCAGAAAGACCCATGACGGATCAACAGCCGAACAGCTTGTTCTCCCTGAACAATTTCGACACACAGTAATGACATCACTCCACAATGATTTCGGTCACTTGGGCTACGAAAGAACGCTCGACATCGCAAGAACCCGCTTCTTTTGGTCCAAGATGGCAAGTGACATCAAAACTTGGTGTGAACAATGCAAGCGATGCTGCCTAAGAAAAACTCCGTCTACAAAAACGCGTGTACCTTTGGTCAGCATCACCACAACTGAGCCTATGGAATTACTCTGCATCGATTACCTCAAGCTGGAAAGAAGCAAAGGTGGCTATGAAAACATTTTGGTAATCACAGATCATTTCACCAAGTATGCCCAGGCGTTTCCATCTCGCGATCAGAAGGCAGGCACAGTTGCTAAGATACTCTGGGAAAAGATAATACAGCACTACGGATTTCCTGTACGACTACACGCTGATCAGGGTCGCAACTTTGAAAGCCAACTCATCCGAGAATTATGCAAGATCTGTGGCATCAAAAAGAGCCGAACTACCCCGTATCACCCTCAAGGAAATGGCGTCACAGAGCGTTTTAACCATACGCTCCTTAACATGCTTGGGACATTAGAAGAAAATCAGAAGAAAGACTGGAAGCAATACGTCGAAATAATGACACACGCATACAACTCCACACGTCACGACTCCACCGGTTATGCTCCGTTCTACCTGATGTTTGGTAGACACCCAAATCTACCAGTCGACTTGATGTTTGGACTCAATTCCACTCAGAGAGAGTCTACTTCAAACTATGCGGACTATGTAGAGCAGCTGAGAGAAAGACTACAGAAATCATACACAAGGGCCAGCGACTACGTCAAACAAGCGCAGTCGAAGCAGAAACGCCTGTATGACAGAGGTTCCTCCATCGCTCCTCTACGTCTAGGTGACAGAGTCCTCATCCAAAACAAGAACCTCATTGGCACATGCAAATTAGCCGATAGATGGGAATCACAGCCCTATATTGTGATTTCAAAGCACAAAGATCTACCTGTGTACAGCCTCCGCTCCCTCGGTGACGGTAGAGAAAGAACTGTGCACAGAAATATGCTGACTCCATGCATGTTTCTCCCACTAGAAGAGAACAACACAACAGCCGATGAACCACATCAGGAAACCCAGTTAGAGTCAGACGAACATCAGGAGAGTGAGAAAGTTCCAACTATCATGGATCATAGTGAAACTAGCGACGAAGAGATAGACATAGACTTCATCCCAGTAGAAACTGAATCTTCGTCAATGTCTCCTTCACTATCTCCGTCACTATCACCTCCTGTCCTCACACCAATCATAGATCTTGAGCCAAGCAATGTCGTTGAAGTTTCCCCTCCTGTCGCACCACCGCAACTTACCCCTGAGTTACTGGAAACCCAAACTATTGATGTTACAGATGAGTCGAACGACACTGAAAGTACGGTATATCTTTCGCCACCGAGCCCTAGACCTATCAGAAACAGACAGCCGCCCACAAGGTTTACCTATGACTTCATAGGTCAAACCAAACAACTGCAAGCACGAGATACATCACGCCAAGAAAAGATATGCAATGGACGACGACTGTTCGACAAGTGGAAAGAGCCTACTATGGCTAAGACAAGAAGAAAAGCTTGTCTGCGTCTCCTTCTGCAAGAACACAGTTCCATCTAATAACCCCCCCCCCCAATTGTATATACACTGTATTATTATTGATTGTAACTCAATGAAGATAACAAAGTATTATTTAAATAATACTGTTATAGAGAGAAAGAAACAAAAAATCTCTCTGAGTTATGTTCATTTCGTTATAATTGTTACTTTCAATGTGTCAAGATATTGAAGTTGTAATGTAATTAACTTCTGCATTAAGTTTTGTCTACCAAAATGACAGAGTCTTTTTTGAAGGAACCATTTAGAGATGTATTTAAATTACTGGTGTTCTGCTCCTTAGTTATAGAATACTTACCTTTTTGTTGTTCTAACTAAATGCTTGGAACACCAGAGTTTTGTTTAAAGGTTGGATGGTATGGAAGACATTTGCCACCATTTTGTTTTCATAAGTTGTAAAATTTCCATTGTGTAAATATGTAACATAGGTTATGTTAGTTGCATGCCGAGGACGACATTTTTCTCCAGGGGGAATAATGTCACGGGTGCGATGCGACCCCCCCCCCCCCACGTTTATTTTTATGTTACGTAATCATTTGCTTTACTTGCATGGCTAGCGCCCTCTGCGGGCTGCTTTCCGGTTCAAGAGCATTCTGTTTTGGGCCGAAGACCTTAACTGACGTCTTTGCGTGTCTTCACCCAACAGGTAAAGATCTTGTTATATTTTGCATTTAAATGTTTTCCTAATTACTACTTAGATTAAATAGTATGTAATAAGCACTATCCTCAAGTCTCAATTTGTTTATAGAATGTTGTTGACTTTAGTGGATATCTGGTTGCTTTTGCAACATCACGCTAGCTATTTATTGATTTGCGGTGTTTAGATATATTTATTACCTCTAGAGCCTTTCCTAATAATCTTAGCAGTGTTACTGAATGTAACATTTTGGAGATCCTTTAGTTTATTTTATCATTGCTTCTGGGATTGGAAATAACCTGTTTATATTGCATTTCACCGTTAATTTGCCTTAAATCCAAGATGGCGGTCGCGCCCTTAATTTTGGCGCGAACCGCGAGTATTGTTTTATCGTTTCATTGTTTATTCTTTTAAAGTTTAGTTTATGTAATTATTATTGTATATTTTGTATGAGCATTCTGTTTTGGGCCGAAGACCTTAACTGACGTCTTTGCGTGTCTTCACCCAACAGATTCACCGTTTACAGATCTCAATAAAACTAAAGAGCTACTATATGATCAGACTTGCCGTTTCATGCCCGTACTTATTCCAAGGGTCACAGACTGATAGATGGTGCTATGGAAGTGCCCTTTGCAAATGATGACGGCCGTGCCCTCTCAATGATGAAATTCCAGCTAAGATAAACGGACATCATGATTCGTACAAAGACCAAACCGGCTCTTTTCAGAGCCAACACTCCAACTAAATAGAAATTTACACATTGTTAGTTTCTTCCTATTTCTCCACACCATGCAAAGCTTCAAGCAATACATATGTGGGGTTGGTGGTTTTCAGTACTACCCCTTCCTGTGGTCGTTTGTGTGAATTTATTTAATTAATTGAGCAGCAACGTTGGTTTCCACATTTCTAGTTGCGGTACATCTGTCTTAAAGGCATTGGACACTATTGGTAATTATGCTAATAATTATTAGCATAAAACCTTACTTGGTAACGAGTAATGGGGAGAGGTTGGTAGTAAAAAAACATTGTGAGAAACGGCTCCCTCTGAAGTGGAGTAGTTTTCGAGAAAGAAGTAATTTCCCACGAATTTGATTTCGAGACCTCAAGTTTAGAATTTGACGTCCCGAAATCAAGCATCTGAAAGCACACAACTTCGTGTAACAAGGGTATTTTTCCTTTCATAGTTATCTCGCAACTCCGACGACCGATCGAGCTCAAATTTTCACAGGTTTGTTTTTATATGCATATTTGTTGAGATACAGCAAGTGAGAAGACTGGTCTTTGACAATTACCAATATTGTCCACTGTCTTTAACTGTCTCGAGCATAGAGTCAATTTGATAACCTTTGAATTGTTCCCGTCCCCGGTACGTCAACCAGTGTTTTGTTATCATGTTTGTTAATTCCTTTGTAATTAAAGCCCCTTGATACATTGTACATGTCTCTACTGTAATTCTCCTCTGATCCCGTATTTAACCTTAAAGGCACCTGGAAATTGATTTTTTTTTCCTTCAAACATTACAGTATATTTTCCTGAACAATAAAATAATTTTTTGAGTAATTGTTTTTGACGATTTATATGTTTAAAAAATTAAATAAATTTGTGTGGGGGGTGACTCCGCCTACCCCTTTTGTGACGTCAATCGAGGAAGACTTTGCCTCGATCGAACATCGAACACACGTACGTGCAAGTACATTCAAGTCCTAGTCGTGAGTTTGTACGTTTTGAAAAAGTTTTTTTTTTTTTCATTTTTCCGGCAATGTCGACCAGGTGCATTGCTGCTGGATGCAGCAAAACAACTAAAGATTGTGTTAGTTTGCCAAGTTGTCCGGTCCGACGTCTTTTCCAGCGCTGTGCGGCAAACACTTCGAGCCGTCGTGCTTCGAGAATCCGGAATACACTACACATTTTGACATGAAGAGAACAGTTCTTTTCTAAACCATGACGCCATCCCAATAATTTTTCCAGCTAGTGGGGAAGTTGAAGAATGTACCTGAAAGACATAACGAACCTAAAGGAGCATTTGCCTAACGTAAAAAAATCAGGTATTGTTTCAACTTTGAGGGCATGTTTCTAGCTTGCGCAAAGCGTCACTATGCTGTGTTGGCACTGCATGCGATTCATCGCGCCTCGATTGACGTCACGAACAGCGCCCTCTCGGGTCAGTTTTTTTTCCAAATTTGTAAATAACATGGAAACTAATTTTTGTAAACCTTAGTTAATTGTTTATTTATATTCGACTCATCAAAACACATATTTTAGTGACAAAAGCTTTATTTTGACAAAATACCACTTCCAGGTGACTTTAATTGAGTGTTTCTTTATCGAAGCATAGGTTGCTGTTTTGTGTTTGCTGTATTTCTTGAGGTTTCTTAACATTAGCCATCTCGTGTACAGTTTGTTTTGATGTGTGTTATGGTCGAAACATATAATGTATATATATCTATAATTAAGTAAGGCATTATACTGTAAGGAAAGAATATATATAAGTATCAGTACATTGTTTTTGCAGTTTCACAATGGCTGTGAGCCTGTCGGATCCCACTCGGCAAAACCGCTTTATTTTGTTAAAATAATGTGCCGTCAGCATCAATCAATAACGACATTAAAAAATTTGCCGCAGCGCAATTCATGAAATTGACTTAGATTATTAATAATTAGCAGAATAAGTTAATAAAGGAGAAGTCATTGTAGAGTAGAGAGATCAAAGTTATTGCTATTTCGTAAAAGGGAGAGATGTTGATAGTGTAAAACATTGCGAGAAACTGCCCCCTCTGAAGTATTCAGTTGTTCTGGGTTTTGTTCAAACAAAAGAGTTAAACCTGTGAGCATGACGCACACCTATATTAATAAAAACAAAATAGTTTAGCCGCAACCAGAAACAAGAGACCTATTTTTGCCGTTCGGAATAACCTGTCTAAACACAACCCAGAGCCAGTCTAAATTCGCCTCAGAGAAATCGGTCAAAACCAGTGGGCTTGAGCAAACACATACACACACAAAATCATTACTCATAAATGCAGTTATTGTTCCTCCGAAGATGACGCTGGAGCGCTTCAATAAAACTATAATTAGGGGACCGGTAAATATACTTGTTCTATTAATAGGGCGCTGCAGTTTTTGTATCTGCCGCCGTGACGTCATTGCGACAGTGTCATGTTTAAACGTAATACAACCAGTGAGTTATTTTTTGACTGAATGGGGCGATGAAATGAGCTGATACAGTGTGAGGTTTGTTTCCGTACTTGGAACTCTTGAAGTAACGGTATATGCCTAAATATATAGTCCTTAATATATACTCCTAAATATATAGTCCATATTATTTAGTCCTTATTATATAGTCCTAAATATGTAGTTTTTAATATATAGTCCTTCATATATTGTCCTAATATTGACCTAAATTTTTAGGGTTAAATATTTGAAAGTGTATTTAGACAACCTAATTTCAAAGCCATCAAGATGTTTATTTTAAAAATATTTGTAAGGGTGATTTACCTCTGACAGTGTAGGTGTCAGATAGTTCACGTAACTATTACGGTTACCCGTTTAAAGGGGAGGTACACGTTTGGTAATTACTCAAAACAAAATTAACTAAAAACTGACTTGGTAACGAGCATTTGAGAGCTGTTGATAGTATAAAACATTGTGGGAAACGACTTCATCTGAAGTAACGTAGTTTTTGAGAAATAGGTAATTCTTCACTAAAATAACAAAAGACTTCTAGCTATAAGTCTTTTATTCCTTCCTAAAAGCACATAAGTTCGTCCAACAAGGGTGTTTTTTCTTTCATAATTTTCGCGCAACTTCGATTACCAATTGAGCCCAAATTTTTACAGGTTTGTTATTTTATGCTTATGATGTGATACACCAGGTGAGAACATGCACTGGTCTTTGACCATTACCAAACGTGTACAGTGCCTTTAACTGTATAACCATCGACAGAAATTATTCATCTCCATGGTATAACATTTAGAGAAACAATTCCCTTCAAAGGAATGTGGTTTTAGAGAGTGGGATTCAAAAACCTTTCAATCTGTGAAATGTTTCTGCATGAAACGGTGTATTCCAATTGCAGATTATTCTTCCTGCGTGGACAATAACCGCTTATTTTTTTGGATTGTATGTCAACGTAGGATTAAACCAATCGAATGGTTCCAAAAACCAGAGGGGCACTGTTCATTTAAAGGCAATGGACACTATTGGTAATCACTCAAAATAATTGTTAGCATAAAAACTTTCTTGGTGACAAGTAATGGGGAGAGGTTGATGGAATAAAACATTGTGGGAAACAGCTCCCTCTGAAGTGAAGGAGTTTTCGAGAAAGAAGTAATTTTCCACGAATTTTTAATTTCGAGACCTCAGATTTAGAACTTGATGTCTCGAAATCAACCATCTAAACGTACACAACTTCGTGTGACAAGGGTGTTTTCTTTCTCATTATTATCTCGCAACTTTAATGACCGATTGAGCTCAAATTTTCACAGGTTAGTTATTTTATGCATATGTTGAGATACACCAACTGTGAAGGCTATAGTCTTTGACAATTACCAATAGTGTCCACTGCCTTTAAATACACTGGACACTATTGGTAATTGTCATAGACCAGTCTCCTCACTTGGTGTACCTCAACATATGCATAAAATAACAAACCTGTGAAAGTTTGAGCTCAATCGGTCGAAGTTGCGAGGTATTAATGAAAGCCAAGAACACCTTGTCTCACGAAGTTGTGTGCTTTCAGATGCTTGATTTCGAGACCTCAAATTCTAAATATTAGGTCTCGAAATCAAATTCGGGGAAAATTACTTCTTTCTCGAAAACTATGTCACTTCAGAGGGAGCCGGTTCTCACAATGTTTTAAACTATCAACCTCTCCCCGTTACTCGTAGCCAAAAAGGTTTTATGCTAATAATTATTTTGAGTAGGTGTCCACTGCTTTTAAGTGTGCTTGATGAATGTTGTCTGAATACCGAGTGAACAGTTACATAAAGAAGCAATACAGGACCTGTTTAGGGAGACAGAGCTATTTCAGCCTTGAACAACAAATGATTTATGTCCATCTGTTTTGAAGGATGACAAGATAATCAAACTAGGAAGAAAAAGACAGAAAAAAACCACGGACTTTATTAATGGAAACTCAAGTTGTGTTGCAAGTATATCGAAGGGGAGCATAAAAGCACTACACACCTGGGCTCAGTTGGTCATCGAAGTAATGACAAACAAAACACTCTTGTTGCACAAATAATCCACATAATGGGAAGAAGGAAACAAATCCACAGACGTTAAATGAAAAACTCAAGTTGTGTGTGTCGAGTATATCGAAGGGGGGGAGCTTAAAGGTGTGGTTTGCTGAAGAGTTGTATCGACTGACCAGAGCATATTGCCTTACCGCACGCACGGTCTGATGCTGACGGGTATAAATAGAGGTTGCCCACTGGTCGTTTGGCTGTAAGCGAATACAGCATCCATACGCGATCGATCCGCTCTTGCTAAATTTAACGTCGCGTTAGGTTGGGAAACAAGGGAGAAAAACCCATAAGTATATGCCTCAGAAGCAAAGCAGAAACATTGCTATGGAAAGGCATACCTATAATATATTCATGAACGGTAAGCTAGTTTTTTTTATGGTGTTAGCAATTTGTTTTCATATTATAGCCTATGAATAAAATTGTATCCCTATTTATTTTGCGGTAGCACCATGTGTGTATCTACTTCCGGGAAGATTATGTTTTTTTGAGACAAAATTTGTCTTGCTTTATATTCTACTACTACCGCGGAGTAGATTTTTCGGAATTTGGGAGACTTCTTAGTTCTCAAAAGAACTGGCCTGCTTCTTAACTGCTACCCGTCAATTCTTCGGTGTGTGTTTTAGTTTTGAGTCACTCCAAAGATCATTTTAATTTTGGCCCCTGGATGTGGAACAAACGAACAATTTCCAACATACTCGATATTGTTTTTTACAGTTCTCATGATAAGCACTACGATTGTATTACAGTTTAAATATATTTTGATATTTCAGAATGGATATTGCACAATTTTACCTGGAGGCACTGCACAAATGTATGTAGGGTTAGATACCATTAGAAAGGCGTCACAAATACAGTAACTCAAAAGACCAACACAATATTGTACACCCAAACTACATCAAACAGCATTGAGTAATTGTAGCAACGTCACACAACGTTCGATGACGCTGTCGTTTGAACGTAGCAAGTTCGAACAAGGACTCTGTCAGGTCAATGTTAACCGGCACTCGTGCTTTCAGGTACTGGGTCGATTTCAAGTTAGGACTAGTCCTAGTAGATATTAAAAACTTAAGGGTATCCTTAATGTAGGACAAGTAACTCGTCCTCTCTCGAGAGGAGACTAGTCTTTTTAGACTTTGTGAAATCCACCCCTGATGGACACCTTTGGTAATTGCCAAAGACTAGTATTCTCACTTGGTCCATCTCTACATGCACAAAATAACAAATCTGTGGAAATTCTTTACCAAATTGGTCATCGAATTTGCAAGAGAATAAACGAAAAACACCCTGGCTGCACACATTTTATTTGTGTGCTTTCAGATGCCCAATAAAAGGCTTCAGGCCTAAAGTCTTTTATTATTTAAGTGAGAAATAACCTCTTTCTCAAGAACTACGTTACTTCAGAGGGAGCCGTTTCTCACAATGTTTTATAATACCAACATCTCTCTCAAGTAACATATATGTAACATAGTTGTTAGCAAGGCAGAAAATGTCGACCTCCAGTCGACAAAATGGTCCTTGTGTGAACTCGGCCTACAGTTTTTTTTTTTTCAAAACGTAACTTTAATTTAGATAAATCATACATTTGATAGGATCGATTTGGGATTCTTAATTGGTTTTG
This sequence comes from Asterias amurensis, assembly GCF_032118995.1. Taxonomy (NCBI): domain Eukaryota; kingdom Metazoa; phylum Echinodermata; class Asteroidea; order Forcipulatida; family Asteriidae; genus Asterias; species Asterias amurensis. The sequence continues at coordinate 9,625,416 of NC_092651.1, forward strand.
TTGTCGAGACGTAGCTTGTGTCAATACGTACGTTAGTCGTATATGATTTTCCAATTATGAGAACAAATTTTCTAAATCTTCATCGGAAATTTTGGCAGGATTTTCATCGTAATTACTCTAAGGTAAACCGTTGTCACCTTGCTGCACTACACTGCGGAAACTAGGTGTTTAAATTTACACCATGGGTATTTTCTGCTGAAGACGAGCAGAGTATGGGCATACTGTTCGAAACGTCGATGCCACATCAGCTCTTTTCAGAGCCAGCACTCCTCCAAAAGAGATTTACATATGTTTGTACCCGCAAGTTTACTGTATATTTATAGTTTCTTCCTACAGTTACTTTTTATGATAATTAAAACTTACCATAAATAATCCAGGATTACCATACCAAATACCAGCCCGAAAAACCCGACGATGCATATTGCCTTTACAAATATTCCCTTGCTAAAATCCCGCGCTTCTAAGAAATCATTTCTGTTGAAAGAGCTTGGATTTTCTTTCTGTAAAATCTTGCTTTGGTTTCGACTTATGATCACACGCGCTTGCTCAGATCCAAGGTTGGATTTGAACCTGCGTCCACTGGGACGACAGGCAAGGAGAACACATACTCCCCCACCCCGTACGGTGCATAATGCCCTTAACAATATTCCCTTGTCAAAACCGAGTTTCTAAGAATTATTTTCTTCCATAACAGTAAGAACAATTGATTGTCTTTCTTTAAAATTTTGCCCTGGTAGCGGCTATAACGATCACACGCGCAGCCAAGCCCCCAGGTTGGATTTGAACCGGCGTCCACTGTGACAATAGGCAAGGAAAACTACTCCACACTGAAACAAAGCAGGGTTTCCCTTTAAGGGAAGTAGTAGTTATTCGCAGTCCGCGAGGGAACGACTTATTATGGAACAAATGTCCTTGCGAGCGCCTGACATAAGATCTCTGTAAACAAGGTTTGATCATGCCCGATTCTAACAGATAGAGAAATCCCACTGCAACCCCCGAGTACAATAATATGAAAAGATATTTATACTTTTGAAGTACATTCATAATGCCCTACTTAATTCAAGGCGGATAATCATTGAAAATCATATTTTGTGTTCGTCGCTGAAGATGGATAATGAATAACGGGATGTTTTTAAGTAATGCCACAGTGATGCACACAGACCTGCTGATTTTTCGAATACATGAAACTTTCTGCATTTTGTTGTTGATTAGTGTGAAGAAAACCAGAGTATTTCCTTATAAAAGGCCGACCTGTCATTTTCAACACAGATTTATTTGTCATCACAGAGTAGCGCAATAACACCGCCCCAAACAATCCTAAATATGTCAACGGCTGCTTCTAACTTGGCCTCCTTCCCCGCAGTAAATCACACTCTCGACGCTAGACTGAGGTTTTGGTTGAAGATAATGTTGCCTTCTTTAATCAGCCAAAGTCACAAATTTCCTCATGCCACTGTGTTTACCACTTGCTCTGATTTAAGACGTAAGCACGCTTTCTCAACTAATAAGACATCTTGGAGTAGATTTGAAGGCACTGGACACTATTGGTAATTACTCAAAATAGTTGTTAGCATAAAAACTTTCTTGGTAATGAGCAATGGAGAGCTGTTGGTAGTATAAAACATTGTGAGAAATGGCTCCCTCTGAAGTAACGTAGTTTTTTTTAGAAAGAAGTAATTTCGCACTCAAATATTAAAAGACGTCAGGCTTGAAGCCTTTTTTATATGCATCTGAAAGCACACAAAACAATGCAACAAGGGTGTTTGTTCTTTCAATGTTCTCGTGCAACTTCAATGACCAATTGAGTCTTAATCTCACAGGTTTGTTATTTCATGCACAATGTTGAGATACACCAAAGGAACAATACTGGTCTTTGACAATTACCAATAGTTTTCAGTGCCTTTAAACTCTTTCTAAAAAAGAAAGGGGCACTGCCGTAAGCGCACGACTGAGGTCTCAAATTACACGCCGCATTTCCCCCCAAAACATTGGAGCATGAAGTAGACAGAACAGGGTAATGAATTCACGAACATAAGCTTCAGCCAGACAATTTAATTTTTAATATTATATATTTTTTTTATTTCACTCGTATAACATCATGACCATATAATTAATCAAAAGAAAAAATGGCACAGGAAAAATGACACACGGTTCAGCCGTCCTATTCTTTAATGAAAAATAGATATGAACTTTTTAACACATAAATCGCATTGGTTATTCGTTGGCACCAGTACACGCTGTTTGAGTTGTGTTACTTCACAGGGAAGGTTCGATTCTATAAAGCATTTTTTTTTAAAGACACTGGTTTGTCTTTACATAAACTTAAAATAACAAACCTGTGAAAATTTGAGCTCAGTTTTTCGTCGAAGTTGCGAGATAATAATGAAAGAAAAAACACCCTTGTCACACGAAGTTGTGTGCTTTCAGATGCTTGATTTCGAGACCTCGAAATCTAAACCTGAGGTCTCGGAATCAAATTCGTGGAACATAACTTCTTTCTCGAAAACTACGTTACTTCAGAGGGAGTCGTTTCTCACAATGTTTTATGTAGGCCTACCAACCTCTCCCCATTACTCGTTACCAAGTAAGGTTTTATGCTAATAATTATTTTGAGTAATTACCAATAGTGTCCACTGCCTTTAATTTATAGACTTGCTTTACAGTAAAACGTTAACCTTGTATTTGAATTTCCTTTTTGTACATGATTGTATAAACCCCCGATGTAGATCTGATTTTAAAAGCAATGGACACTATTGGTATTTTGTTTACCATGTTTGTTTATTCACAATTGTACCAAAACCTGCACAACAATAATCACAGTTGGCGCTGACGCTTATACAATAAAACAATATGTAATGGTCACAGGACGTTTAAGTAGAAAATAAGAACTCAAAATCATCTCACAAATACACAAAACAAACTGTTACAAAATGATTTCCCTTTATAACGATTCTGCACAGATTGTGCATAATCTTAACCCCTTAAAAACAAGAAAAGTACAATGCCGATACCTGAAAGTTGATATCCCGTTCTCTTTGGCCTGCACAGTATTCGGTACATCAATTTCCTTTCATTTTGACCTTTGATCTTTGAAATTTGTTCGCTGTATTTGATACTGCAAGAACTCAGAGATTGCTCAACAAGTTTCCGCTATGGGAAACGTATTACGGCCGTGTCCGAAACAACGACTTCGGCTACAGCTACGTCTAGATCAGCGCGTCTACCAGTGTTGAAGAATAGCAGACGCGCGCGATCTAGCCGTAGCTGTAGCCGAAGTCGCCGTTTCGGACACGGCCTAAGCTTGGGTATCCTGCCTCTTAGAACAGTACATAATATCACAAGGTATTAGTTAGTTGGTATCTCTTTATCTGGTAAGCGAAATTATGTTATGCTTACCTAATTTTTGTGAAATTTGATTCGTGTAACATGTGCGCTGAATTGTTTATGAGACAAAGGCGACGGGTGGTGTGTTGTTATTAATGTATTGATTATTGTATGCATGTTTTATTTGTGTTTAATTCGGTTGATCGTGGAGTGTCTATGCAATTCGCAAACCGTAGTTTAGTTAGAAACATTGCAAACTTAAAGGCAATGGACGCTATTTGGGTTTAATTAAAGTGCATGATTTGTTAGCATAAAATCTTACTTGAAATACGAACAATTAAAAGATGTTGATAGTATAAAACATTGTGAGAATTGGTTTCCTCTGAAGTAACATAGTTTTTGAGAGGAGGTAGTTTTTCACTCAAATGTTAAAAGACATCAGACCCGAAGCTTTTTGATGCATCTGAAAGAGAACACATTTGTGCAACAAGGGTTTTTTATTGCATGATTCTCTTGAAACTTCGATGACCAATTGAGTCAAAATTTTCACAAATTTAATATTTTATGCATATGTTGGGATACATCAAGTGAGAATACTGGTCTTTGACAATTACCAAACGTGTCCAGTGCCTTTAAAAGACAATTTTGTTATATACGATGTCATCATCGAATAATTTGCCATGCTATTATCACACCTGCCTTGCAATGCCCCCTTCGGATTGTTCTAAACCCCTTATCTCATCTTAAAAAATACTCTGGTGCAGTCCGCTTCATTCCACATGACCTTAGAAATGCGAAAAAAATATTGCAAATTATTTTATTTCCATTTAAATCTAAAATTTAAATAAGCACGTATGGTTTGAACCGTCAAATCAATTACGCTGTATTAAAAATTTGATGAATATTGAAAAGAACTTACGTTTTTTTTACGTACTTCGGTTTTTTATACACTGTAACACCCGGAGCATCGTGTCAAACCAAATTGAAAATTTCAGAATTGAGGAGACAGTTCACCGAAGAGTGAAAGCAATGTGATCGGTCCGCTCCAAAGAAAGGAATAAATTCATGGCGAGATTAAATCGTGTCTATGCCTCAGTTCAAACTTGAAGTGACTTTTACTTAATATTTCACACTTGGATTACATTTCTATTGTTTGCTGACATTGAGAAGGTTGAAGGGAATTTCAAAGAAAAATACCAACAACCATTACAGATTTCACAATGTTTGATGAATACTATAGAAAAGAGTTGCGATATCACTTTCCTTTAGGATGCTTATACCACTGATCGTATTCCGTGTATCCCCAAATTGGCCATGACAGTACTTCTTCTGTTACATAACAAGGACACAGACTATTTCCACTTCCAGCCTCACTTTGGTTGTGAAACAAAAAGTAAGACAGTCAATGGTCATTCCGTATGGTAGCGATTCATATTATTGCACGTCGTGTTGGATTCTGGCAAGCTTTGTATTTATTGTACAGACTTACGTCACTGTTACGTCTTATACAAAATATCACCGTTAAACGTTTAAATTGACTCGTTATTATGTTACTAGGCCGATGCCAAAGTTTCGTTGCACACTTTAAATCGGGTACGGTGGGGTATACAGTTCGCAACCATAAACTATCTTTAGCATATCCTACTTTCAGTTTCATTTACGTGTAAGTTACCTGACCATTCAAGCAACATTGTAGTGTTTTGAAGGATGGAGTAGCTGTGAGTTGTGCTGTGTAATACCTTGTAAGGCGCACAAAGTGGTTTTATCACACACGTTTTTTTCCCCACCCTTTGATCATGAATTATCATTTTAGTAGAAAAGTTGACATTCTAGTGTCTACTGATTTAAGGAAAACTTAAATATTTCGTTTTGTTCATTTACTTTTCACTTATTATTCTATTGTATAATACAGATAATTTACAATACATGCAATATTGGAAGCGCGTTGGACCATTTTAATAAACATCTAATACATACACCTAATAATTTTACCAATTATTACGGGAGTCACGTACGCCCAATTATGGTGATCATCCCAAATATAGTTAGGATGCCCAACTATAGTCGGGATGGACCGATTGTAATTCGGACCGCCCGACTTGTAGATGGTACTGACCCAACTAGAGTGTAACTAGAGTGAACTCAAGTTGGGACATATTGTACCAACTACGGGAGTCATGTAACGCCCAATTATGATGATCGTCCCAAATATAACTGTGATGCCAAACTATAGTCGGGACTTTCCCGAGTTGCAAGGGTTGTGGGTTCGAATCCCACCCGAGTAACATGCATGTGATATTTTTTCACAGGACTCAGGAAAGTACTGAGTATACAGTGCTAACAGACATCGGTGTATGGGGAAAAACAACATTAATATTCTTTATCCCAGATACAAATTTAACATCTCTTATATTGCTGCCAAAACATAGGATTCGAGCTTCCTCTAGCTACCGGGCAACCTCGGTTGGTAAGACACTGATCGAGAATTGCAAGGGTCGTGGGTTCGTAACCGCATCCGAGTGATATGCCTGTGATATTGTTTTTACAGGACTCGGGAAAGTACTGAGTATACAGCAATAACACACATCGATGTATGGGTAAAAACCAAAAATTCATATTCTTTAACTTGATTGTTTAATATACTGAAAGCCTTGTCAATATGACAAATATGAGCTTACTAGCTAATGTATAGGGCTAGGCGTTAAAAATATAACCTGCAAACCATTTTGTCGAAGCAACCATAGTTCAATTGAAAGCCTTGTAAATTGTATATTAATGATTTATTTAAATTAAAAAAACGTATTGTGGCAAACTCCAAATAAAAACCCGTTGTGTCCAAATCGATATTTAATTTCCAGCTGATACTCAGTGATGCCGGATGTGAAACACATTACCCTTATGAAATTTGAATGTTTTCCCCTCAAAAGGGTGTTTTATTGGAAAAGTATTGAGAGGCAGAGCTAATATTAAAAAAATGACAGGTTGAAGTTATTGATATGTAATAACTTCCCGTTGGTTCAGTAAACAGTCTGTGTTTACCTTAGCACCCGCCTGATGGACTTTCGCGATGGGGAATGTTGCTTTATGTTCCGGTTATGCAAACTGTGGTTTATTGTGTCCGCGGTGTTAAGAAAACAACGGTCAAACCAATAAGTACAGTAGTTTGAGCGCGTGTTTTTTCTCTCTCAACACATCCAATATCGTTGTAAAAGATAGACATTGACTGTACGAACCCATTTGAATGTCGAATGTCCACTATTGAAAAAGCAAGGTTGATATTCGACATAAGTGGATGTCCGATGTCCCATATTAAAAACGCAATGCGTTTAGAAAACAACGGACACACCATTAAGTACGTGGGATTTGTTGAAAGTATTTTGAACGCGTTCTTTTTTCTCTCTCTCCATAATATCCAACACTGATGTACAAGGTAGATATTGACTGTTCAAACCCATTTGAATGTCCAATGTTCAATATCGAAAAAGCAACTTTGATACCCAATGTACAAACCTATGGGAAAGTCCAAAGTCCAATATTGAAAAAGCAAAGTTGATATTAGCTGTACAAACCCATTTGAATGTCCAATGTCCAATATTGAAAAAGTTACATTGGTTTTACAAACCTACGTGAATGCCCCATGTCAAATATTGAAAAAGCAAGGTTGATATTCGCTGTGCAAACTTACGTGAACGTCCAATAACCATAATCAAACTAACTTTACTGTCATTCAGTAAATCTGCTTCGTTGGGCAAATTCTACCTTCGAGGAGGGTTTTGTTTTCATTCGGTAGATGTTTTGCAAAGATACACAGCTTACTGCTTGATGCAGCTTTCAGAGTGAGTGGATGCCGTTGGTTAATCAAAACAAAAAAAGTGAGGCAGGCGTCATTAAGACGGGTGTATATTGGCGAGAGAAAGACTTGTAATAGACCCAAGGAATAAGATAAGAAGAAGATCAGTTGAAATTCAGTTTCATGTATGAGGTTTGATCATCAGAGGTAGAGATGTCTCGGCGTTCAGGAAATGCATTCTCTACTCTTTCAGCAGTCCGGTCATCTGACGCTTTTCAATTACTCTCACGAGCGCATTGAGTGTGTATGTGAAGCCCAGGCAGGGACCTAAATCATTCCACTCATTGCTGATGGGGACTCCGCTCCTCTTGTCGGGCCTTCTCTATCGACGCCCTAATTTGCAATCGCTGCAACTCACTTTAGTGATGATGTGGTATCCCAAATCATAACAACCCTGGGACCAATTTCATATAGAGCTACTCTCAGCAGCAAGTATTGCTAAACACAACTTCTGCTAAGCAAAAATTCAGTAGGGTGCAGTTGCATTTGGTACTGTTGGAATGGTATTTTCGCTGGTAAACATGTTTTGAAGCACGTTGCTCAGCCACTGTCTGTGCTTAAGCAGAAAAGATGATAACTAATTTGAAAAACGGAACATCACTTTTTGTTTTCGTTTTCTAGCTGGACAAAAAATGTGTACTGAGCGTTTACCGCATAAAGGGAAGGTACACGTTTGGTAATATTACTCAAAACAAGTTTTAACTTAAAAACTTACATGGAAGAGAGCATTGGGGAGCTGTTGATAGTATAACACATTGTGGGAACCGACTCCCTCTGAAGTAACGTAGTTTTTGAGAAAGAGTTAATTTCTATCTGAAAGCACACAAATTCGTCCAACAAGGGTGTTTCTTCTTTCATCATTTTCTCGAAACTTCGATGACCAATTGAGCCCAAATTTTCACAGGCTTGTTATTTTATGCTTATAATGGGATACACCAGGTGAGAACACTGGTCTTTGATAACTACAACCTGTACAGTGTCTTTAAATGTAGATGAGAAATCATGGGAACGAGTACAATTTCTCTTTGAAAAGCACTGCGAAAACTGAGTGATAAAAATGACACCATGTGTTGTCACATATAGAAACTATAGAAAGTAGTGTTATTTTAACACTCTATGTTGTTAAAAGAAGAAGGAAAAAAAAGAATATTATGTGACGCCCATGGTGTTAATTTTAACACCACATTTTGTGTACAGTGTGGAAATATATATTTGGTGATTTTTTTTTTCTTCTTCTAAAACCCCTGGGCTTAATTTCTCCCAGGGTTGTACAATAAACATCAAGTGTCACACCTCATATTTAGGTCTGTGCAAATATTTGATAATTTATGGTTTTAGACCACAATCAATATCCCACCGTCGCATGGAATTCAATAAACCGATTTTCTCCCCCATGCAAGGTCAAAATATGTGAAATATCCCTAATGAAATTATTGTGTGAAGACAATGTGTACCAGTCCTAATGAGCACGCTGTGTTTTTAGATGTCTACTGAATTGTTTATTGATATACGTATTCATTTGTTAATTTAGCATGCTTTGTTGGTGGATGAATGCAACATTGTCAGTACTTATGTACAGGTATAAAGAAAAGAGATTCGCCACAAAAAAAACCCAATAATTTGACTATTTTTATACGGTGATAACGGTAGCTGTGCAACGTCGGTGCCAAACAAAGGACGTCAAGTTTACGTGTAAATTCATCAGAAATTTTACGGTAGCTGTTTGACACTCTTTCTGCCATGAACCAAATCGAGGCTGAGTTACCAAATAGTCTGGTCCCCTCTCTATTTAATGGGCAAGGGAACTACCATCATCAGATGGGGATATTAGGAATTATGACTAACATGTGTTCGGTTTGATTTGAGACTTTGTTGTGGCATGGATACATTTCCATTAATTCTTCTTTGTATATTTTCAGAAGAATATTGTTATGATCACAGTTTGTACCATCTGATTCCTGTGAGTAATTCCTTTCAGCCACATTATTGCCGAACATTCCTAGTTTAACTGTTCCTTTCTGTTGGAATGTTCTCGGCTGGCTGAATTCCTAAGTTCTTTCATTACTTTAACAAGTGGTCGCATTTTATTTTATTCTAATGTGCGTATAAGGCATTGTTTTTACAACCACAAGTTGACTGTGGATCAGTACTACAGTAGTAATTTTAAGTGACTAATTTATGAGAAGGTTTACTCTTAAAATGAAAGGCAATACACACTTTTTGTTAAGCCCGCTGCAGATCTCACAATCAAAGAGTGGGAACTACCAGCGTTTAGGAAGACTGATTGAGCTGTTTTTCCCAGATGATATGTAGCCTTTTCACAGACATTTCAGATTCGTAATGGTGTTACTAGTTACTGACAGTCATGGTAACCTGGTAGACGAGGTAGTAATCGATGTTTGTAAGAACTGTCACTCGTTGGCCCTTTTCTGTGGTTAACTGCTAACGCAGATGTGGAGTATCAGGTGTTTTCATGGCAGATAAAGCAAGGTCGAATCTTGTTTAGATTTGTGTGGTTGTGCTGCCATCCATGCTCATATTGGACCCATTATATTTAAAGGATTGTGTTATATAGATGCTGTTTGTTAAACGGTTTCAAAAACCAAATGTATACTTTCCCTTTAAAGAAAACCATTGACTTAAGAGCCTTGACTAAACATCTCAGATATGGCATCTTCCAAGACTTTAATCTTAGGAATTTTTCTCACAGTCATATTGAGTGGGGAACAACCAAACAAGTACCGTGGATGTTATCTTTGCACTGCTAAGTGTTCTGAAAACCGTACCTTACTGATAGTTGATGGCTGACCCCAAGCAATTATTTGCGAAAAAACAGGTCAAGCTTTTGTACTTCAATACTTGTGACAACTTGTTTACATAAGAGATCCGTCCTCTCGACTCGCTTGTTGGGTCTTAATTGCTACACAAAGACACGAAGTTTAAATGTGGACTTAATTGCCGGGTTTTATTTAAACAACGATAATAGGTTTCGTGGAGGACATTTACATGAGGCTGTTGCTCATTAGACGAACAAACACAAAACCTCTCGTCTTGTCAATGGTTTTGAGGACTGTATATAATGCACGCAAAAATATAAGTTTGAGACATACACTACATACACAAATACAGTCAACGCTCTGAAGTTAAGAATTATTTTTGTTCAAAATGTCTTGCTTTGCAGACTCGCCAGTGAGATGTCTACCTTTGGGAAGAAGCTCGATATGTTCGGGTACCAATTTGGTTATATGATTCAAAGTGCAAATTCAGAATGTGTTTACCGCTCGTAAGGGAGCGAACGATGCGTACTAGGTGGATTCTATGACACAGCTTAACTAGGGTGGGCACTGGCATAATGGCAATTTCTTATGACAAACTTTCATGGCATTGAGATATAAAATAGAAGAAGGAAAAACAACAGAGCACACACGGCTTAATAGGAAAACTACAATCCTTGAATATTTATGACTTTAGCCTCGGAAGATAAAATCTCAATTAAATTTGGACGTGCATGCTCTTCAAGGGCGATTTCTCATCGCAGTTTTTAAGTGACGTTCCATAGTTTTGTCCTCCAAGGAGGTATTTCTGATAACTGGCTCTAATTTGTGTTCAATGATGAGTTACTTTCTAGGGACAAAGAGCCAAGGACGCAACTCCACATAACCAGGGGTTTGCTTTTTTGAAGACCACTGCCGAAACGTCAAATTTATAAACACTCATGATTAAAACGCTGCACGGGAGTAAGACAAAACGTAACTTGCTTCAACCACACAATTTCTTTTTTAAAAGAAGCACATTGACCACGTGCTTGCGTGCGTCACGATTTAATAATCAAAATGGCCGCTTGAATTTGTCCTCTCTCGTTAGACGTGTGGTAAAATGCAATTAACAACATGGAACGTGTACACACCATAAGAAGTTCATTTAGCACAATCAAATTCATTTAAACAATAATTAATGGAAGCTATCGTTCGCACGCACCAAGCAATGAGGGGGAAAACAGCATACTGTTCAATAGTGACTGGATTTCCAACCATACTTCTGACGATCACACATCAGGATCTTTTTAAAAGCTATCTTAAAGTCTCTGTTCGCGAACGCATAACATATTGGATTACACGAGCTGTTGATATAGCACAAGAAGTAGCTGAGTTCATAAAGGTACATGTTCACACAGTCGGGGCAGAAGCCTTTTACAATGACCAGCACGCTGTAAGGCGTCCAACACAAGATGAAAAATCCAAGGATGGCGCTTAGAGTTCGCACGGCCTTGGCCTCCTTCAAGCTCACCAAAGCGGCAGATAACGTCTTTCCTATGGTATGGTCTTTGCTGTTCGGACTGGCCTTAGTGTGGCTTCTATTGGAAGCCTGGTGATGCGAGGCCCGGTCGCTTTGATCTTCGGAGTACTCATCGGTTTCAGACTGGAGTGTGACCCGTCTCTTCTGCCCGTCCATCCGGCACCCGTTATCGGCGTTATGTTGGTGGGAGCTGGAGGCTCTACCACACAGGTCCTCCTCCTCCTGGTGCACCGGTAACGGCAGGTCCCGTGTAGGGAAAGACACCGTTTGTTCGTCCTCGGAGTCTAGCATGACACCAGAGGAAAATTTCCGTTGGTGGTTGTTGTTGTGTGACGTCTCGGCCGGCTCCACGTGGTGCCGGACGCTCAAGCGACCGATAATCCTGGCCTCGCGCTTAACGAGCCTTCGAGTTAACAAGTAAATACGCATGTACAAGATGAGGATGACGACTAGTGGCAACCAGTATATCATAATAATGGAACCCGCCGTGAAGAAAGGGTCTTTGATGAACTGCACCTCGCACTCTCTCTCGGGGACGGTGCGTTTCCCTTCAAAGAATTGCCAGCCTATGATGGGGACACCGAAGAGAAGTATTGTGGTAATCCAACTAGCTACGATGAGGAAGAGTACCCGAGCCCGGGTCATGTCACTTCGGTAGGTCATAGGGTGAGATAAACACCTGTACCTATCGACACTAATCAAGAGGATCCCAAGAACAGAAGCACCACAGCACAAGTAGTCCAGAAACAACCATATATCACATATGACGGGACCCAACGGCCAGTAGTCTATAAGTAGATACATTGTGTAGAGAGGCATGGAGAAGGCGCCAATAATCACATCAGCCGATGCCATGCTGATTATGAAGTAGTTGCTGAGACAGCGCAGTCGCCTCTCCCGGCAGAAGGCGACGATTACCAGGGCGTTGCCGCATACCGTGAAGAGACTCGCGAAGCCGGACAGCACGGCCATGCAAGCGATCTTCACCGTCTCCATGTGTGATTTACTGTCGTCCTGGCCGCCGGGCCCGCTGCAGTTTACCCCCGTGCAGTTCATGGCTGCGTCCATCATGTCCATGGTCTCCGTAAAATCCATTGTACTATCGGGGGACTGATGGAGACTCGAATCAGTTGGCAAAAAGGTTTGATAGGAAGTCTCAAATTCCATGAAATTCAACCACCTAGAAGTCCAGCTGGTTCGTGAAACGGTTTCCCCTGCGGAGAAATAATAAAATAAATCGATATGTATTAAATGGATGGCACTATAATAAAGAAATCGTAAAGCAGTGCAGTTAATATCCGTCTTCAGATGATTGGGGCACTTTAAAATATCTTCAACAGAAATTTAATTGAATGTAGTTTGTAATGATGCAACTCCTTTCTGCGGTCATTTTTGATACTACGGCTTTTGGCTTGGGCTAGGGTCTAGGCTTGCCTCACCTCTGATTGGTGCCCCGTACCGAAACACCACGTTTTCTATATACAAAACAACAGAACGGATCCTAAGCCGTACGTACACGATACATCCAAACTTATCGTACACGATTACTTATTGTGTACATCTAAACGTATCGTGTACGTACATGGTAAGAGACTTATCGTGTATGTACACGGTACGTTTGGAGTTAGCGTGTACGTACACAATAAGATAGATTTTCTTTATTCATGATGTGGTAATGAGCTTCCGAAGTAATCCGTGCCAACCCGTTTCAAATGTTCCATTCAAGAGAACCCAGCTTCCAGCGCTGTACCCGTGCCACTAAATAATCAGCTTTAAAGATTTGTTGGGAAATATGAACACCAGTTTTTTCGACAACAAGCCTGAGGTAATCCGCGCCAACCTCTTTTAAATAGTTTCACGGCAACACAGCTTCCAAAGCTGTACCTATGCCTTCAAACGAATGAAGAAAAAAATCTATCAACCCTTAAAAAGAAAAAGACAAAATGCTCGGGAACATAGTTCGATTGTTCCACATTGATCGCTCATGTTTGCTCGTATTGAATGTGCGAGGAGCCGAGTCTGAAGTGCAGGCAATGCATATTCTGATCACGTTGCTTGGATGTTGGTTGATTAAATTGCCTTTCTTGTTGCTATGTGTTTTTTCGTCGAGTCAAGTAGCTTGACGGTGACACATGTCGTGGCGATCCCCACGACGATCCCCACGACCTTGATGCTACATGAAACACAGGGTGACCTAGAGTTTATGTATAGATCTGCATACATTACTTGATATGTTGTCTGATGTGGTGGAATGAAGAATATATTTCTACTGATTCGAATAAACTTTACGTCAAGCTCGTTGCTCATCTTTGAAACCACGCCTTGGGCTCTGAGTAATGTAACGTTAAAACAATAGCTTTTGGCTGTTAGTAATAGTACACAAGTTTTCCAAAAGGTTTCTGCTTAATTATGATGAAAACACAACGGTGTTCAGGCGAAAAGTCACGGCATGCGAACGCGAAGTATTTTAGCGTCCATCGCGAGTCATACACGCTTAAGAGCTCCCATCGTGTACGGGGAAAAGAGTTGCACGGCCTCAAAACGCAGATCCCATGTAAGGATTGGTTAAGCCAATTCGTTTTCGTGCTTGTAAAACCATAATTTGATTTGAGTGGATTGTGTCCAGTGAGTTTAAAGGCCTTTTGACCTATTCCACTGACGTCACAACTGTCTAATGTATGTCCATGGTCGGCCATTGTTAACACCTTTGGTAATATTGTCAAAGACCAAAATTATCACTTGGTGTATCCCAACCACCTCCCAACATACATAAAGTAACACATCTGTTGAAATTTTTACTCATTTGGTCATTGAATTTGCAAGAGAAACATGAAAGAAAAAACACTCATATTGCACAATTAATTTGTGTGCTTTCGAATGCACAATAGAAAGCTTTGGGGCCTGTGATTTTTTTTTATATATTTGGGTGAGAAATTACCTTTTTCTCAAAAACTACGTTACTTCAGAGGGAGCCGCTTCTCACGATGTTATACTATCAACAGCTCTCCATTGCTCGTTAGCAGATAAGTTTTTATGCTACAAATTATTATGGGTTAATACCAATAGTGTCCAGTGCCTTTAAAACCCACTGACTTCTTCCACTGACGTCACACAAGCCTACAGTCTGTCCATGGTCAGTCATTGTTAATGAGGCAAAATTTCAGAATGCACGTAAGTGGTCGTCCATCCATGGCCAATGTCATGTTTGCTTCACAATGGCACAACTAATACTCTATTGTCATGATGACGTCATGGGAATTGGGTCAAAGCCATGAAAATAACCTTTTAGTAATGAGATATTTATTACAAAAGGTTTATTCCACATACCTTGTAATATATTTGAAATAATGGTAGGCCTTCAAAATTGTAAACCAACTTTTTCATAGAAAGTCTATGCAAAGTTTATCACTTAATTTGTTCTTGCTATGTTTGAAGCAAACAGAAATGCCCAATTTTGCACTCCCTTGTGAGAAATCCAGAGAAAGTAATTTTATCTTTACGCACAAGAAAGTTGTTAACAGATAAAATGTAGCATCAAATACAACCACCGATAACTAAACCACAGCATAGCATTCCCATTTCAACCACCTTGCTTTTTGCTAAACAAAAAACCATCGAATATGGGTAGTTTCTGTGGTTATAGATACCCCCTTCTTACGTGGCTAACTATTTGGGTATTTGGAACTAGGAATTTATTTGTGCTATTTGTTTCTGCAAAGTCTCGAATTTCTCTCCAGATTATCTTTTTTTTATACTTTGATATTACACGACAACGAGGCAATGAGTCACAATGGGAAATAAATCCCTCGCTCGTAGAAGCTAACACTGCTTGTCTGAGAGCAATACCACGAGATAGATATAATGTTCTGTGCATGGGCTCGACGTAAAGCTGTAAGACTCGCTGATAGATACCGTCCCCCGACGGAAATCAATTTAACCTAATTGCCCCTGACAGGTAATCTGTACGGAACATTGTAGGCGGGCCTGCAAATATCCCACCCCTTTTCTCCATCCATCAGAGAATAATTAGAACATTAATCAATAATTTAATTAACTAAACAGGTAAAAAATAACCGCAAAGCCGATGGTTTTGTTTTTTAGTTATTTTATTGATTGTTATAGACAGGGTAGCTTTATCAATTTGACAACTTCCATCCATCCCTATATGGACCCTTTGTGTAAACAGTAACAATTAGAACCGTGTAAAAACAGTATACACAAATGGCATAAACAAAATAATGGAGAGAAAATGTTTACGTTTGTATACTGAATACTTAAAGTGCATACCTTTAGTAATTACACCACTTCAATTTAATGACCGTGTATAAAGAGCACTGGGGAGCTGTTGACACTAAATCATTTAGAACCAACTCCTTTGACATAATTTAGTTTTTAGAGAAAGAGGTAATTTTCACCCCAAAATCTAAAAGCTTCAGGCACGAAGCCTTTCCCAGGCATCTGAAAGCACACATTCTTTGCAACGAAGGTATTTTGTTTTCTTTCATTATGTTCTTGCAACTTCGATGACCAATTTTTGAGCCAAAATAATGTCCACAGATTTGTTATGTTCTGCATACGTTGGGATACACCAGTGAAGATGGCCTTTGAAAATTACCAAAGTGTACCCTTTGTTTTTCAAGTCATCAGGTTGGGGACGAAGCCAAATCGTTCCCAATCAGTTTGGATTTTTATTGATGAACGATGACAGAAAATTTATTCAGCGCATAAATTTATCACTTTGTATGAAAACTACCGCTACCCTTGAATCGGCACACCCGACGAACTGAGCATGCGCTGTAAGTAGACATAGCAACAATCATAATATACTTGAGACAAACAGAGCAATCGATTTAGCAAGCGACCGAACTCGAGCGAGGCTCTGCTAGGGTAGAAACGTGAAACCGTTATTAACAACATTTATGCCGCATGTCATTTTGGGTTAGTATGCATGCCGTTCGCAACAGCCAACTCCCTACCGGCTAACAGATTGAGCATGCCGAATTTTAACATAGTTTTTAACCCTGCACCGATTAGAGCCGACTATTGGTCGGTGGTCTAAAGTGGTGAAGAGCATCTGCTCTAGAATTGCTGCGGTCGTGGGTTCGAATTCCACCGCGACCATCGATTCCTGTCCCTAGTGTTTTTCATCTACTTTTCCAAGTGCAACAAGCTAAAAGACGCACTAAACAGACTTAACAAAAATATCGTCGAAGTGTCAAAATAGACTCCATACACTTCTTAAAGTCACCTGGAAGTGGTATTATTTTTTCAAAATAAAGCTTTTGTCACTAATATATGTTTTTTGATGAGTGGAATGTGAATAAACAGTTAACTAAGGTTTTAAAAAATCAGTTCTTATGTTATTCACAAATTTAGGAGTAGACCCCGACCCGAGAGGGCGCTGTTCGTGACGTCAATCGAGGCAGACTTTGCCTGTAATGCGTAGAGTAAACACAATTGCAAAGTACATGTACGGACCAAATCGTGAGTTTGTACGTTTCAAAAAAAAAAATTGTTTTTTTTCCGGCAATGCCGACCAGGTGTATTGCTGCTGAATGCAGAAAAACACTTTTTGAAATGTACCAACCAACTCACGACTTGGACGTACATGTACTTTGCACGTGTGTTTACTATACGCATTGCAGGTAAAGTCTGCCTCGATTGACGTCACAAAAGGGGTAGGCGGAGTCAGCCCCCAAACAACTTTATATATTTTTTAAACATATAAATCGTGACAAACAATTACTAAAAAAATTGTTTTATTGTTCGTAAGCATATACTCTTATGTATGAAAGAAAAAAAATAATATTTCCAGGTGACTTTAAAGGCAGTGGACACAATTGGTAATTACTCAAAATAATTATTCAAAACCTTACTTCGTAACGAGTAATTGGGAGAGTATGCTAGTATGTTGATAGTATAAAACATTGCGAGAAACGGCTTCCTCTGAAGTGACATAGTTTTTAAGAAAGAAGTAACAGATTTAGAATTTGAGGTCTTGAAATCAAGCATCTGAGAGCACACAACTTTGTGTGACAAGGGTGTTTTTTCCCATTATTATCTCGCAACTTCGACGACCGATTGAGCTCAAATTTTCACAGGTTTGTTGATTTATGCATATCTTAAGATAATAATTGACACAATGGGTGTTGTCAAATGTAAACACCGAAAAGAGAATCCAAATTAACATCATTATGGTGTTAAAATAGCACAAGTGTTATGCAGAAATTTGTGTTTTTGTGGAACACCCTTTTTGTATGAGACAACACCCATGGTGTCAATTTTAACACCCCGTTTTGTATAGTGTATATTCACTGTATCCTCACAAACAACCAGTGTTTATACTTGTCTTCATCACAATATTCCAAGGCATCATGTTAATTCACTTTATGGTGCCTACTATAAATATGTCATTTTTCACGGTCTCTATAACTGCCACAATCGTACAACTCGCGTGCATAATTTTATACAGTTGGCCCCTATCTTATTTAATAAGAGCGGTCTATTTTCCTCTGTGCCGCCCCATGTTTTGCAGTGTCTGTCAAGTCGAGCTGTATTTTACACTCTAGCCACATAAACACGGAACGGAAAACAAATGTCGGACATTTTGGTAAAGAAGCAAAACAAAAAATCAAATCAATAAATGCTATGACTATAGCTTGTTATGATGCGAGACCAATACTTCAAATTCATGTAATTGTTTTTAATTATTGGCTAATAAACCATTCTAACCTAATCTATACGAGTACGCAGGGAACGATGTCTTCCAGCACTTTTGCATTGCAAAACATTTTGACTGAACAAGCTTGGTTGCACACTGAATGGTAATATTGAGTTGCAATTGATGCATTTTTGTTCTGCCATGCAACCACCGAGTAGGGTTTGAAACTTTGCATGGTGGAAGAATACAATAAGAGATTTGCACATGGTGCTTCCGCAAAACTTCACCTGAAAGTAAATAGTAACAAATTCAATTTAAAAAGTCATCTTGAATGAAGTAACACTTTAAAGGCACTGGTTAATCATGGAGGTAGGATTAGATCTAATCCTACCTCCATGGGTTAATCAAGGGTTTTTGCCACTGTCATTCAGGCCCTAGAGACACTAGACACTATTGGTAATTGTCAACGACCAATCTTATCACTTGCTGAGTCTCAACATATGCATAAAATAACAAACCTGTGAAAATTCGGACGCAACTGTTCACTAAGATGCAAGAGATTGTTTTACACATTTTGTTTGCTTTCAGATGCCTTAAAAGGGCTTCAGAAAGCATGAAGTATTTTGATATTGAAGTGAAAATGTACCCTTTTTCTCAAAATCTACGTTATTTCAGAGGGAGCCGTTTCTCACAATGTTTCATACTATCAACAGCTCTCCATTGCTCGTTACCAAGTAAGTTTCTATGCTAATAATTATTTTAATTTATATAACCAATAGTGTCCAGTACCTTTAGAGGATTTGGGTACTTTTTCAAAATGTCCATAGATTTACATTAAACTTACCGGCTTTGAAGATAATGATAGTGGAAATCTTCCCTTCAAATCTTACTAACTGAGGTGCTGTAGTTTTTGAGAAATGAGTAAAACAATGTCATGAAAATCCGTTTGTAAAGGATTAAAATAATTTTCGTCTCATGAGCAGGAAATTATTTTCATGACATTGTTTTACTCATTTCCCCCAAACTGCAGCACCTCAGCACGTATAGTATTTTCAAGGAAGCTTTCTACTATCATTATCTTCAACCTGTGAAAGTTTTGTGTAAATCTGTGGACATTGTGTGTTTTGTCTTACAAAAGTTACATAGACCCTTTAAGCAATACATGTGAGATGATTGATCAAACTCCAGCATTGCTCATCCACACACACACACAAAGGAGTAAAATAAATAAAGGGAACAAAAAGACAAACAAGGACGGACAGATAATTTATCAAATGAAGCAAATTGCCCGGTAACTGTTTATACAGCAATCACGTGGGCTTGGTCATATTATTTTCTGAAAGTGCTCTGAAAGTAATTGAAAACGCAAACCGTTGACGGCAAATTAAAGCACACAGAAATATCATTTGGATAGACTTAAATAAGGAAATGTTCACAGAGGAACTGAGAGGTAGGTACGTCTTAAAGGCAGTGGACACTCTTGGTAATTACTCAAAAATAATAATTATTATCATAAAACCTTACTTGGTAACGAGTAATGGGGTGAGGTTGATAGTATAAAACATTGTGAGAAACGGCTCCCTCTGAAGTGATGTAGTTTTCGAGAAAGAAGTAATTTTCCACGAATTTGATTTCGAGATCTCAAGTTTAGAATTTAAGGTCTCGAAATCAAACATCTGAAAGCACACAGCTTCGTGTGAAAAGGGTGTCCTTTAAAATATTCCCAGGAATATTACTAACTATATTGGATAACGTGTGATCCCCAAGATCACTGCATGCGTCTAGTATAATTGGCAAATTAATACACAGTTCCCTGGTGAAATCTCGACGGGTGAGGGCGGGTCACTTACAAGCCTCTCAAGAGCAACGTCCGTCTTGTCCCCTGCTGAACCGTGAGCTACTCGTTTTATCCCCAATGCTGAACCGTGAACTACTCGTTTTATCCTTAATGCTGAACCGTTAACTACTCGTTTTATCCCCAATGCTGAACCTTGAACTACTCGTTTTATCCCCAATGCTGAACCGTGAGCTACTCGTTTTATCCCCAATGCTGAACCGTGAGCTACTCGTTTTATCCCCAATGCTGAACCGGGAGCTACTCGTTATATGTCCCCCAATGCTAAACCGGGAGTTACTCGTTTTATCCCCAATGCTGAACCGTGAGCTACTCGTTTTATCCACAATGCTGAACCGTGACCTATACTCGTTTTGTCCCCCAATGCTGAACCGGGAGTTATTAGGTTCGTCCCCAATGCTAAACCGGGAGCTACTCGTTTTATCCCCAATGCTGAACCGTGACCTACTCGTTTTGTCCCTAATATTGAACCGGGAGCTACTCGTTTCGTCCCCAATGCTAAACCGGGCGCTACTTGTTTCATACCCAAAATGTTGAACCGGGAGCTACCCGTTTTGTCCCTAATGCTGAACCGGGCGCTACTCGTTTTATACCCAAATGGTGAACCGGGAGCTACCCGTTTTGTCCCAAATGCTGAACAGGGAGCTATGCGTTTTATCCCCAATGTTGGCCTCAGAGCTAACTCATCAATACTGTTCTGCCTTTTTTGTTTATTCATCGTCGGTGTTTATCGGCGACCGTCGACCTAGTGAAATTGTGTCAGGTTCGCAATTACCATGACATGTGGTGGGGAAGGTCGCTGCTCAAACGTATACAGAGTTCCTGTATATAACTATTATAGCCATTTTCACACTACCTTTGTTCCCCGGGGTTGCCCCCGGAGAAAAACGGCCGGCCATTTCACACTATGGTCGCTTTCCCCCGGTCTGCTCCGGGGAATAGTCACCCCTGCTCTTGAGTAGGGGTAAACGGTAAAACCCTGGGGTATTCTTGTCCTAAATAAGGCTTCCCCTATACACAAGCAACTGCTTGTTGTATACCTGATTTGATATTAATTTATATGGCTTTGGTTATTGTATACCAGTGAAATGGAACTAGACCATAAATGCCTCTGAATCTAAAAACATATTGTTTTGGTATAGCTGGAAAAATGTCGGTTAACGAATGCACTCTGAATGGATGGTAAATAATTATGCAAGGTGGGCTACACAAGAAATGTATTTGGCAAATTGCTATCTGAAGAATGAACAGGAAGGGGTAGTTGGCGATTCTAGCTTGCGACTTCGGTTCAGTTTAGAACACAGTGGAATGTATATTTGAAAAGGATCAGGCAAATTTGGTTATTGAGGAAAACTGACGTACAGCCTATACGAATAGACGTTCATTTTATATCATAAATTCCTTGGCTACACGTAGTACATTATTAAGAGAGGTCCACATAATGTATGGACTTGAAACACTATGTGGACTTCCACACGTCCACAGAGTGTTTTTACAGGTGTTAAATAATACGATTTTGTGTACCGAGCAAAGGAAATATTCACACAGTGACTGCAACACAGAGTTGGATGTGTTTGCTCTCTGTCTCTCCATAGGTCATCTCAACATTTTGGAGTGCTCTAAAATCTCATACCGTACTGTGTCGCCTAATGCTTTGAACAAATACATTAGTGTTGACTTTTTGTTTTAGTAAGACCTAAGGAATCGATAGTTGCATGGTCTCGGAGTTTTCTCTTATGAGTATTTTTTTTTTGAAGTCGTAATTCATCCTATTACTCATGATAATTGTAAGCATAGAAACGTATCGGTACCGAGCAATGGAGAGCTTTTGAAACTATAAAATATGGTGAGAAATGGCTTCACTGAAGTATAATAGTTTTTTAGAAAGATGTAAAAAGAATTACTCAAATATTATTAAAAGACTTCAAGCCTGAAGCCTTTTATTAGGCATCTATGAAACCACATAAATGTTTGCAAAAAGGGTGTTTTTATTGCTTTAATGACCCAATTAAGCCAACATTTTCACAGATTTGTTATTTCATGATTAGGCCTATGTTGGGATAACTGGCTTTTTGACAATCACCAAAGGTGCCCAGTGTTTTCAAGTTTCAATGAACGAACCATGCATAAGACAGTATGGTTTATGTTTTGTCGGGGCTTTTGTGCACATTCACAATCGGTTTACTAAACAGGTTTTGTTTTCAGCCGGATAATATTTCTCCGAAGGATTTGTAACATGGACTTTGTTTTCTTTAGTGAGCTTTCAGACAAACCTCGATCATTTTTGTTTCGATAATAACAAATCATGTACTTTAATTTTATAACCATAAAACCTTACTTGGTAACGAGTAATGGGGAGCTTTTGATAGTACGAAACATTGTGAGAAACGGCTCCCTCTGAAGTGAAGTAGTTTTCGAGAAAGGAGTAATTTTCCACGAATTTGATTTCGAGACTTCAGATTTAGAATTTGAAGTCTCGAAATCAAGCATCTGAAAGCACACAACTTCGTGTGACGAGGGTATTTTTCTTTCATAGTTATCTCGCAACTTCGACGACCAATCGAGCTCAAATTTTCACAGGTTTGCTATTTTATGCATGTTGAGATACATCAAGTGAGAAGACTGGTCATTGACAATTACCAATAGTGTCCAGTGTCTTAAATATGCATTTTGTTTCCAATGTGTGTCTGACAATGACACACCCAACATTGGTAACTGTTAAAGAATGTACCCGCACTTTGTGTGGATCAATATACACGTGAAATCACAGACCTATGACCCTGTGTTGTGAGAAACCTTTGTTCAGAACCCTCCTCGTGATTTACATGCTAAGGTTAGGCTTGGGGTTAGGGTTATGGATAGGGTTAAGATCAGGGTGATGTTTAGGGTTAGTTGTGGGTAATTAGGACTGGGATTGCCATAAGAAAAAGACACCGGGGTAGATTTCACAAAAAGTTTAATACTAGTCTTATCTCAAGTAAGGATGAGTTACTAGTCCTAACTTAGGGAATAACTCCTAGAGTAGTCCTTAGTCAATATATTGACTGGTAACCTGTTCCGGTAACTCTGTTTTGGCAACCTAAAGCACACAAAATTTGTGCATCAAGGGTGTTTTTCTTGTCACTATATTATTCTCTTGCAACTTCAATGAGTGACCAATATTGAGTCAAATATTCCACAGATTTGTTATTTAATGCGTGTTTGGATACACCAAGTGAGAATACTGGTCTGGGTCAATTACCCAAGGTGTTGTGTCTTGCGCCATACAGGTTGAATACACCACATGAGAAAACACGGTCTTAGACAAATACGATGACAACTGGTTCAAAAATGTGTCATGGCTGATTTTGGGGAGAGATAAAGACGATCAAATACTAGAACCACCACAGGCGCAGGCTCAGCTCTCATCAGTCCAGCCAGATATGAAAGATATCCAGAGAGAAGTTTCCAATCGAATCTTAGCTCTAAATCAACCCCCTTACTGCCTGGCAGTTTTAGCCGTGCCTACCTCGTATAGATGGAGGGCACTTATCTATTGCTCGAGGTGCGCAGTGTCCTTTTTACACGCCCAATATATTACGCTTGCCCCTGAGGGATGTCCACTTGACGCTCGGCCAACTGAAGAAAAAAACACCGGCAGGCTCTTCTTGGCGAATAGTGTTCAATTTCTCGGGGATTGCATATATCTGTGTCTTTCCTTTCTTACTGTCTTTCTAATATTGGTTTTTCGCCCTAAATGATGGAATTTCTAAATTGTGTTTGAAACTGCATGAGTGTCGACTGGCATGGTGGAAATATATAACGTTCTTTATTAAATAAGGTACGGGCTGACGGTATGCACGCGAGTTGTATATGACTGTCACAGTAGAAGATCGTGGAAATGATATTGTTTTGTGGGCACCATGGAGTAAATAAAACACGCCGTGGGATATTATGCACTAAACAAAATTAAACACTCTGGTTTTGTGTAAATGTATTTGGTTGAATGTTTGACAATATTTTATGTCAATAACATTGAGAGTAGCCCATGAAATGATTATTTGTGGGCATCATTATGTGAATAAAACGTGCATTTGTGGGGGGGGGGGGGGGGGGAATGGTTGGAAGAAAGGCAACCAGTGCATATAATGCAAAACTGGTGTGATAAAACTAACACCCGTGTTGTCAAATAGATACCCCCAAAAATCAACCTTTTAGCACCCATTTCAGCCCAAGCTATTACATTAATGTTATGTTAACACCCTACGATTTTAGATGAATGTGACAACACCCGTGTGTCAGTTTAACCACCCAAGTTGTTGTCAAGACAATTTGGTTTACCTTTTCAGTGACGCGTACATTGTATTTCTTACAAAATGTTATGAAAATATGTCCATCATTTATCAAGGAATTGAGCAACATTAATTTCGGTTTAACTCTTACACCTATGTGTGTTTTTTCAGAGTTCTGTGGGAAAAAAACATGTATGTTACTCGGGTGGGATTCGGACCCACGACGTTTGCGACTCCAGAGCAGTGTCTTACAAATAAGACCACCGAGATTGCCCAGTAGCTATAATAGGCAGTTCGAATCCTTTGTTTTAGCAGCGGGTACTGCAACGATATAAGATATAATTAAGTTTATTTTTTTTTTTTTTTTTTATTCTTCGGACAAAACAAAACAAAACAAAACAAAACAATAAAACAAGCACAGGCCGTCCAGGGAAGGGCAAAAGTAAAAAAAAACTGTCATCTAAAAAGATGTGCCCTCCCAGACCTACAATCGGGTTGCATTGGGGATCAAGGATATTACTTTGGTTTTACCTATATACACCGATGTGTGTTAGCACTGTGTGCTCAGTACTTTCCCGAGTTCTTTAAAACAAACAGCCATATTACTCGGGTGAGATTCGAAACCACGACCTTTGCAATTCTAGAGCAGTGCCTCACCAAGACGATTAATATGTCCATATACATTTGTCAAAGAATGGATAAACATCAATGAAAGATAGAGGAATTCTTCAAAGTCTGATTTCTCGATCTACGCATGGTGAAATTGAGTCAATCATGATGGGTACTAATTGGTATCATTTTGGTTGCTAAACCTACCGTGCCCGGGTGAGTAATATCTTACCTTGGCGTAGGGTTTCCAGCAAACTGTGTTAATATCTGGGTCTCCACATCTTGAGTTTCTGGTTCGCCCTGAGAGCATCTTTCATTCCACACATCCTGATGTTGCCTCTAGCTGCAGTTGATTTTATAAACAGAGGTATCTCTCTCTATCTGTAACTATACATGCACGCATCCTGAAGGCGTATTCAACCTCATTTGAAATACAGATATCTTCAAGACATTCTGCACTGAGATATAAGTGTCTTATCTGGCAACTGATATCATTTTAATCATCAGATTTGGAGTTACTTTTGTTGGTGTTATATGCTACTCTTAAGTTCCATGTACGTTAATTCGCTATAGCATATACCAGCACTGTACGTAGAAACAATATTCACTCTGTAATCAATTTGTACACGGCGGTCGATGTTGTTACGTCATTGTAGTTATATCCCCATAATCGTGGGCAATTTTTAACAAGCCTCTTGTGCCGTACCTAAAAATTGATTTTAATAATCACATCAATTGAGCAGTACAGGTGCTGTATCAATTCCCATGTTGTTGTCAAACAAAACTCTGGCATTTATCTTCGTGGAAGTTTAGACTGGCAAGAAGTGTGTGCACGGAAGAGTTATGGAGTGGTCACGATGAGAAGTTAGCCCGTGAGATGCTTCTGGATTCCCGCCTTTAGTGTACGTATGTGTGAATGTTAAGCCTGCCGGTGCATCCTGCTCGCAGTGCGCTATAGTCCTCATACGAAGGCGAGCCCGTGATAAGTGGTCGCTGAGTAGAAGACGCAAGAGCCACCGAGAGACCTCACGTGCTGCATCCCATCGCAAACGAACACAACGCATGCTCCCAACCACTGCAATCATAGCTCATATCATCCACACGCTGCACGGACTTTTTAAATAACACCACATCACTGATGGTGAATAGGCGAAGCTAGCACTGCAACATGGATACAGCTTATTAACGGGCGGGCAGCAGTCCCGATTCCCAAACCACGCTCTTTTCATGAACTATAATTAAAACAAATATCTATAGCGGAATGCTGTGAACCGTGCAGGCGACGCATTGTCAGGGCCACCAATATATAATATGAACAATAAATACTACTATTGCATTGGCATACTGGCCTTGCATTGATAGAATGAGTTCAGCGGACACACACCACTTACTCAAAGTCTACATTTTTCTTTATCTAATCCGCATCATCAGTACTTACTTAAGCAGCATGCAGCACCAGAGTCCACTATTCTTCAGAAGACGGTCAGAGCATACTGATCGAAACGTCGAATTGGAAACCAACGTTTCAGAACCAACCCAACTCAATGAAAGATTATTCATAACACATGGTGTTACCGCAAACCTTACTAAATCGTTTTGCCCATATGCAAAGTTTCAAATCATACTTATACTTTTCTACAAGCCATCCTTCGAGATTAAAACATTTTCTGATTAGTTGTGATTATTCATCACTTCATGTTTAGGAGAAGTGTAGATTCGGGCCGAAGGCAAGTACATTCTATCCACGAGTCTACACTTTAGAGTCTACTCTCTGACTTAAACTATTTCCCCCAACTGTGTACTTATATGACGTTTGGTCATATTTTATAACTATAACAAAATTCATAAGCATTTTTTACAGTAAATTTGAAAAACAGTGATTTTTCAAGTTGAACTATCACTTTATTTTGTAAGGAATCGTAGTTAAGTGTAGATTCGTAAAAATAATCAACACTTTCATCACAAGAGTGACGTCACAGGACTTGGTTAAATTAAGTGTTATATGGCTCCCGTGTTTGATGTTGTGCACTTTTTC
Source organism: Asterias amurensis (assembly GCF_032118995.1). Classification (NCBI taxonomy): domain Eukaryota; kingdom Metazoa; phylum Echinodermata; class Asteroidea; order Forcipulatida; family Asteriidae; genus Asterias; species Asterias amurensis. The sequence goes on from NC_092651.1 coordinate 9,652,317, forward strand.
TGTTGTCACCTCCCCCACCTCATCCCCATCCACCCCACGCAGTTCCAATATATCGATGTGATGGCATGGTATTTTCATACTGGTGCTACTGTTTGTTTGTGCAGTGCCGTCATTTATTTTGTTCACACCGTCACTAGTATACACAAACTGTCACCAGAAGAATGGGTCCGTCGTTGAACTCTCTCCACCGTAGGGTAAGGGTGCCATTCGTAACCTATTGTGAAGATCTTGAAGCGCACTTGAACACGCTACTGTGGGAAACATGTGTATTAAAGAGGAATGGCAAAGGGGTTGTGTTTGTGGACTTTGGCCCGAGTACCAAGTAAATCAAATTAATATCGTAGGTCTACCCAAACTGGCCTTTTGATCGCCATGATCACACTGATGCCAAATAACGCAAATAAGCCACCTGGTATATCGCCAATAAACATATAGATAAAGAGGCCATCTGTGGATGTGGCCATCTATCGGATGCCTCTTATTAAGGCCATACAAACATAATCAACCCAACCTAAGACCAACTGTAGTTGTAGCTGATATCAGTTGTAGGCCACCTGACAGATGTGGCCAGCTATCAGGTGCCTCCTTGTGGCCAGCTATCGATATCTGGCCACCTGATGGCCATATATGAGCATAAGGCCACCTGGTAGTTTTGGCTGCTATCAGTTAAATGCCACCTGATATGTGGCTAGCTATAACAGACGTCTCCTTATCTATTGTGACCAACTATCGACACTGAGGCCACCTAGTTGACAAACATATTTAGATATTAAGGCCACCTGATAGTTGTGGCTGTTATAAGTTTTAGGCCACCTGGTAGATGTGGCAAGCTATCGGATGCCTCCTGATCTATGCGACCAGCTATAGATATCTGGCCACCTAATGACCATAGATATACACTTAGGTATTAAGGCCACATGACAGTTGTTGCCGTTATTGGTTTATAGGCCACCTGGTAGAGGTGGCCACCTGGTAGAGGTGGCCAGCCATCGGGTGCATCCTTATTTATGTGACCATCTATTGACATTGAGACCACATGAATGATCAACTTAGATATTAAGGCCACCTGACAATTGTGGCTGCCATCATGAGGCCATCTGATGGCCAGCTACTTGTTTGATACCAACCAATGGGCCACCGTAGCTAGCGTTCAGCGTTCATACTGTGACCATCTCACATCCAACCTTCATGTTAAACATCGCGGCCACCTGATTGGTATGGGCAGCAACACAAGCTGGGCCCAATTTCATGGCTCTGCTTACCGTAAGCACAGAATCGGCGCTTACGGAAGCAGGGAATTCTGTGCTTACGGCAAGCGTATTTCACGGGTTAGCGGCGAGTTTTGGCTTCTGCGCGTGCGTACTCCGCGTTACTAGGCATTCTACGCTTTCAAGGCTAGCGCAGAAATTCGGCGCTTGCATGTAAGCAGGGAATCGTGATCGTAAGCGCAGAATTCGGCGGTAAGCAGAGCCATGAAATTGGGCCCATGTACAGTTACGCTTAACTGCACAGTAAGAAATAGTGCAACAAAACCAATTTAAAAGAAAGACGCCAAATGTCAAAAATTAATAGATGTTGATTATTTGAAAGCGGCAAGCCAACGGGGTGGCATCGTTTTGCAGGCAGAATAATGCCAAAAGAAAGCCCGAAGGTAGGGCTGATATTTCCCTAATGTGTTGTCTTCTAAAATGAGCATGTGCCAATGTTCATGATATAGACTCAGCCGAGACAGTTGTCTCACGTACTAGAGCCTTTTGACCTTTCACGCTCCTCTAAAACCCAACATTTGTCACGCTAAAATGTTTGGCATAATCAATGATGTACTTGCCATGCCTGTCAATACACTCGTCCTTAAAGGCACTGGTCACTATTGGTTAATACTCGAAATAATAGTTGGCATTAAAACTTACTTGGTAACGATTAAAGGAGAGCTGTCGATAGTATATAAAACGTTGTGAGAAACGGCTCCCTCTGCAGTGACGTAGTTTTGTAGAAAGGGCTAATTTCTCCTCACTCGAATAACAAAAGACTTCAGCCGAAGCCTTTAATAACACACCTAAAAGCACTCAAAGTAATGCAACAATGTTATTCTCTTGCAACTTCGATGACCAACTGAGCCAAAATTTTCACAGGATTGTTATTTGGTGCATATGTTGAGATACAGCAAGTGAGAATACTGTTTTTTTACAGCTGCCAAAGGTGTCTATAGTGCCTTTAAATGAAACTTCTACGATGAAGAGAGTCCAGAGCGATTCATCCTTGACCTTCCACGCGTCTTTTTCCTCGTTTTTTTCCGGATTCTCTGTCTTTTTGCTTATCTTGCTAAAGAGCTTATTGTTAACATGTAAAGCTTTTTGATGAAGCGGTTCTCAACGGCAGACGTTGACAGTTGCAGACAGGGTGAATTTCACGTCTGATCGGGTTGATGTTTTTTACTGAGTGGATAAAAGTGAATTCAGAAGTTTCGTCTGTAATCTTTGTGAATGGGTGCATTAACTCGGTTGACAGTGACTTATTGAGATAGTGTTAAGAAAAACCTTGGCTTGTGACGAGGACTTAACAAAACAAATCAATTTGCTCTGGTGCGGGTAAAACAGTAAGCTTGACAAATGCCCCACAATCGCCAAGAATAACATTAAGAAGATCTGAATATTATGACCAAATAAATACATGCATGTTTTAACTATACTCACCTCCCCCCCCCCCCCCCCGCCAGCAAAAAGAGAAAGCACCTCTTTCATTTCATGTTTGAGTGCAGCAAACACGACCGCAAACAAACCAAACAAAACCCCAACATCGAGTAAAAACACCCATCAAATAGGGCCAACTAATAAACAAACCAACTGTTTGTTTTCAGTGAAAACAACTAACAAAAGGGAAACAGTTAGCACAGAAAAGTCATTTCTCATACACCCCCGGACTCCTGTTACTCAAAGTGCTAACAATAACTTTCGCTAAAAGCAAACACTACTGTATTGTACTTGGTTAAACTGAAGTGTTTACATTTAGTTTGAGGGAGTTGGCATCGATGATCTCATATTCTAATATCAAACCTCTTGAATTCATTACTATGGTGCAGGTTTGGACGTAATGTGCTAGCAATACTTCAATTTCTGCAACCCTGCCACAGTATGAGCTACTTTAAAGGCAGTGGACACTATTGGTAATTACTCAAAGTAATTATTATCATAAAACCTTACTTAGGGAGAGGTTGATAGTATAAAACATTGTGAGAAACGGCTCCCTCTGAAGTGACGTAGTTTTCGAGAAAGAAGTAAATTTCCCACGAATTTGAATTCGAGACCTCAAGTTTAGAATTTCAGGTCACGAAATCAAACATCTGAAAGCACACAGCTTCGTGTGACAAGGGTGTTTTTTTTCTTTTATTGTTTTCCTCACAACTTCGACGACCAATTGAGCTCAAGTTTTCACAAGTTTGTTATTTTATGCATATGTTGAGACACACCAAGTGAAAAGTCTGGTCTTTGACAATTACCAATAGTGTCCACTGCCTTAACTTGTATGCACTGGTCACTGTTGGTTATTACTCGAAATATTTGTTGGAGTAACAACTTTACTTGGCGATAGAGAGGTATTTAAAGAACATTCTTTATAATGTCTGTGGTCTTGCTAGTATATACAACATTGAGAGACAGCTCCCTCTATATATAAACGCAGTTTTTGAGAAAGATGTAAGTTCTCACTCAAATAATGAAATACTCCAGGCCTTAAGCCTTTTTTAGGGGTCTGAAAACAGACAAGTACATTTTGGAACAAGGGGTTTTTCTTTCATTATTCTCTTTGATGACTAATTGAGTCCAAATGTTCACAGATTTGTATTCAAGAGCGTTTAAAAGGGAGTGTATACCTTTGGTAATAATTCTCAAAAATAAATGACCTACTTCAAGAGCTTTTGTAAAAAGTATTGAGAAACATTCCCATTCTATAGGAATTTGGTTTTAAAGAGAGTGATTAAACCCCAAATCAGTGAGAAACGTTAATTTCTAAATTAAATTTTTCCCAGATTTTGTTTTCCATACGGTTTATTCATCCCTGCGCGGACATAAATGCTCCAGGTTTTTCTACAATATCTCAAATTAAACACCTTTAAATTGAAATTTTAACATGTTAGTTTGATTGTGTACAATATTGACATTCTATAGGATAAAAACAATCATTACCTTGAGAAAACAAACATTACCTTTAAGAACAGTTCCTCTGATAAAAAAATATGTCTCCGGTAAACAGCAAGCTCGGTGTTTACATTGATAGACTGCAAGCTTACCTTCAGTAAATTATACTGCAAATATTTGTTGGAAAATTATTATGAGATTATAACTCACTAATAAGGAATAGTGCACGGTAAATGTGCATGAGTGAGTATATAGTATTTTCCGCACGAGTGGTGATCTGTCTCCGTTAATATCTCTCTACCATTATTATTGACATGCTACTTCAAAATTAGAGTACAGATTATTCATAAATGGGTCACTTGACTATAAATAGAATTGATATTCAGAGAAAACATAATGTACTGGGATAATCAAATGAAGTAAACTGAGAAAAAAAGCATCTTATAATATAAAGAACGTACGCATTAAAACAAACCAGCAAAATGGCAAAGGTGTCTTAGTAGCAAAAAAAACTTTGCCACCGGGTACAAAAATGAGTTCGGCGTGAGCGGCAACACTGTAAACTTTATGGAACATTGCCCTGCAGGGTGTTTCTGCTAAGCAAGATTTGTCATTGCTTAGCAAGTTATTTTGTTCTTTACAAGCTTGTTCTTTACATGTAATAAGGGTATGACCGTAAACAGCCCTTTCGTAGACGACGGCTATTCATTTCGAAATGCATGTTTTGTGATCTTTATTATATTTCTGAATGTAGAGTTTGAAGATATTTGAAGATGTCAAGCAGTCATCAGGAAGTCTCATTTTATTTCTAGATATATTTAGTTGGCTGTAACAAATATGTTTACATTGATTTCGGTTTGGACTCATATTATATTACTTGAATAGTATCATCTGACGTAATAATAATATATCTCGAAATTTACAATGATTTTTTTTGAAAACTCGATAGCTATTCAATCTGGTCATCAATACGGTGCACTTGCCTTTGAGGTGAAATATAGGGCGGTTCAGAGATTTATATATATAAATATATTTATTTTAAAAAAACACGTTTTTTCTTCTAAAAACAGTGATAGCCCGACGGTATTTTTATGATAGTTTAGCGTGCAATGATTTGTAAAAACACACCGGTCATTAATTCGATAATGTCTAGTCCACGGGAATATTTATTTGTTAATGAAATGTCAAATTCTCGAGGCAGTAAGGCTCGCCTCCGCGAAAAGGGGAACTCTTTTGTATCCCTTGATGGGAATTTTGTTAGTAACCAAGTCTTGCAATAAAATGATTGTGTAGTGTACAACAATCAACAAAACAGGATCGCTGCTTCTATAAGCGAAAAGGTTTATTAAACGGGATTGGTAAGAATAAAAACACCATTGTTTAGGTTGAGTCTGAACGACTAGGCATAGTGATGATGAAATTCAAACTAGAACCATGATTTTATGTGAAATATGCTCCTCTTAAATAAAGTCATATTCGAGAAAACTGTATCAAAAAACCTACATGAACATAACACCTGATTTCGGTTACAACCGAAATTAAGGACAATGCCGAAAATTGTGTATGGTTTTCACTATTTTCCGGATCCGAATTGGCGGCTACGGCCACGGCTACGGCCGGATCGCCGCGTCATCATGCATTGAAGTATAGGACGCCCTTAGCAACACCCCTGGCAACGGTCGTAGCCGCAGCCGTAGCCACCAATTCGGACACGGCCTCACACTGGATTTAGTCTATTTATTTACAGGATTTTTAATGGTTTTATTATGTACAAAACATGAGTACTGTCTGCGACTATTGTGTAGGCTTTACCAATCCTGTGTAACAAGTTTCCCCACGTTTCAAAAACGATTCAAAGTCGATTCAAAGTACTTTTTTAAAAATCCTTTTAAATCCTTAGCATTCTCACTTCGTCAACATTTTCAAAGATATAGAAGAGTTTGCGGTAACACCATGTAATGACTATCTCTAAATGAGTTGGGGTGGTTCTGAAAAGAACTGTTATTAACTCGACGTTTCGATCAGTATGCTCTGATCGTCTTCTGGAGAATGCTGGACTCTGATGCTGCATGCTGCTTAAGTACTAAGTCTTTTTCAAAGATGTATTAATCAGTTCAGCCTCTTCCTCCTACTATCACTAGCGAAGATCCTGTGAAATATTTTATGGGCAGCTGATGTAACCACGCAAATCATGACCACGCCTAAAGGTGCAATGGCTCTCTCTCTCTCTCTCTCTCTGAGCAGTTGGTGCTAGAGGGCGCTGTTTGCGCTTTAACGGGATCTCTATCGGTTGAAGTACCAACGGAATTCCCGCGCACTCGAACAGTTTTTTAAAACATTCGTGAATCATGTGCAATAGAATTGTTGTTTTGCAACGTCACAACCGCGGGTTGAACCAATGGGGGTAGTTTCTACAGTCAGATCTGACAAAATTTCGCCATGGACTTTTACCATGCTGCCACTGTTTTGGTCGTGTTCCCTTCATCACATTACGGTAACGGATGCTATAATATTCATTGAACAAAAAAGAAACCAGACTATCTCCCTTCAAGACTCGGTTTGGTTAAATGGATTTAATGGGAGAAAATCGAGATAACTATTGTTAAAGGGACACGCCGGCTCACCGTTTACGCAATTTAGGGGTGTAGAATCATAAATAATGTTTTTATAGATGGTTGCTGTAAAAAAAAATCATCAAAATGTCACGTATTTAGCGAAAAATGATTTTTAAAAACCAAAGCGGCCATATAACAAGCTACCGTTACACGGACTCTTTGAATCTGAATCTTACGTTAGATTTTTCACCATTATTTACATTTTGTAGCGATAATTTGAATACATGATCTTTTTCGTCAATTATTCGTAAATAATTTTGTAAAAAAAAGATTTAAATTTGGTTAAGTAAGTTACTTTTAGACGGCTGAAAGTAAAACTAGCCCGGAAGGTCACGTGATTGTTTGTACCACTTTTTGGTTAGAACAATCACGCGACCTGCGTGTTTGTCTTAAAATGCTCAAAAACGGCTAAATTTTAAGATTTTTTTTAAGGACTGTTTTTCTTCATTCCTGGAAGACCGTAGAAGTCATATCTTAGTCTATTTTGTAGCCCAAATAGCCCAATTCGGCCGGTGTGTCCCTTTAATTGGTTCTTTTTTTTAACCCCAATTAATTGAACTTCTTTTTTTCTTTGTGTACAGATTATAGGCAGTCTTCCAGTTCATTCCCGCGAGATCTCGCGAGAGCCAGTTGACTGCCCCTTGGTCTTGGCCCTGCCTTGGGCAGACACACTCATGCGGGCCCAATTTCATATATATAAAAAAGTAAAAGCATAACAAAATTACGCTTAGAATAAGGTTGCCAGCCAAATTACCGTAACACAAGTACAATATTGTTAGTAGTATCCTGCTTTACCAGACATTTTTCAGCGAAACTCTCTGCCGAAGCAGTTCTACGAAATTAGGCCCGGTGGTAGGAGCCAGCAGCCAAAGAAAACGCCATGGCCCAATTTCATAAAGCCTGTAAGCACAAAATATTGCTAACCATGAAATATCTTCCTTGATAAAAACAGGAGTACCAACCAAATTTCCACGTGATTTTCAGGATAAGCAAGCAATAGCTGAACACCAATAACAAGCAATGTGTAACAAATGGAAATTTGGTTGGTAATCCTGTTTTTATCAAGGAAGAAATATAATGCTAAGCACATTTTGGTGCTTACAGGCTTTATGAAATTGGGCTCAGGTACCGGATTGTCGCGAAACACCACTTGTTCATCATAGGAGTCGGGGTACTAGACGGGTTTCGACGCCTTGACGAGGGTATTCAAAATGGCCCCCAGTAATCCCCAACTGATGTAACACCGTGGATGATAATTATGAGGATTTTGTGATTTAAATATCCCCTTATGAAATGTTTAAGGTTAGCTTCTAACTGTAGTTTGTATACAATTTAATTTCAAAGTGTAGGATATGTATAGGCCCATTGGTTCCGTGTAGAATAGAAACTAACAGTAGTACAACAACAAACCAGATAACTATATACAAATATAGTTATACGACACAATAGAAGCAATACACGTTTTTATTTTTATTTTATTTTATTTTTTATAAAGTTGCATAATCTTAAAGCCATTATACACTTTCGGTAAACAGTATTGTCCAAGTCCCACACTTCGTGTATCACAACTAATATATAAAATAACAAAGCTGTGATAATTTAGGTTCAATCGGTCATCGGAGTCGGGAGAAAATACCGGGAAAACCCATTCTTGTTTCCGCGCGTTTTGCCGTGACATGACATGTGTTTAAAATAAATCCGTATGTCTCGCATACGAGAATTTATATTCTTTTAAAGGAACACGTTGCCTTGGATCGGACGAGTTGGTCAAAACAAAAGCGAACCGTTTTTTATAAAATGCAAATGGTTGGAAAGATGTTTTAAAAGTAGAATACAATGATCCACACAAGTTTGCCTCGAAATTGCGTGGTTTTCCTTCTACTAAGCGAACTAACATGGTCGGCCATTTATGGGAGTCAAAATTTTGACCCCCATAAATGGCCGACGTGTTAGTTGACAAGTTAAAAGAAAAACCACGCAATTTCGAGGCATGTTTGTGTGGATCATTGTATTCCACTTTTACAACATCTTTCTACCCATATGCATTTTATAAAAAACGGTTACAAACGCTTTTCAAAGACCAACTCGACCGATCCAAGGCAACGTGTTCCTTTAATGTTTTCTCAAAAAGTAAAGCATTTCATGGAACAATAGTTCAAGAGAAGTCTTTCACCATTACCTTCTGTAAACTCTGTAAATTACTTGTAAATCTGTGAACTTTTTTTTTCCTGTACCGAAAGGGTATAATGGCTTTAAACGACAATGTAGTTTTTTCCAAAATGTTTGTTGTTTGGAAAACTGTATCTGCAATCAGTGAGTATTGACAGAAAAAAATACTATGTATACATATAAACATTTGTTATTTTTTTATCGTGGATAAAGAGTGTTGTTTGGTTTTGCCTATGAGCACTGTCTTCTCGGCACTTAGTAACCCTAGCTAAGTCTACCTCCATGATCTTCCTTTAAAATACTAAGGTTTATAAAAATGTTTTTGTTTTCTGTAAAATTTCGGTACTGTGTATATAATTATTGTTTAATGACGTGTGTTTGTGTTTACTCTAACTCTCAAGTAGGTCTGCCAGATGTTTTTCAAACACCAAAATATTGCTAATTTGAAAGCTGAATAAATTGAAACTGTCCGGCCCATCTGGACTAGGAATCAAGGCAAAGCTATACGAAGCTACATAATATTTCTGTACGATTTGAACAGCAACAAACAATGTACGACTGAGGAAGTGTCGATTAATGATGGAGATAAACACAAAATCAAGTTGTTCCTAATCCGTTTCTCCCCGGAATCAGGTCTTGATTGTCTATGATTATCAACAATTGTTTTCAATTTGTTTATTTGTCTACTTCTGAACGAATGTCTAATACGCCATTTCAAGATACATTGTGAACACAGAGAGCTATGACAAAATGTTTGGTGTTAAAACGGTATGTATACACCCAGATCAACAGGGCCCAGTTCCATAAAGCTGTTAGCAGATAATTCTGACGGGGGTGTTGCAGCAATGGTAACTGTACTGGCTGGTAACCTGAAATTGGGCTCAGCTTACTTCTATTTGAGTTTCTACCATACCTTAAAAATAATCTAATTTAATTGAATTGAGTTGAATTTAAAGACACTGGAAACCATTGGTAATTGTCAACGACTAGCCCTCACAGTTGATGTATCTCAACATATGCATAAAAAAACAAACCTGTGAATAATTGAGCTCATTCGGTCGTCAAAGTTGCGAGTTAATAATGAAAGAAAAACACCCTTGATTTCGAGACCTCAAGTTCTATATCTGAGGTCTCGAAATCAAATTTGCAAAAAAATTACTTCTTTCTCGAAAACTACATTACTTCAGAGGGAGCCGTTTCTCACTATGCTATCAACCTCTCCCCATGACTCGTTACCAAGAAAGGTTTTATGCTAATAATTATTTTGAGTAATTACCAATAGTGTCCACTGCGTTTAAGATGACGAGTCTGGTATGTACAAATAAAGTCAAAGATTATTATGTATGTGATATTATGTTATTTCTAAAAAATAATAACACTGAAACACCAGACATTTTCGTGTCTATTTGTGTGTTTATTGTGAACAACATTTCAAATGACAAGCATCGATGTGTGAGTTGTATAAAATGCAATTTAATCACTTGGTTAACTCAGGACTAATCCATGTCACGAGGCTAAAGCTCCCCACCCCTCCCCGTGATTTTATTCGGCAGCAATGTACTTATTGCATCCAATAATTTGTAACTATATAAACAAACAAACAAAATTGACTCAGCAAATGCACAAAACATGTCATTGCTTATTTTGAACAGAAAACCCCCCACACCAAAACATAAACAAAGTACAAAGCCGACAAAGCGTAGAAACAGCATTTAGCGTTCTATTTTTGTTCATATACAAGTTTCCACGCATCTCGACCATCCTTGCATTCTCTGTACCAACCCGGTGGGATGTTATATGCAAATCTCTTTGTTATGCAAATGAGGCATTTCTGTGCGTCCAATCGTCATAGAGAAAGAAAACGACGCAAAATGGTCCAATGAAATGCCCTGTTTCTAACCACCACAGCAGCATGCATGGGCTAAACACACGTGTTGTATTTTCCACGAGGACGACAACAACATGCAACATTCGGACTTTATCGTCTGCTAAAACAAACACTTTCTTGTCTTCTAAAACAACAGTTTTAGAGTTAGAGTGATTTGGGCTTTAGTGTAAACGACTCCAGTTTGAGTGAATTGCTTCATTAAGTCACCACAGAGTTTTAACTCTTAAAAGTATTGAAAGACTGTTCAGAAATTGCCAACATTGGTGTTGAGCTATACGACGGACCAGAGGCCTCAAGAAAAAGATAGACCGAACTTTCGCCGGACTTTATATTTCTCTGTTGAGCTTTCACTCAGTTATTTGCGAGCACCATTTTGTTGGCTGAAGTCACACACCAATATGCCGAGTAAAGGCAGGACTTCTCTTGAAAAGTTGACAGGCAGTAGACAGCACTTGACAACGTGCCCCAGGAAGAGACGAACCCAGCCTAGGAAACAGAGTTGTATCGGAAGAACCAGTAGGAGGAGGAAAGCTGCAACACCTAACCCCGGACCAGAGCTGCATGCACCCGGCCGGCCCAGCGAAGATGGCGACATGGCGACTGTTCAACGAAGAGACAACGGAATGTGTGTTGCTGTTTACGAACCTGAAAGGTAAATACCCCTATAATATTATTGCAAAAACCATTGTCATAATTTAATTCTTTACAGCTGAACTTTGCACTATTGTCATATTTCTTGCGCGACATCTCGGTGAAATTCAATACAGTTCAAGACACTTTCTACCTTCCCCACTGTCAAAAAAATGATTTATTAAGGACAAGCTCAAAGAACAGGCTATACATTGTGGCAAATTTGTAATTTTGTAGAGACTGCTTTAACCGACTGCAACTTTTATGACTGAATAAGTTATTAGGGGAAATTATGGGGTATTTTGTTGTACTTGTGATTTATAAACATGGCGGTCGGTTCGACATGTATTTTCGACATATTTTTACCATTTAGCCCCGCCCACCATGTCATAACAAAGCCCACGTGGGTAGCAATGAGTTTAGTGTGTCTGGATCTTTGGGCGAGTGTCCGCGGTTGTGATTGGTCAACTCTCCCTGAAGAGGTGGGGCTTGATTGACTGTCGGCCTATGCACTAAAATGTGTAGAGTGACTACTGTTTTTTGTTAGATAGTTGCGGTGTTTGATTTTGTTGTTCGTTTGGGGGGAGGGGGGGGGGGGGGGAAGGGGGGCCTTGAACCAAAGGAATATATATATTTATTTATTTGGTATTTGTTTTAAGACTTCAAATTCTTTATATGTAAAATCTTGAAGGCATGGAAACATTGTGTTGAGCCCCATGTACCCCAATGTATTTTGTTCATACTTAATATAATTGAGAGCAGCGAAGTAAACTCATGTCAGACTTTCAATGTTTCATTTGATGACACAAATTTGGTAAAAAGTTCTGCATCCTGCCACCACTTTTTCTTTCGTTACTAAATAAATTGCTATCTAATTGTGTTGACAGGGCATTTTCTCATGCTGGTCTGCTACTTTGGAACAACCTGCCTCTTAATATCCCTAACATGTCATCATAATATTAAAGAGGCCAGTTTTTCACTAGATACTTTTGTTTCATTCCTTGCGCCAGAGCATCACTTGTGATGGATACTGTGTTCTTCTTATTGTTAATATTATTTAGTCAAAGAAGAGATTTATTTGGTAACAATGCGTGAAAGGGTGATGGCAGGATCTTTCCTAAACTTTAGTTTTAAAATGGGTTTGTTTGTCTTTTCTTTTCAGGTCTTTTCCCCTACTCTGGCTGGCTGACCAGTGAAGTTGAAGATTTCTATGGAGTGTGCGTTATTTAAGATTCTGACTGATCCATGAAGTTGAAGGTTTCTATGGAGTGTGTGGTATTGGTTTTCTGACGATTTTGAGTCCTACAAAGGTAAACAAGATCTTGGAGACATCAAATGGTAAGAGAAGATCTAACCCAATTCCATCCCCAATGATTCTCTGCAGGAAGCTATACTCAGTACTTGTAGATGTTGTCAACTTGTATGGTTTCATGGTGATGTAGACAACATCATGGGCTTTTCTTTGTGTGGCATGTTGGTCGTAGCCAGTGATGCCTCTTTGTTAGGTTTGGATCCCCATTTCACATGGACTACTTTCCCAGGGAAGTCTCAAACTGAAGTTCGTCTTTGGTATGTTAGATTTAAAAGTTGTCATAACAATTTTGCCTGGAACCATGTTAGATATATTAGGCAACACCTATGTAAAACTTAAACGTCATCTAGGGTCTTTTTTAACAAAATTCAAAAAGAGTGTATTCTCTTTGATCTTAAAAAATATTTAGTTTAAGTGTAAGGAACTCAAACTAGGTGACTACATACCACTAGTTGCTGATGAATATAAAAACTTAGAGTTCATACTAAAATCCAGTAAGCTGCGTAAAAAAGAAAGCATGTGTAGTATATTGTAAATCAGATGTATAGTTTCTTAATTTGGGAATATTAAATTGACTAAAATTTAGTAAAGCTAAATTATACTGTTTATGTTCCTCATCTCTGATATTTACATCAACTGAGTTTACGCATTCTTAGGCAAGAAAAGTGCAAGCTTGTTACAGATTTTCAAACTTATCTCCACCTCCCCCCCCCCCAAAAAAAATACACAAACATTTAAGTTTTTTGAAGACTAGAGTAGTACAGAAAAATGTTAATCCTCTAATGAGCAGCGCGTATAAGAGAAGTCATCATGTTATTCTCTTTCGCTGTAGGCTAAGGGCTAACTTTTCCTTCCACAGCATAGACCTTTTCGCAAATACCCATTGCACAAATGTAACTGTTGAATGAGCTGATGCTGTTCTAGCTAGCGATCAAACTAGATAGACCAGCATGCACCTGTTATACTGTGCATGTCCCAAGTATTTGCGATAAAGTCTATGTTAACACCCCTTTTCTTCATAGCTTTTTAGATACATGAAGAAGTGACTTGGGACAAAACATCAATCAGAGAAGTGCTTCTACCTGAGCTAGATCTGGCAAGTGGGTTAGAGACAGACGGCGCATTTTATGAGGTTTAGCAAGTGCAGAGAAAGGTCAGTGGTAACACTAAATCTTGTTTGATGAAATGTGCTGTCCTTTTTCTTGTCTTTGGTTTCAATCTCAATTGTCGTGGTCGAGTGGATAAGAGCACCAGACTCAAGCTGTAGTGTTTGTTATCAGCAGTGTGTGGGTTCAAGTCCCGGTTACGACACTCATGTCCTTTAACAAGACACTTAACCATGCTTGCTTTGTCCTTCTGTTGGGACGTAAAGCTGTTGGTCCCAAGTGTTGTGTAAAGCTTATAATAGAATCCACTTATCGTTGAGAGAAGGGGTTTGCCCAGAAATTTCTAGCAGTGACTACTAAATGCGTTACGTGACCTTGTAACCCTTATGAGGTGTTTCATCAAAAACCTGTCCAAAAATGTTGGTGTTTAATTGTATAAGTGACTTGAGTACCTCATTGATGTCATTATTATTATTATCTCAGCTCTGAAAGCTCTGAGTAAACATTATACAATTGTTGCACGCTGTGACGGGGTCCATGGCATTTTGTACACCCGAGAGGGGAAATGGCACCCGAGGCGAAGCCGAGGGTGCCATTAGCCACTGCGGGTGTAAAATACCTTGGTAACATTGTTATTCCTCTTCTCAAAGTTCTGCTGTCATCTTCAAACATTAATAAGACGGAGCAATGCATAGTTTTATCATGGTTCAAAACGCAGATGAACAGTTCAAATAAGAAACAATTCTTCACCTGTTCCCTCGAAACCGCGTGTGTTTCGTACAGGGCTGGAAATCGACCAACGGTGGGAACGATCAAGGTGATGTACACCGGTGTACATCACTGTTCATGTTACCCAGCGCTGTACATTACACGTAGCGCGCATGTTTAGCCATGGTACATGCGTATTTGTTTGACAGCGTGATTGGTTATCGACCAAACAAACTTCACAATTTGTACAGAGGTATAACAATACAAATTGAAACAAATCCTTCAAGACTTGAACCATCTTGATCTATCACAGTGAAGCAGTCAGACTTTTAAAAAGTAGCGAAGTTAAAAAGAAGTTAAAAATACCGAGTTAAAAACAATAGGGTTTGATGTGAGATCAAATTGATTCTCAAAATGACCTAGCTGTTCCCCAGAATGTTTCAACAGTTTTGTTATTGTGTTGAATATTTCTTTCTTATCTTTTCCTAGCAGTGAAATCTCTCGTGCAACTCAAGTTGTGATTATGAACATCTGTCAGTGAGTGGTGATGGTGATGCGTTCAAGAATCATCGACCATGCACACAGGCTATGTTCTGAATATTTCTAGGTAAGTAGGATTTGAAACTTGCATGGTGGGAGTACAATCTGGGCCTAGTTTCATGGCTCTGCTTTCCGCAGAACTATGCGCTTACGATCACCATTCACCGCTTTCTGTGCAAGCTCTGAGCAGAAAATTCCCTGCTAACCCAGGAAATATGCTTGCATAAGTGCCAGGGGTCGATTTCACAAATAGTTAGGACTCGTCTTATCTTGAGTTAGGACGCGTAACTCATCCTAACTGACGAGTAACTGCATGCTACAGTGCAGGGTTGGGACTCGTCCTAAGTCCCAAGATTAGTCTTAAGTTAGGAAGAGTTTTGTGAAATCGACGGCAGTTCCCTAGCATTCGCAAGCGCTGATTCTTTCCTTTCGATAATAAGCCATGAAATTGGGCCCAGGTGAGGATTTGTGGTAGCACCGTGTGTAAATCTCAAGTGAGTAATAGGGTTCTGAGACCACCGGTTCTTCTTCTCAGAACCACCCCTACCCAAAATAGATTTACCGTCCACGGTGCTACCACAAAACCTCCTTATCAAGGTAGTGGACTAGAGATCTGGAAGGCAAATCCCAAAAGATTGTCCGCTTGAAACTTGTTTGAACTAAAGAGGGACTCCAATGTCAATTCGTTTTTCTGATGCAGTCTTTTTCCAATAAACAACAAAAAAACATTTGAAAGGTGGGAAAATATTGCAAGTCTGTAAACTGCCATTTTATTGGACACTCTTTCGAGCCAAATTTTAAATATGGCGGCACAGAACATCATTAATAAATGGGTCTGTACATTCTGCACCTGTAGAATTGTTTATTAGTCAAGGTTAAATTCAATGCCATTTTGATGAAGTACATGTATCATACAAATTCAGGAATAAATTGAAAATTTTCCCTGTGCAATAATAGTTGAAATGCAATGTCATTGGATGTTAATACATTTTTCACTGAGGGTAACCAATGCCATTTTATACCATTTTAACAGTTCCATAAGGGCTCTATCTATTGAGTGCATCACAAAACATAATTTGATCTTAGGGCCCTCTATTGAAACTGAGTATGGAACCCCCATCTCTTTACAAGGGCAGATCAAGTCAAACATTTTTTGGAGGGCCAAACCCGTCTTAGATAGAGCATGCGAGTGTGGAGAAAATGGTTGATTCTTGATGCTCTGTGGTGCGATCTTAGACCAATAAGAGGCATAATTGATGAACAGAATGAGAGGCCTTCAAAATTTAAGATGGCCAGCACCCCCTAGATCTACCTTGTTCTTTTAACCCCCAAGTTGTATAAAAGAGTTTCATGGTTTATAAAATCATTGGTTTCCACACAGCAATGAGGAACTCTGGAGGTAATCTTACTGTCATGGTTTCTGGTTCTGGCAAACATCGAACCTCCTAGCAGCCATAGTTGCAACCATGCAGGAGTTTCATCGTACCAAGGACAACAAAGATTTGCCCATCAACAGCGACCTACATAACGTACAACCATCTGAACACCTGGCGTCATCTTTCTAGGAACATGGCCAGTCTCTTCAAGGTAAGGGATAAGTAGGAGTTGAACATTTTCATGGTGAAAGTACAATCAGGTTGGGTTTTGTGGTAGCACCGTGTGTAAATCTCAGTTGAGTAGTGGGGTTCTGAGACCACCAGTTTGTCTCAGAACCACCCCTACCTAAAAAAGACTCACACACGGTGCTACCACAAAACCTCACCTGATCAAGGTAGTGGACTAAAGGAATGGTATGTGCCCCGCTTTGGATTGGAACATGGGAAATGTCTCGCTGGCGAGAAGAGGTACAACTTTTCCAAAGCGGGGATAAATGAGTGAGTCTCACCATCAGACAGCCTGTTTTCCAACTAGAGAGGGATATAAATTAAAGGTGTGTCTTGAACAGTGAATAGGGACCTGTCATTCTTGATGTGTCTAAATTTATACACAAGTGTGGGGTTTGCGGACTTGCCAGTGTGTAACTACTCACACTCTTCTAAGGGCCCAGTTTCATTTTGGCTGATTTTGTGCTGACTGCGAAAGTTTCAAACTTATAGCGCTGCTGACCATGCCCATGAAAAGGTATGACCGGTGCTTACTGTGTGGAAATGAATGCCGTAGGCCTATCAGTAACGATGCAATTTCCATGTACATGTGTATCCTACAATTATCTGTAGACGTTTAGCACTTGCATCTCAAAGACATCTGAGACTGTGAAAAAACTTATCCACATCGCAATAGGCCAGAAGCTATTCATGGAATTGTATTTTCAGGAGTATTACAAATCATAAATGTATTTATTTCTTAGCAAGACTTAGTAAAGGGAGGGTATTGTTCAGGGATATTTGAAAAGTTCCAACATTGAAGTAAACAGCTCAAATTTGATTGAAACTATTTGGATACCAGTACCGTACATTGTATATACATGTGTTCCCATCCCTTACTAGTGTTCAGTAAACGTACAATAACTCTGAACTCTGTCGTTATGTAGAAAACAAAAACAAAGTTTTTATTACAAGTCATTTGAAGAAAAAAAAACTGTGTGGTACTCAGTTTTGATTTAGTTCATAGACAGTGATTTGTGGGTTGACAAGTAGTTGTATTTGAAACTGACATATTTTTTCATGACATTTGGCACATGTGAAAAGTTATAGATAGGTTTGCGGTAACACCATGTAATGATATTCTCTTAATGAGTTGGGGTGGTTCTGAAAAGAACGGTTGGTTTCAACTCGGCGTTTCGATCAGTATGCTCTGATCGTTTTCTGTACAAAGTTGATAGAAAGGATGAATCCTAAACACTTAAGGATTTTCAAGAAAACTAATCTTTTACTCCCTGTGAAAACCTTTAGAGGGAACAACCCACAAATTTACTAGTAAAAATGCAAGAATCACAAACACAAGAAATGAAACTCAGTCTCAGAGGTAGATTGTCCACACAACAAATGTATTAAATTTTCAAGAGTAAAATAAAAACAGACTGTAAACATAAACAAAATATATAAATATAAAATTCACACAAAACTGAAAAACCTTGCAAGCAAAACTTGAATAGAACTTAAAAATTCATGATATACAAGACTGTACACATTAATTTCTTTCAAGTTAAAAAACATCGCAACTAAGAAAATTGCTTTATTTGCCTTTCAATTCAATTCCCCGCTTTTTAAAAGTTGGCCCACCTCTAAATTCGCCCCAATTAAAAATTATGCAAAATGATGTAAATTGCAGAACAATTATACAAAATATTTTTGCAGCAGAGTCATTTATTCTTATCAGAAATCTTCTGCATGTAGTGTAATAGGTTTTTAAGAAGATAACTAGCACACATAGTAAACTATTCGGTAACACTAATAATTTTATGCACAAAATCTGTCAAATACATGTACAGTGTACATCATTGATTTATTTCAAAATTCTTTAAATAATTCTTGTAATAAAAACATTGACAAGGCATGGAGATATTAACACACACAAAATGTACATTGCATCTTACCATAATTAAGTTTTATCATAATATGTAACATGTTTGGGGGTTTGTTTTATTGCTTTCAATTTGGAATGCAATGCACTTTTGACCAGTTCCGAATTTTAAGCACAGAACATGTCTGCTTGAGCAGAATAAAGTAACTGCAAAAAATGACAATCCCCTGGTTCCCAGCTCATGTTTGCTAAGCAGAGAAATTATAAGCAGCATTTGGCGCTTCAGCAGCTTTGTGATACTGAGTCCCAGTTATAATTAACTTTCACATGGTGATGAAGTAATACAGGAACTTACTACAAACAAAACATTATGATATTGTCACAGAATCTTTCATTTATGGCTGGTTTATAAGGATAGTTTCAAATTGCAAGCTAATTTTTATGGCATAGAATACTTCTTGGCTGACCAATGAATTATCTCTGTGAAAAAAGTGATGTCACAAAACAAAACTACACTCAGAATAATAGAAAACTCATCTTAAGATGGCTAATAAACAAATTTTGACAGCAACCTGAAATCTGATTAAAGTAAGAAGAATATCATGCCTGCTTATTCAAGTCATAAATTATTTTCTCCCAGCGGCAATATTTTCAAGGATATTGGTAATTATTTTTTACTATCATTTCAAGTTGCCTTTAGACACGTAATCTGAAAAAGTATCCATAACGGCACCGTCTCTTTAACTTATGGAATGTACAACTTGAAAATATTTACCTCAAAGGATGGTTTACTGCTGCTAGATTGCCTCCAGGCAGTCGACTTAAATTAGCAGCTGAACTTGAGCAGTATATTTACAACAAATGCGCTAGAATCTGTGATACTTAACAGCAATGCTCTTGTGTGCTGGCAAACATTCACAAGGACTCTCTTATAAACCGGGGGCGATTTTTCAGTGAGTTTAATTCTGCCATAGTATCTCGATTCTAACACTTTAATATAGACGAACCTCCTTTTTTCTTTCTTGTGTTTTGTTTTTTTCTTCTCTTCTTTTATTTTTTTAGCAATGCACACATTTGAAGTGGGTCCTTCTTATTCAGGCAGCCAATGTAATCTGATTATTAAGAACTAGGTCAGCCCAATTGGTCCAGATTAGATTGGCTGCAAATAAACCTTGATTGTTCAACTTAAATTAGAATATGATGAAAGTTGTGTTTATTTTCTCCAGTAGACATTCGCACAGTGTACATTTAAGATGAAATAACTGCTATGTAAGGTTTATTAAAAACCAATAAAGCGAAAGCATTTATATCTCACCTTTTGGTGCGTATAAATGACATCAAGTCCTTCATTTAATATGCACACCCAATTGTAACAATTATTTTATTAATTTCAAGAGATGTTCACACTTTTCACATAACAGCAAACATTCACTTCTTAAAAGAAAAATCGGAGGCAAAGCAAAACACACCAAAACATAAAAATGTCCACTGTGATATATCTGAAATGAATTACCTACATGTTTTCCAGCTCTGAAACAATCATTTGAGAAAAAAACAGGGGCCAATTCAATGGCCAAACCAAACATTGGGGTGGGGTGGGGGGGGGGGGGCAAGCGGAGTCTTGGGGGAGTTGGGGCTATTTAATGTATAAAACCATTCATTTGTGCATTTTTTTATATCTCGATTGGGTGGAGGGGAGCCTTTAGACCCCTGCCCAACTCCGGTAAAGACACTGCAATAGAGCTGCTTAATAACATAAAGTATAGCTAAGCACAAAATAATCGTGCTTACCATAATAATCGTGCCAACTGCATCGTACCATTTTGTGACTGGTGTCCTGTTTATACACCTGCTCAACAGAAAACTTGTTAGCAATATTTTTTTATGCTTGAGCTCTGAGCAGCTCTATATATCTGGAATTGGGTCCAGCGATCAGTCCAAGTCTGTTTTGCTTCACTGACTTAATCTGTAACTCCTAATCGACATGTTATAAATCCCAGACTTATATTAATCTTTAATACTTTGTGAACTCCCAAATGATACATAGATATTGCATGACCATCTTATAAAGTATTAATGTTTACATCTCCCTTAATAATACCAAGAATAATCTGGAAATGTTATCAAAAACGCTTCCGATAGCCTAAATTCCGCAGTAGTAGTAGTAATAGCTTATATTAATCTTGTCTGCTCAAATCCGATCGCTACGTAAAAACATCCTTCGCCTACATAAGTCATAACCTTCATGTCACTCACTAAAAAGCTTTATCCTTAAGTCTTTTGGTCATCTTTGTCTTTTCTTCATCTTTAACTCTTCTCACCAAGTTTTCTGCATCAGTGCCGTTTCATTTCTATTGGTGTGAAGCTTAAACGTTGAGCAAATGTTTTGACGAAAAACAATTGGGAATACAGGCACTGGCAACCAGTCTTTCCGGCAGCTACTTCAAACATTGAGGTCGATCAAGACCGTGCTATCAACCTTGGCTAGACGTGTCTGTTTTAGACTCTCAGTTCTGGTCAAAGCTTTATAACAGCCATTTGGAGACCTTGTCCAATGCTCAATCAGAGATAAGAATTGACTGACTAACAAGACATTATTATCAACCATTCAATCAATTTGCCAATTATTGTAAAGTTATGAGCACCTTTGCACGGGGGAACTATGAATATTGAAAAAAATTAATCTTTGAATACTTTATCAATATTTAAAAAATAATCAATCAGTTACTCAAACCATAACTCATTGTTACTTATTTCATTCATCATTATTTCCAACTAGTTATAATCAATTTATACATTGCTTGTCATAATGAACAAGGCAGGGCTGTGACTTAACATTTTATGCGCATTTAGTCACAATCCTGATTTGATCATGACGATATAGTAACTTCCAAAATTATTGTAAGAAAAATCAAGTTACACCAAACAGGAGAAATATTCAAACCTTTAAACACTTGATTTACCTTTTAAACACTTTTCACACTCAGTTTCAAATCTGCTAAACGTAACAACAACACACATCATACTGTAAATACTGATAACATTATTAGGCCAGGGTCGCTGCAAAAGCTTGTAGGGGTCAATGTCATGGCTCTGCTTACCACAAAATTCTGCGCCTACTGTAAAGCACATGATTCTATGGGCTGTAAGCGCAGAATTATGTGTAAGCAACGCCATACAACAAATTATGGAGGGTACATCTAGCCAATTTTTTAAACCACAGTTTGGTTCCTGGCTTGGGATATACTGCTAAAAATGGTATTCTTGAAACAAGAAAACATCTTGTTTCAAAAAAATATTTTATGTGTTACAAGAAATATTTTCTCAAAATAAAATGTTTTTCTTATTTCAAGAATACCATTTTTAGCAAAGTGGGTCCACTTGTTTGAAGCCCCATACCGAAAACGGATGTTTTAAAAATAACTGATGGAGCCTGAGAGCTAGAACCGCAGCTGTAGTTTCATTTAAGGTTACAGTGTCCCATTCACCTTCGGTCAAAACGGTCAAAATTTAGGATTTTGCAATAGATCTTTGGAATTTTTCTTAATTGAGATCTTAGAACAGCCGTTTCTAGGAACAAACTGCATAGTTAGTTTTATTTTTTGCTTAAGTATCAATTTCTGACATTTCAACAAAGTAATGATTTTTATTTCTGGATAATGATCAATAACAAGAAAAAATATGTGAGTCTTTATTAATTATCACATTTCAATGATACAAAAAAATGGACGGAATTTCCATAATACCTGGATTGAGTATAAATGTGATGAATAAGCGATCAATAATGGATAGATTATCAATTCTACATACATAATAATTTGTCATGGACGGAATGTACTCACTTATGGTTATGTTTAGAGTAACAGGAACGTTAACCGATCAATATCATCAAGTTGATGCAGTCGTCCCAACGATGATTAAATCTCTTCTTAGTAACTTGAAAAAGAAGATGAACTCATGGGCCTCGGAGACAAGCTGCTTCCTGGTCGGGAACCTATTAAACAATCGATAGAAATACAAAACAAATGTCAAACTAACATGTACTAATTCCATTTAATTTAATGGACCAGTCTTTTTAAAAGGAGGAAGAAGATTCAGCATTGATCTGAGGTCAGATTGTAACAAAATAATTAGTCCAGTTGGACGAGCATGAAACCTCCCTGAACTACCAGGGTGCTATTTTCAGGATTTACAGACTCTCAACATCACATCAAATTGTCTGTTATGTTTATAAGGGAACTAATTGAATGGTTTCATATCCATAATGATCAAAAGGGAGTAAAGCGTAAAATACTTATAAATCTGGAAACAAAAATCAAAATCCGCACATACTTTTTCTTGAGATAGGCAGTTTTTGCACTATTTTTGACCAGGAGATAACATGTATGTACAATAGAAAGATTTAAAATCCAAACATATTGTGATAACGACATTAAAGAACTATCAGCTGACGAAATGTAAAAAATAAGACATCTGACGTAATAATAATAAACAAAACAAGACATCTTTTTCCCTTGGTCAGTTTATTGTTATCCTAGTGAGTGAGCAAACTTGCTTTTAGCTCAGCCGTTGTCTGACCAGGTCTCTCAAATTGGGCCCAGTACATGAATTTCATTAAATTACAATTTTGAACTGTCCACATCATAAAAATACTGAAATTTTGCATCTTTGCGCATTCTACTTGTAGCCCGTATTCAAACCTCTACCCCCCCCCCTCCCAGCAAATTGTGAATTTGATTTTCCTATTATGCCAGTGGTATATCTGACAAGTTTTTGTCGCATATTATTACTCCTTTATTGAAAATCTGCTCGTCACAGCCGGCAGGCATATTTATAATACAGATTTACAATAAAATATAAAAGTACACCAAAATATTTATACAACAGAAACATTAAATATTTAAAGGCAATAAAAAATAGATTCATTACGAAAACCCAAAATAAGGAAAAAATAACATAATATAGCAAAATAACATAAAGCATAATATAATGAAGTAGTCCAGCAGATACATGCAGCAAAGCATAGTAGCACTGTGTACACAATGTCAGTGGATTGACGCGCGCAATTCCCACTCAATCCCAAACGCCAGCGTAAATACACTCTGTCTGGTAAAACCTGCTACACTACAGCCCGTCTCCACATAGTTGATTTGAATTGAACAGTTATTGTTCCACGCGCTGAAAATAGAGCGCTATTGATTTGTGCGGTCACTCACTTCAATGATTAGGGGTTATATGAGATGCAATTGAAGTGTGTCCGTCCATACTCCAATTACACTAGATGTCAATAGTAATACTACATGTATATAGAGAGAAACATTAAAGGGACACTGGACAGAGAGTGTAGGGAAAGCTGACAGATTATTAAAGGGAATGGATAAATTTGTTTATTATGGTCTGCCGGCGTTTGAATGCTAGAAATGTCTAAATAACAACACAATACACCTTCTGGGTTTTTAGAGAGAGGGATTCAAAAATGGAATCTGAGAAAGGTTTCTGCATGAAATGTTTTTTTTATAGATCCTTTGTGGACATAACCGCTCCAAATCCCTTTGAAAAACCCTAAGTTCTACTTTGCATTATATCTAAAATCTGACCAATTTCACCGCTCCAAATCCCTTTGAAAAACCCTAAGTTCTACTTTGCATTATATCTAAAATCTGACCAATTTCACACCAAGGCAAATGGTCAAAACCAATTTGTGTGAGGCACTTGTTTTCCTAAAGGCCTTATTTTCCAGCCTTCCCTTTTTTTGTAGCTATGTGTACCACATTGCTTCAAAATCAGTTATCCATGGTAGTTGCCAGTGCTGCTTGGACTCAGATTTTATAAAGGATCCTTGGCACTCTGATCGTACTCATCTGGATATACGTATGGGCTATTGTATAATTTAATAGATTAGGAAATACCTGTAACTGAGGATATGTTCGTAAGAAAATCAATCAATCCATTAAAGCAGCTCTGCATGCATGAAATAAAACACAAAGTAAAATAGTTCTAAAAAAGCTGCCCCAATACTCCGTTGGATTAAATAAAACCTCTTTTAAAAAAGAAAGTGAAGTGATAAAATACATACTTCAAAGTGAAAAATATAAAAACCCAAATTACATTATCAATCCTACTCATAGCGATAACTTCTCTAGATGCAACTTAATACATGGGGAGTGTACATTGTATCAAGTTCCAATAGGACTATCTAGAGAAACAGCAGAAATTGAATTAACCCTTAAACTGGCCTTGCCTGCAACTCTGTCAGTGGCAGACTGGAGCAGCCTGAACGTTTCTCTAAACTGGAAAGATGTGTGTTTGCTTAGTATCCGACCACATTTATGAACGCTTTCAATGAGAAACTATTGTTTTTTTTACAGAGCAAAGTGAAATGCACTTGGCCAGAAATGTAAACAAAATCTTGAAAATCTGACAAAATTCCATTAAAGCTCTTTTCATGTCAGAAAAAAAGGTTCCCAGCAAATGTTTTTCTGAGCTATACCACCGACTTCACGATTATTAGAAAAGTATTTTGTCATCTAGTTACTGAAACACAATTTCTTGATTTATGCAATTCATTATCATAGGCGTCAAACCAATGTTTGTATGAGAGAGCCTAGCTGTTGCCAGCTTGGTGTTTATATCCCCTTGTGAGTTTTTACCGAGATCCCTTGACGGATCTTAAAGATCATCTAGACTGAGACAGTTCATATGTTCAATTAAGGAGGAAACTTCATGTATATGCCTACGCGATCAAGTGGCATCACGAATGCTTAAACTGATCTGGGAAGGCAACAATTTAGCCATAATGACAGGGGTAATAATGTTCAAGTTACATGAGCATCACACATGGCAAATACCGAGTCCCAGGCCCAATACTTGATGGAGGCAATGAAGGTGATTGCCTCCATGCTCCCTGGTCGATGACTTGGTGTCCTATGCTTCAGTAGAAACTTACAATTTCCTCATAGGGTGCCCTTTACCAAGGAGAGTAGCACTGTGCCCTTGCCCTTTCTAATAAAACGAAGCATCGCTTGAAGTAGACTATCCAGGATTTATCTTTACATTAGTATTCTATGTACTCACCAGTGGGGCTAAGAGTTCCATTCAAGCGACGAGGGCTTGGAGATCTTCCGCTCCTCGGGGTAACTGCTCTGCTAGGACTGCGACTCCGTCTTGGGGAGGACTGCCATGCAACAAAAGCAAACATTATTATTAGTTATGGCCAATCACAACACTTGTGTCCTTGAGCAAAGACACTTTCTATAATTGCTTCTCTTCACCCAGGAGGCTGATGTGGTAACCCCAAGAGGGCTTGGTTGGGTTTTGTGTGTGTGTGTGTTATTAGCTTCATAGTATAGCTTCATCACAATTGGCTTACAATATCTTGTACGCACAGCCACGGTTGAGATGGGTTTTTGTTTATTATGAAATAACCAGAGAGGTAATAATGATCAGACACCCTGAGCAAGAACACTTGACGGGTGCGGATTGAGCCGTGCTATTATCAATATTGCAATTAAACCTCATACTAAAGACACAAATGTAACAATTGCCAATGCTGAGATATCGAAAAACAAATTAAAGGGGTGGCGCAAGGGCTTTTAAATACATGCACAAATCGCACAAAGAGACGAGCTTGTTTAAACGCTATAAACAAACATTTTGAGATATCACCATTTGAAGAGTGCTTTAAAAGAGTTAGAATCCACTCACAGTATCAAAAAAATTTGTTGTACATACTCAGGAAGAACCAATAGTTTTTCATTTAGAAAGGTCCATTAAACAAAACAAATGGATTCCACAAATCAGTGTTATTTTCTTAACCTAACCAGCTCTCTCATAAGAATGTCATCCAAGCAAACCTATAACTGATGCCACTTTGTCTGACACACGTTACATTTAATGATTGGAAATTTGGCATACTGCATTTGATCTCCAACTTCAGTAAATAAACTGTATTTGTACTAAGTGAGTTTTTCATTTTCACCTATTTCCATTTTCCATTACTAGGAAAAAATCCACGGCCCTTCACGATGTGGTGTAAACTTGTCCGATGACATTGATGTATTTGCACACAGTGTATCCCGTGACTGTATTCCGTTCTGCACATTTTTATTAATTTCCCTTTGACTAAAGCTGTGTTTACACAGGAGCCTCGTCCCACTAACATCAAACCCCGGGGTATTTGTCTTCTTAGATCAACTCAATCGCTGGCTCTTATTGATTTGTGTACAAAGCGACCTGGCCATAATCAATTGAATCAATAGCCTCATAGCTATGTGTTTAAAGGGTTTTGGTACCATTTTTGTAGGTTAAGTTTTGGGCAAAGACATGAATCCCTTCCCACTGTGCATGAAGATGGACTTGTAATATAATTTCCCTATATAGAAGTTTCAGTCATCGGTCGTCATGGTTTTTTTTAGAAAATAAGTAAAACATTACAGGGCAAGTTTTTTAGGAGAGTCGCAGGATTCTGTTGTACATGCTTAAATAGTTTTCGCCTCTTGTGAAATTGTTTTACTAATTTCTCAAAGACTACAGCACCCTATAAGCAGGTAATGTTTTGAGGGAAGCTTTATATCATCATTATCTTTTAAAAACTGTGTAAGTGTAATGTAAACCTGTGGAAGTACCCAAACCCTTTAGAGAGCATATAAATGCATCATTTTTTTATGAGTAGATTCTATCCTGTAGTATTTTTAATAAAGACATAGTGTACTGTTAGGGTCATATATTGGTAAATACTTAAAAAAAAATAATGACCATAAAATATTACTTGATGAGAAGCACTGCCGATGTTGATATTGCAAACTATTTGGAGAAATGATTATCTTTGAAGTTACATGGTTTATACGTTCTTCATCCCAACACAATAATAATTGAGAAACATTGCTGTACATAAGGTGTACGCCTGCCCCCCCCCCCACACACCACACAAATTTACAGTGCCCCCCAGCGCCCCAAATGAAACAAATCGCAAAAGTGTTCAAACAAAATTAGAAGAGAGAAAAAGAAGAAAAACATTTTGTATCAACAAAACATAGTGAACGATCATGATCGGAATACTGCGGCTACATACATGAAGTGCCCTAAGAGGATGGTGACCCCCTGCAGCATTCCCCTTCCAAAATTAGAGCGATGCCCCCCCCCCCCCCCTTGAGATTTATATACCCTCATAAACCTAAGCAGGTATTTAACAAAACAAAATGCTTTCAAAGTATTTTATCTCTCAGACTCACAGCATATGTTTTCACAGCGCAAGAATGTATTATTTTCCGGAAGCATTAAGAACAAAAATTAATGGGTGACTTACAAGAGTAGCACCGCGTCTGGTTACCGCCTCTCCTTTAAGTAGAATCCTACCAGTCATGACTTCCTGTAGTGCAGGCCAGATGTAATGATTGACCAGCGGTGCTGAATATTCAGAGTCATAGCTTCGCCGGTACCTAAAAAAAAATAGCGTAGAGAAATCGTTAGGCCTATTAAAGTCTGATTTCCGCAGAAAGACATATTTGTTCAGATTTTTTTTAATCAGAACAAATTTTGACAGAAAATGCTATTTAACCCCCCCCCCCTTCCCCCACAACATACAAAAACTGTTTCCATTTATTTTTGATTTTTGTGTCAGGTTTTGGTTAGTTTTTAAAAAACATAAATGATTTGATTTTTTTGCCAGAAAACTTGGGTAAAATTAGGCATCACAAGAGACTTCTTGCTTTAACTCACTATCCTCAAGACATAATGAGGAAACTGAAGTGAATGAATTTTCTTATTGTATTTGTTTAGAATTGGTTGCCTGTAAATTGCCTTTTGTAATGTGGAATGTAGTGAACGGACGCTTGGCTGCATCTAGTATTAAAATTCAAAACCCTCAACACAGCCAATTTGCGGAAGTGGGTGCCTACGGGCCAGACAACTGCTCTTGGCATTGTTGTAATAATGTTGTGATAATGAACATGGCCTTCGAACTTCAATTTTGTGGCTTGTCACTCAGAAACAGACTCGAGATTTGAGGAATCAAATACAAGTTTGTTAAAAGATGTTGTAGTAGTTGAGTAGAAGGCTTTTTATGTGTGTGTAGCAGTTATAGCGTAGCTGACATTCTTACGATCAACTATATTTTTCCAGTCAGCTCGTTCCATTCCTCCTTGGACAGAAATTTCCAGCCCAGCTGTGTTTTGCTTTTTATACAGCGCTCAAGTTCTACTGATGTTTGGCGGTCTAATATTGTACTCCTACGCCCAATTTTATAGAGCTCCTTCAGCAAGAGAAGCAGCTAAGCACATCAAAGTTATGCTCATCAAAATAAGATTACCAGCCAAAGTGTTGTGTCACATATGTACAATCTGTGACTTGGCATCCTGCTTATAATGTTTCCTTAACAGAAAGTTGCCAAGCATGATTTTCTGCTTTTAAAAGCAGCTTTGAAATTTGTCCCTGGTCACTGGGTCATTTATTTCATTCCTTCAATCATTACTGATCAACCACAACATGCCAGCAGACTGTATACTTTCTCTTGTTGCATCTTACAGCATTCAGCATTGTGCCAGTGAAACACGATCAATATAACACCATGGTAAACAAACATTTATTTGTGCACAAACTTACTTGAGATCGTCGAAGAGTTCTGCCGCCCTAGCCAGGATGATGTCCAGCGGGTTAGGTAAGGCACTCATGTCCCACGCGACCTTGACCAATTCACGAATGAACAGAGACAAGGCTTTGAAGTCTACCTCCGGTGGGTAGGAGAGTACTGGGTGGGTATTCATTGCCAACAGAACATCCTACAAGAAGAATAAACGAGATGGGTCAAATAGTTAACGCACAATTAAGTTATTTTAAAAATGGCCAGTATGGGTAGGCTATAGTCCCCTTGTCTTTACTTGCCATGTGCATACCGGGCAATGGCCTTATTCTCTGAGCATGCCATGGGGGTGCATTTATTTTTATAAGAGATAAATTGTATTTGACGTAGTTTTTTTATGAGATATTGCCTACAATCACAAGGCCAGATGGCCACTTAAAAGGTGAGGGCTACAGCACTTATTTTATTTGGGTTTTTAACCCAAGTCAACAGTCACCAATTGCATTTCTAGATCAGACATCTTACCACTAGACCACTGATCTAGCCCGATGGCTACATGTAGAGGCAGTTTGAAGTGTTAGCGAGTACCATAATAATTTCATTGATGTTAGTTTTGCATCAAGATATTATATAAGTAGCTGTACCTGTACAATGCTGTGTACGTCCAGCAATTGTCCGTTTTTGTTGACGTAATTCTGCACAGCTTCGTCCAGAGTCTCTGGTCCAGTGTGAGTAATCTGAAGGGTGCTGCGGACTTTGGTGCGATACAGTCGGTATGCCTTCTTAGCGCAGTTGAACGCTTCCTGTGAACAGAATTAAAATGAACTCATTTATCATGTACAAATTCTACTTATAGTATGAGTATATTTCAATTGTGCATCTCATAAATTATTAGTACTACAAACATACATTAACCAATCAAGAAACACCGGGGTAAAAGCCCCTTCTCTTTCATGACTCAGTATGAGCAAATAAACTGTGTTTTCTTACTGCAATTCTTACTAGATTGTATCTCCACTATACAAAGTTTCAAGTCCTATTCATGTACTGTAAATGGTGTTGACTGCAAACCTTACTAGTTGCACCATGCAAATTTCAAATCCTACTCATGTGCATGGCGTTCTGCAAACTCACCTAAGACTGTATCTCACTCATGCAAAGTTTAAAATCCTACTCCTGTACAAGGCGCTTCAGCAAGTCTTACTAGACTGTTTCTCCACCATGACAAGTTTCAAGTCCTACTCATTTACATGGTGTTAATGCAAGACCTTACTACATTCCACCATAGAAAGTTTAAAATAATACTTATTGTGTTACCGCCTAAACCTTACTAGATTGTATCTCCTCAATGCAATCTCGTATAATAGTTATGTTTGCATCTTTTATCACAATAATTGATAACTCACTTCCACGCATGCAAAGATAATGCGTTGATTTATTTCATGGTCCTCTGATAGAGTACGTAGTATGTCCATAGCATCCATGCGGTCCCGTGAGAACATGTCACCAAAGCGAGTCACCAGATGAGCTTGTCTTACTCTCTGTACCACATCACTACCCACTGACATGGTGGAGCGAGGACTCGTTGGTGGCAGTGAAGCCGTCAGATAGTCCATTCTGAAATAATGAAGGCGAGAGGTTTGTTATTTTCACTCCAATTTAATGGGATTGTGTCAAACCCTCAATAGACCGTGTTGAATAAACCCTTTTTTGCTATGGAAGTCCCCATATTGTAGGTCAAACCATATGTGCGTCCAAACGCGTACATCAATAAAGCACGCAGCATTCCCGGTTACATGCACGCACACACGCACACATACACCATCTTGTAGGGCAGATATTTGAATAGTGACGTCATATTCAATACGGTCTATAAAAGAAATCAGGACAGTTTAATCAGTGCTTTTGATTAACTTTTACCGAGCGTTTTGGGTGTGATCCTGTCAGCCAGCCGCGGAAAAAAAACCATCGGACATCCTTGTCTGGATGGACAGACAGTTAAGGGCATATATGATGTCAACTGGCAAAAACAAAATCAACCGTTCTGAGTGGACCCGAGTTTGCCAATAACAAACTTGGGTCAATATGACTGATTTGGGTTATGCAGTTTTTACCATGATCTTTTATCTTATCATGAGTTAATGAAGTGACAGGCAGTAAATTGAGCCACCATTAACAGGCTTACTGACAACAATTTCTACAAACATCTACAAAGTTCTTGTTTATTATTTCTAATTGGGAAAAGTGTCTAAAAATATTATGCGACCAACTTTAAATCATACAAATTTACCAAGCAACTGTTCCCAGCCAGTCACATCTACTATAGATCTCTTAACATATTACGGATATAGTTAACGGCACAATAAAGGTAGTGGACACTATTGGTAATTACTCAAAATAATTATTGGCATAAAACCTTTCTTGGTGACGAGTAATGGGGAGAGGTTGATGGTATAAAACTTTGTAGAAAAACGGCTCCCTCTGAAGTGCCATAGTTTTCGAGAAGAAGTAATTTTCTTCAAAATTGATTTTGAGACCTCAGATTTAGAACTTGAGGTCTCAAAATCAACCATCTAAACGCACACAACTTTGTGTGACAAGGGTGTTTTTTCTTTCATTATTATCTCGCAAGTTCGATGACCGATTGAGCTCAAGTTTTCACAGGCTTGTTATTTTATGCATATGTTGAGATACACCAACTGTGAAGGCTAGTCTTTGGCAATTACCAATAGTGTCCACTGCCTTTAACCCAGCTCATGGTCACTGGCCTTAGGAAAGTGGAGGTGCCTTGTAACTTATAATACCTTTATTGATAGTGATAGCAGTTGAGTTGAAACCGACAGGTAGAATCGAGCGTTTTTGGCTAACTCATGTAATGATAATTGAGTAGTTTTATCATAACTCAGTGCTTGACTCCCTGAATTTCTTAGACTTTTGCAAGTACACGTATTCGTTGTTATGTTTTGTTAAAGAATCTCATGGAACAACTTTTAAACTTACCTTCCAGTCAAAATTGCCTTCTCCTCTCTAAGGAGGTTGACATCCCCTCTGAGACGGCGAGATTCCGCTTCATAGTTCTCCAAGACTCCAACACGAGACTTGTACATTCTCAACTCATCCTTTAGGGATTGCATACTGATAAAGGAAAACAAGAAATGGCGTAAACTATTTTCACTGACAATGAAAGTGTTTGTATGTTTAGATGATCTTATTGTCAAGGGAACTGGGCAAACTCCCACAAGGAATAATATACATTAAACGCCAGCCAACAGCTAATATCTCTCATACAAACATTGGTTCAGCTTTCATGATTATGAATTGCACAAATCAAGAAAGTGTGATCGGTAACTAGATGACAATATGGAAATTTAGGCATTGCATGGTGAGGCATCAAGAAATATTTGGTCTGCTGTAACAATATGTTTGTATCTTACTTGCTAGGTAGATTTTGTTGTTTTGAGAACCATGTACTTTTTCTAGTCATTGTGAAATTAGCAGGTGGCCCGGTAGGATTTGAAACCAGAACATTGTAATTGCAAGTTATGCAGTCTTACCACTGGATCACTCTGTTGGGTGATGGTATTGCAGTTTACAATAAATCCTTGGTAAACATGTCTTTAGGAATAGAAAATGTTCAGTTCGGAACTCTTGGTACTTCTTTTTGAAATGGAAGATTTTTCTTTCCAGATGTTTGCAGGAATATGAAGTGTTGTTAAATTTCTTAGCCTTTCTTGATATGCAGCAAAAAGAGCAGCGTGGGTTTATACGCTGTGACTAGTCAGTTGGAAATGGGCTAAGTACACTATCTAGGTGTCTTGAACATTACGCTAGGAGAAAGCTGCCACTTTGTATTAACCAGCTAACATCAATACCGGTACTAAGTTTTGTTATTAATCCAAAATGTACCTTGAGTTGAGTCTGATGCTATCCTCCTCATTGATAATGGCTTCTCCTGCAGACGCCGACCGTTCTTCATTTAATTCAGCCCTTGTTTCTTGCAACCTATAAAAAAACAAGGAAACAACAAAGCGATAATAGTGTGACGATACTTGGAAGTATTGTCACTGCACCACGGGGTAACGGTTCGAATCCCAGTCGTGACACTTGTGCCCTCAAGCAAGACGCTCTTAACTAAAAACTACTTTTTTAACCATGCTAGAAAGACTCTGCTATAGGGTTGAAAGGTCAAGCCATTTACTATATTTTGCATTTATACTATTGGTTGGTAGGCAGCAGCAAATTCTAATTTCACAATCCATTGGTCCTGGCAGTCTAGTCTGGCACTCTTTGTGCACACAGGCATTTGAAACATTTTTATTCAATTTTTTTCGGGGGGGGGGGTAAGAGTAAAAATTGCTTCTTATGGCAACTATTCAAAACTCTTTCAATTTATAACCCTGATCTTTAAAAAGATTTTTAAAAAAAGAAAAAAACATTTGCAAAACTCAAGATCCTTGTCTTTTATAGAAAAACGTTTCATTAAGACCCCTCGGAAATTGCAACTTAAACAGGAAGCCCGCCTGCAAAATATCAGAAAGTTTTATTCCCACCTGAGCTCCATTATTAGATACTTTGGCTCTCTTTATTTTATACTGCACCAAGTTTCATCCCTCTTTTTCATAATTGCATTTTAATCAACGCATCCACTGCTGAAGCACGTAACCAACAAATAAGCAGGTGTTTTGATATGAATCTACCTGTCTATAATCAAACATTGATTGATGAGAGCATCAACATCACAGAATGGAAACAATTTCCTTGCCTTTCAATGAGCAGGTCTGTTGTGAGCGTATAGGAAATAACGACAGGGAATTTGCGGATCTCTTCTAAATGGTAGTCATGCAGTTTGATTGTTGTATTTGTTGTGAAGAAAAAGTGCATTGGCACCAAGCCTGGGGAATCTATGGCTGAGTTCGGGCGGTGTGTTCTTGGCCCAAGTGGGCTGTTCTCACGCGCCCAAACAATGAGAACATGACCCGAGAATGATTCACTCGGAACAAGATCACACACCACCTTTCATCGGGGGTTTCGAGAACAACACTTTACAAAATGGCAGCACAACATCAAGAGAATAGGTGAATTAGTTGCAAAATGACTCTCAAATAGATTGTTAAAGTTAATATTGATAAGTTGAAAGTTAATAGTCATCCCAAAGAAAATAATGAAAGTGTGGTCTTTTTTCTACTGTCGGGTTTCCAACTGTTAAAAAACATCCTATTTAACTGACGAACCATGTTGCCACATGACCAGTACCGAACCTCTTTTCGTGGCGCTTTTATCACATCGTCGTTTGAGCGGATGAAACAAGAACAACGATCCGTCTTATTCTCGAGCATCCAAGAACACACCGCCCGAACTCGGCCTATGAGTGGAAGTTTTTGAAACTTAGAAAATGTACCAGGATTTTTTTCAGGGCTTCACAAACCCCTTATGCTTTCCCCCATGTCATATGACATGGCTGACTGGTCGAGTCCACTAAACTCAAGTTCTTGAGGCAAAAACCCACTACATTAAGTGCTTGAGCTGGGGCATTGTGTACCCCCAACCTCCCAATCATTGTGTCTTCACTGTGTGCTTAAAATATCAGGAATTCTTAATAAGATTTAGGAGGGGGAGGGGTACTTGTGTACATAGGGTCAGGCGTGCGAATGGTTTAAATTACGGTCATGACATGGCACAGTTTCTGAATATTTGCTAGCTAGCAGGACCACGACCTCTCCTAAACTGAGTTTTTGTGTATTGTCATTAAAAATGACATGAGATTTGAATCAGCTTTTGGTAAACTTTCAAGTTCTTAAAATTATCTTGTTGTATGACATGGTCGAGTGGTCTAGTGTAAAAGTTCTTATGGCTAAGTCATCGGAGTGTGGGTTTGAATCCCAGTCATGACACTTGTGTCCTTGAGCAGAACACCCAACTGTGAATGCCTACATTTTGAGGGAAAAGATGGTTCTTGTGAATGATTTTTAGTTTGGTGAGCTAGACACTTAGCAGCACAGGAAATGAATGTCCAAGCTAAATATATACTTGATCAAACAAAGACACATTACAAGTTCAAATTTGTAAAGCGTGAAGAAAGCTGTTTCTGATGAAATAAAGCCTGGTCTGGTAAATGTTTTTAGCTACGAGCCCTGCGATCTTGTGGAATTTTACCCCTAAATTCAAGCCCTGCTTTAGGGAATGTCTATATTTTGTAAAAAAAAATATTTGGAGAGCTTACTCCTGCTTGAGACTGTCGGCCTCATTCCTGGATCGATTCAAATCGTCCTCCATGTCTCCCAGTTGTCCCTCAAAGTCAACTCTGAGCTTGGATATGGTACGATCTTTCTTGGCCACATCGGCGATCATATCCAAGCTCAAGTCGGAGGTAGCACTGCTTGAGGTGAATCCCTGGGACAGCCAAGGGAGCAGTCGGTTCTTCAGTGCGTCGCACCCACCATAAATACCTCCTGAAAATCACAACAACATTAAATATTATTAATTTTGGTTTTACCAATATAAACCTTGGTGTGCAAGCAATGTGTTGGCTTCCTCAGTACTTTCCCTAGCTCTGTGAAAAAAAAAAATCACATATACATGTACTTGCGTGGGATTCAAACCTACAACCTTTGCACGCAGTGTCTTACCAACTAGGCCACCAGGATTTCCTGGCAGTTAGAATCTTATTCATCAGCAGGTAGTCTACCGCAAGTTTTGTTCTGTAACAACTTAAAGGCAGTGGACACTACTGGTAATTACTCAAAATAATTGTTAGCAGAAAACCTTATTTTGTAGCGAGTAATGGGGAGAGGTTGATAGTAGAAAACATTGTAAGAAATGGCTCCCTTTGAAGTGGCATAGTTTTTGAGAAAGAAAGAAGTAATTTTCCACGAAATATGATTAAGAGACCTCCGAACTAGATTTTCAGGTCTCGAAATCAAGCATCTGAAAGCACACAAGTGCGTGTGACAAGGATGTTGTTTTTTTTCATTATTATTTTGCTACTTTGTCGAACCAGCTGAGCTCATTTTATGCATATGTTGAGATACACCAAGTGAGAAGACTGGTCGTTGACAATTACCAATAGCGTCCAGTGTGTATCATTGATGACTAGTGCTCTTTCCCTCTGTAAGAGAAAGCTTGATCGCAACATACCTTCAGATGCACAGAGATTGAGGATTAGAAACAGTTGTCCCTGTAGGCGTGACGTCATTTCAAGCAACTCACAGCAGCGATTGACATTCTCATCACAGGTGTTTATCTATCAGAAATAGGAAAAGATGAAGAGATCATAGAATACAAATTAGAAATGAATTTACAAATTAAAATCAATCAAATTTAGTGTAAACAATAACATTACTCTCACATTCATGAAGAGATTGTTAATAACTCTGTATCATTATTGGGTTTTTTTTTTCATGAAGAAAATGAAAAATACATTAATATTTCCCAAAATCCAATGTAAACAACAAGTAAGGGGAAATAATTTTACATTACAAACTTTCTACAATTAAAAATACAATTTTATCAATAGTTTGAAAGTGATTTGGATGCATATGACTCTTGTGCATATATTTAACTGTCAACTGTTAACTGCTGTCAACTCACTTGCGCCGTCAACTCGCCGTCAACTCCTCCAATATACATTTAAAATCCACTTAAGAAGCATAGAACTGTAAAGTATCAAGTATCAAGTTTTAGGTAATATTTCGGAATAAAAATTGATTTTTTGTTTTTCTCATGAAAAAATTATCTCGAAGCAGCAAAACTGTCGGCCGCCATCTTGCTTTTTCACATTGATTAGTCTTGGCCAAAGATGTCAATGATTGGTACTTTTTTTTTATCAACACAAAGTCGTTTTTGTGAATGAATTTTTACCGAAAACCATGAGAAATATGTAGTTTAGCCCAGACTTAACAGTACACTTCCGTGCCCCTTTTATAGATTTTTCATGTAAATTTAATGAGTTGACGGCACGAAAATGAGTTGACGGCAAGTCGGCGAGTTGACGGCAAGTAGTAGGACCGGTTCAAGTGTTCTGTTAATTTTTAAAGTGCATTTAAAAATTCTTGTCGTGAGTTGTCGTGAGTTGTCGGTATTTTAGTGCGACCGTACCTCCATGATTCAGTGTGTGCAGTTAGCAGGCAATAAAAACTTACCAAAAAATTGTCACTCCATTTATCCAGTTTCTCCTGCAAAAGCGAAAATGCCTCAGTCTTTGACAGCCTTCTAAGCGATTCAGCCATTTTCAATCACTTGACTTTCCAACACCAGAAGTCATAAAAATACCCGAGTTGTTCTGCAACTTGTCTTTTTACTCTGGTTCTGCCAAAGTACACACAGTTAATCGCTTCCGTCAACAACGTTAGGTACGCCACGCATGCGTATCGCGCCTCAGTGGAAGCTGTGTACTAGGTACCAGACAGTATTTTCATCTATTTACCTTCGAAGTGATTTAGGGTACCAGACTTTTTGATCCCATAGAAACCGACGCTACCGAGATTTGCGGACACACGAGGGGAATAATGACTTGACACTTATCGAAGAGGGCGCTATATAAAAGGACCGTTACCTAAACATAGCGGTACTACTTATTATGGGAACCGTAATATTAATTAAAGTTGCCATTGCATCTGGCGCTGCTGAGAGTACTACTAATGATATAATAACAGTCTGACAGATTCAAACACTAATTTGAAAATTGGTTATTGGATGATAATAGCTGCTTTGGCATTTATTCAGCTTTGGTAAATGAATTTTCTGTTTGAATCGTTGTAAGCGAGGTTGTGGAATATTGGCTTGCAAATCTTTATGTGCAGTGATTGGGGGGGGGGGGGGGGGGGGCAATGCGTGGAATCCAGATGTCCCAGTTTGCTGATAACAGTGTGCACTTGTGTCCTACTAGGCCTAATGGTGCAAAACAAAATCCGAATTTTTCGAATGCAAAATGTCTCTGTTCATTAATGGAAGTAAATAAACAAGTTTTGCATATTATATTATATGACATTCAAAACTAAATGCTGGTCTGTTATATAATGTTACAATGGTGTGGTTGCCAGTTCCTTCTAGCAAGTCTTTGCTTTCCATGGATATGTAGATCACTGCCAGTAGTAAGAAATGGCACTTTGGCAGGATTGGATATAATAACAAAAAAGGAAGAAACCAGTGTCCATTGATATCATCTTTGAAAATTAATTGCATTGAATTACACCACTTCTGCTTTTTTTTAAATTTCTGAAAACAAAATTAAAATTGATTTTTGGGGGTTGAACAAAGAATTGACTAGAGTGGGATTCGAACCAACGACCTACGGATTAACGTGCCGGCGCTCTACCAACTGAGCTATCTAGCCCTATAGTGGTAGTGTCCCTATTTTGTCAATTATGTTTGTTTGGGGGTGCCAGTCAGAAGCCATACAACCGTTAACTGCCGTGTAGCCAAGGATCACACCCAAATTGCCCAGTCAGTTTCCCTTGCGGTTAATATTGATATCTGAAACAAAATTAAAATTAAAACCTTGTAAAAACTAAACATTTCCGAATATACTCCAGAAACCAAGTACTAGTGTGCAATATTATTTACATAACCATTAAAAAAATATCAAACTCTTGTCCGTTTAGAAGGAGTTTTTTAATTCGTAATCTCCAGTGTGGTTATGTGTTATTGTAAAACCTAGACATTTGTGACATAAAAAAAATAAATATGATAATTTAAAACGTAAAACAATGCTTTTTTGGGGAGGCCGGCATTCGAACTCAGACACGTCGTCTGAAGTTTGGCAGTCACTGCGCCACAACTCACTG
Organism: Asterias amurensis; assembly: GCF_032118995.1. NCBI lineage: Eukaryota > Metazoa > Echinodermata > Asteroidea > Forcipulatida > Asteriidae > Asterias > Asterias amurensis. The sequence goes on from NC_092651.1 coordinate 9,691,238, forward strand.
AGCTAATCTGGTAGTGCTGTCAGGGAACACTATATAACGCATCATATGGTCTTCTGTTCACGTCCCAGTGATCACACGACCGTCCCACAATGCACCTGGATTTATTTTGCCTTATAAGAATTAAAATCGGGTCTGGCAAGCACCAACGTGCTAGGGCGATTCGTTAGGCGCTGGTACTGTCTCTGAATTCCGGATTGGTATGAGCCACTGGTCCCGAGTTCGATCCCGGCCCCTCGCAATAATACGAAACAAGGCATTAATTACTGGGAAAGACACCAGTATGGTTTGGGAGCCGCTTTGTTTACCCTGAGCGAGGGGGGCAAGGACTGCTAGGGATGAGAGATAGGGAAGGATATACTGTGAAGTCGGTTGTCATACCAGAAGGGTGCTCCATGGAAGCCGGTAAGGGGCCTCTGTTAGTGGTGTATGTGTTGCGCGGACCATACATTGCAATGGGGGAATAACCCGAATCGCGGCTCCTGAATACCTGACAAATCGCAGAGTAACTTTTTGTCTTTTATTTTGATAATATTTTTATTATTCCATGTTGTATGTTTTATTTAATCAGAAAGATCGACGGCAAAGAGAAGCACACTCCCAAACATAAAATAATAAAGAAGACAATATAAAATTAAGTTAAATAATAATGTATCTCGTCGCGACAATTTATTTGAAAGAATTGTTTTATATGTTTAGTGTTAAAAAAAAAAAAACAGTTAGGCGCTTACCACCTCAAGCAATTATCCAACAAATAGATGTTTAAAGGCTTTGTTATCCTTTGGCGTTTTTGGACTGTTTTATTGTTTTAATTATAATATAGTATAAAACCGAACCCGGGTAAGGTCTGAGTATACAGTGCTAACACACATCGATATATATTGGTAAAAACCAAATTAATATTCTTTATCCCCGATCACCCGATGGAAATTTAACATTTATTAAATTGTTTGCAGTACCTGCTGCTATAACATGGGATTCGAACTGCCTCTAACTACAGGAAAATATCGGTGGTCTAGTTGGTAAGACATTGCCTTTGATACACAGAGGTCGTGGGTTCGAATCCCACCCGAGTCTTTTGTTATTTTTTTTCTTCACAAAAGTCGGGTTAGTACTGAGTATATACAGTGCTCAAATATTATTTATCCCCGATGCAAATTTAACATCTATTATTTATATGTTAGAGTTGTACAACTGTGAACATTTGTTTTCATCGTGGTTTTTTTTCTTCGTTTGAGTTATCCTGAAAACTCCTGTGCTAGTGCTGTCTAGGTAGAAAGAATAATCCCTTTAGGAAAACACCATCTGAGAAGCGTTTAAAATCAAACTCTTGTGGGGAATAAGTAATAATATCTTTGTCCATAACTGCAGTTCTTTGAAGTGAAATGACTCTTAAAATGCATTTTATACTATCCAAATCTGCTTTACTTCTCTTTATACCACGTACGTTTTCTGGCTAGAATTGTAGGCCTATTAACATACACAACTTATAGTTTATTGTCTATACATTCCGCCCAGAGTAGTTTAAAGGCAGTGGACACTATTGGTTAATCTCCAAGACTAGCCTTCACAGTTGGTGTATCTCAACATATGCATAAAATAGCAATTTTGAGTAACATCCAATAGTGTCCACTGCCTTTAAAGGCAGGACAGCTCTTTTCAGAACTGGGAAGTCTCCCGAACAATCCGATAAATCTACTCCGCGGCAGTTCTCTAAAGAACAAACTCTACCTGGCAAGTCAAATTCACACTTGGTGTTACTGCAAACCAAATATTATTACCTCACCATTAAATGCCTCAAATCATATAGACCTTTTACTTGTTCATTACTTTTTTTTCAACAATTTACTTATCAAGGAATAGTTATTTTAGTACTTTCGTAACAAGCAGAAACTACTTGACTATGACCACCAAACAATTTATCCACCCCCCCCCGTCTCTTTTTGGTCGTGATTTTCAACGGGCTAAATCGCTGTCCCAAACAAATATTGTCAAAACCTTCTCATCAGCTCATACTCATTTTAGCATTATCATAACAGGGGGAATCTAGCAACCTAGACCGTAGCCGGTAAAATCTTTACAACATGTAAGGACTGAATCTGTCTATGTCCCCGCTGTAGCGAAGTAAAAATGAGACCGTTAAGTTGGCATAGCGCCCTCACTTTGCTCTGTGATCCTCGATTTATCTATTGTTCGTTTCTGTCGTGGGGAGTCATAGAGTTGTAGGAGTCCTACAATGACCAATGTGATGTTGAATTGAAATTCTGGGATTCTTTATAGTTAAATTCTTCACAGTTTCTATTGTGCACTATTGCCAGTCCAATCAAGCTTCACACAAATAATTGCCAGTAAATTAAACCAAGTTTACCTTGGAGAAGATGCTATTAGGCAAAGCACTTTGCACACGGTTACGTGCAACGTCGGGCCGAGCACAAAACAAACCATTTACTTAGTCTCGTTATACACAAAATTAGAACTATAATACTGGAAAGGAAGAATATTCCGGAGTTTGTAACATGAGACCTTACCGGTGGCTGACGTTGACAGTAATGGGTTAACACAGATTTACCAATAATCACTCGATGTCATGTGTTTGTGCACGGAAAGTATTGGTTTTACAATGCCCTCATTGTAATGATTTTGCTTCAAATATTTTCAAAAAAAAAATCTCCCGAAAGGCTGCAAATCCCTTTGTTTTCACCCTGAAATTATTTATTGAGAAGGTGTAGCTGTCAGCTACGAGTCGGACAACTTCGCGATCCCCCTTATCACAGCCCGACTTCACGCCGTACACAACGCAAAAACCACGGCGCTTGAGCTCGCTGAAACCTCAGCAATTTACGTAGTCCAGCCAAACTCTCAAAAGAAACCTCTTTTGTAGTAGAATACTGGAAATATCAAACAGCAAATGTGATTTAATTCATTTTCACCAAAAAAACAACTACTTGATTATAACCACCAACATCCAAACAAAGTTACCCCCACACTCCCCCCTCTTTTTGGTCGCGAGTTTCAACGAGCTATAAATACTGTCCCAAACAAATATTGTCAAAACCTTCTCATCAGCTCATGCTCATTTTAGCACTATTATTACAGGGGGAATCTAGCATCCTAGACTATAGCCGGTGAAATTTTAAACCAAGTGGTTGACCACATTACACTATGTAAGGACTGAATCTGTCTATCTCCCCTCTAGAGCGAGGTAAAAATGAGACCGTTAAGTTGGCATAGCGCCCTCACTTTGCTCTGTGATCCTCGATTTTTGTATTGTTCTTTTCAGTCGTAGGGAGTCATAAAGTTGTATGAGTCCTACATTGACCAATGTGATGTTGAATTGAAATTCTGGAATTCTATAGTATTTAATTATTCACCGTTTCTGTTGTGCACTGTTGCCAGTCCAGACAAGTTCCACACAAATAATTGCCAGTAAATTAAATCAAGTTTACCTTGGAGAAGATGCTATTAGGCAAACCAATGAGCTTTGCACACGGTTACGTGCAACGTCGGGCCGAGCACAAAACAAACCATTTACTTAGTCTCGTTATATACAAAATAAACCTCTTTTGAGCCGAATACTGGAAATATTTAAACAGCACAATAATGACCATCAAAATCCAAACAACGTTACTCACTCCCCCCCCTTTTTTTGGGGGGGGGGGGTCGTAAGTTTCAACGGGCTTAAACGTTTTCCAAAACAATGTTGTCAAAACCTTCTCATCAGCTCATGTTAATTAATAGTTTAGCACTATTATAACAGTGGGAATCTAGCAACTTAGACTGTAGCCGGATAAAATTTTAACCAAGTGGATGACAACATTACACCACGTGAGGACTGAATCTGTTTATGCCCGTAGTAAAAATGAGACCGTTAAGTTGGCATAGCGCCCTCATTTTGCTTTGTGATCCTCGATTGTTGTATTGTTCTTTTCAGTTGAAGAGAGTCATAGAGTTGTAGGGGTCCTACAATGACCAATTTCATATTGAATTGAAATTCTGGAATTCTATATTATTTAATTGCTCACAGTTTCTATTGTGCACTGTTGCCAGTCCAACAAGCTTCACACAAATAATTACCAGTAAATTTACCTTGGAGAAGATGCTATTAGGCAAACCAATGAGCTTTGCACACGGTTACGTGCAACGTCGGGCCGAGCACAAAACAAACCATTTTACTTAGTCTCGTTACACAAAACTAGAACTATAATTCTGGAAAGGAAGAATATTCCGGAGTTTGTAACATGAGACCTTACCGGTGGCTGACGTTGCCAGTAATGGGTAAACACAGATTGACCAATGTTCACTCAATGTCATGTGTTTGTGCACGGAAAGTATATGGTTTTACATTGCCCTCATTGTAATGATTTTGCTGCCAATATTTTGAATAATAATCTCCCGAAGAAGCTGCAAATCCCTTTATTTACAACCTCAGATTATTTGATGAGAAGGGGTAGCTGTCAGCTACGAGTCGAACTTCGCGATCTCCCTTATCACAGCCCGACTTCACGCCGTACACAATGCAAAAACCACGGCGCTTGGGCTCGCTCAAACCTCAGTAATTTACGTAGTCTAACCATACTTTCAAAAGAAACCTGTTTTGTAGTAGAATACTGGAAATATCAAACATAAAAAAGCTACTTTACTATGACCACCAAAATCCAAACAACGTTACTCCCCCCCCCCAAGTTTCAACGGGCTAAAACGCTTTCCAAAACAGTGTTGTCAAAACCTTCTCATCAGCTCATGTTAATTAATAGTTTAGCACTTTTATAACAGTGGAAATCTAGCAACCTAGACTGTAGCCGGTAAAATCTTAAACCAAGTGGATGAAAACATCACAGTATGTAAGGACTGAGTCTGTTTATGTACGTAGTAAAAATGAGACCGTTAAGTTGGCATAGCGCCCTCACTTTGCTCTGTGATCCTCGATTTTTTCATTGTTCTTTTCAGTCGTGGGGAGTCATAGAGTTGTCTAATGACCAATGTGATGTTGAACTGAAATTCTGGAATTCTATATTATTTAATTGCTCACAGTTTCTATTGTGCACTGTTGCCAGTCTAAACAAGCTTCACACAAATAATTGTCAGTACATTAAACCAAGTTTACCCTTGAGAAGATGGTAGTTGCAACGACGGGCCGAGCATTAAACAAACCATTGACGTAGTCGCTTTATACACCAATTTAGAACTCGAATTCTAGAGTGGAAGAAAATACACAAAAGCTAATTAATGTGCAACAATATAAGAAAACTGTTGCAGTGTCCAACGTGCCCGCTGGCCCTATCCCTATTTATGAGTATTTCGACGCTAACAACTATACTTCTTTTTCCACATGACCTGCCAAGTCCAAGACTATGACCACCAACATCCTGAACGTGGCGTTGCAAAAATTACACATTGGCTTTATCACGAAATGATTATAGCAATTTCTTAGTAGGAAACACTAAGTTCCTGACAATGGGTATGTTCAGACAGCGTGCTAACTTAGACCCGAACCGGTCTAACTTTTACGAGCAGCGGGGGGTGGTCGTAAAAATAAAAACCCATTGCGTTCAGACAGCACAGAGTTAAACCCGATCCGGTTTATCTTCGGTTTTAAGAGGTCAAAGTAGACGCGACCCGTTGCTCTAACATCCGGTTTTGTTCATCAGATTCACGCACCGAGTATGCCGAGATACTGAGTGTCCCATGCCCTGGATGATCAGACAGGGCATAATTATTGGATACAAATGGCTCAATCGAACGCGGTAACAGTTTTACCGTTAGGAGGATATGGGCACTTAAAACAAACATGAACACGACTCGAAATTATTTTTTTAAACAAACAAAATATTGATACAAACCGCCGAGAAAACTCACCAAAATATTGTCCATATTCCATGAAACAGAACACGTTTCATTTTTGTGTTTTGTTTTATACCACTGTTTCCGATTTAATAAATACTTTTAGTTTGTACTTCAATCGATTGGAAGTTGCGATCTCTCAAAAGCTGGTGCCGCGATTTTTATTCTGATTCGTTCATAAACACAACTACACACGTGCAAGTTACGTAAATACATGTACTTTGCAGTATTTTCCCAACTTCCCAACAACGTGGTGATATTGCTGGCGTAGGGAATTTCCCCTACACACAGCCTCGCGCCCACTGCAGTTCATTCTCCAAGATTGAAAGTAATAGAAAGGCACATCCACGGGATCGGTGATGGATAACTATGGGATATCAGAGAGTGATCACTATGGGATGGCAGCGCTGTACATGTGAGAAGCATTACAAAAATGCTTCTTCGCTGCGCTCGTAGTATACGCATGAAAAACAGTTTCAATTTATTGTAGGACACTCAACAAAAAAAGCTTGGAAAATATAATTTTGTTTCAGAATTTAATAAATCATGGGCGTGGGCCTGTGTTAAACTGCATACACCGATCGAGAGGGTTTCGCCAACTCGGTAAGCGGCAAGAAAGTAATATAAATACTCGGTGCTTTTCAGCATCAGAGGCAACAGAAACCGTATACAAATACTCCGGGTCCCGGGCGTGTGCATTGAACCACACATAGGGTCGTACGTTGTGAGTTAAAACCGGATGTCATTCTGTCCACACGCAGTGTTAAAAGATAAACCCGAACCGGTTTAGACTTAGACCGCCTCGCTGGACGGTTTAAGTTTTGGGGTTTAAACCCGATCCGGTCTAACTTTATTTGCGTTCACACGCACAAAAGTTGAACCCGAACCGGTCTAAGTGGACTTAGACCAACTTTAGTACGGCGTGTGAACGACCTCAATGTCCTTCAAAGTCGTAAAGTAATTCCCAGTGGAGCCGCTAAAGTTGGTTGTTAAGCGCTGTTTATCAGATTAAAACACTGTCCCAAACAATGCACTTTGTCAACAATACCTTCTCATCAGCGTATATACTATTTAAGCATTTTTAGAAGAGAAGGGGAAACAGGTATGCTAGACTGTGGCCGGTAAACCCTAAACAAGGCGTTGACATACATTAACATATATTATACTTGAATTTACGTCCCTGCATAGGTCCACAGTAAGCGGAATCGTTTATTGCCATCGCTAAGCTTACTCCACGAATTAAAAACAATGGCTTACAGTCGTAAATGTATCATTTCATTCTAGTTATATATTAATTTCAAGAAGTCCGGATTGAGATGCGTATCATCTTGAAGCGACTAAGTTTCCCATCAGACATACCAACCCTCCAGGCCCCCTTACTCACGGTCAAGGAATTACTGTCGCTTTTTGAGATTCTCGGGGCAGAAAATCGAATAATATTTAGATGTCTCGACTAGATAGTCGTACTTGTTTGTGACCGTTAAACTGACAGAGCGCCCTCACCGGGCTAAGTCATTACCCATTGTCATTGTCGGTGCTTTTTGTTCAAGAAGTTGGTGGAGTCCCATAAGGTCCAATATGATGTGGACTTTGAATTATATTTCATTCCAAGGGAAATCCTTAGCATGGCCTCCATTGTTTTGTCCTCTCAGCCTCGATATGAAGGTTCGCATAACGAGTGCAAAGATTGTTGTTTATCAGCAGTAAATGAAGAAATGGGAAATGTACTTTGTAATGTGTAATAGGTTACACGCCGACTGTATGCGTGTGTGTACTTCTGAAAGATTTAACTTGTATTTGACAAACTTATTGTTCCACCATAAAGAAGAAAACGAAACAAAATAAAAATAACAATAATTGTGCTCATGTGCAAATTAATACTGGGCGACCCTTCACATCCTTATTCATTTTACCAAGATGTAAACTCATGTGGTAGGCCTACTATTTTGATGTTTTGTTTGTAGACCTTTATTGGCTTTCCCTCTTACTAGGTTGCAATACGACAAATATTCTAACAAGATCACTCATTAATTTACAGAGTGTAAAATCATTCAAATTAAAGGTTAAACTTGGCAAATTTACTGCATGTGTTTTTACTATTAAAAACAAAGCAATCGGATCATTATAAACTAGTGCCACCATTTGTTTGTTTCTCTGGTCTGAAACCAAATGCAACCAAACCGAGGCTGACAGGGACATTAGTCTGGTCCCTTAGTTCTAACTTCACAATCTGTATGTGTTATTGTTATTGCAGTCAGGAACACCGGACGGCAAAGAACGATGGAAGGGGCTTCGATTACGGCTCAGTGGAGATTGAAATGTTGGTTGCTGTTGATACTTAAAGTGGTAAGTCAAACAAGATTTTTTTATTGTACAATATGAAAGCCCCAATTAGTTATACATCTAGTCAATATTGAATGGTATGGAAAACAACCGCATGACTTGTTTGTCCCCTAAGTGGCAATCACTTTCCAACGTGCGTTTAGGGACTGTGACAGTTTAGGGGAAAGGCGTTGTATAGACTCATAGAATCCCACAATGACACTGCTATTATTCTAGGCATGGGAATTATATAATACTACAAAGGATGGTTGCAGTTGGCATTGTTCTGATGGTAGTAGTCAATCTGTACAAGTCTGAAATCGTACATCCCCCTATCGTAGCTTGGTATGCAATAGGTTCATAGGTGAATAGCATCCAGTGCAAAAGTATTTTAACAATGGTCCGTTTGCCAAGTGCTTCTGCCAGCTCGTCATTGCTTCATTTAGCTATGCCAACCACTGCGAGAACAGAAAATACACTTTGGCTGGTCTTTTCTTAATGGACTGGCTAAAGGTATTTTGACCCTTAACCTCGATAGAACACATTCCATCTATAAATATCACCTATGACCTTTGTTTACACCGAAAAGGGACATAAATTAATTTAAAAATTGTTAAAAAGCGTTTTAAAAAAATGCGTTGTAATATTATTGTTATAGAGAAGCGTGCTTTGTTTGTAAAGCAGATAAAACATTAAAAGAGGGGAACCAATGCCTATTAATAAAATCTTAAAATTAATTGCAAAGTTAACACAGATTTGTACACGTAAGCGTGCGCTCTTCCCCAAACAAAATGGTCATGTTTTTTGCTGCGAGGGACCCTGTTCACATAGGAACCGTAACAATTTTTTTAGGATAATAATCTTTGAAAAATAATTGAATATTGAGTCGTACAGTTAAGCTTGCCTTTTAATTTAAAAAATTTCATGAAAAAATAATAACGTTCAGTTTAAAAAAAATTGTTCTTAAAAGCTTGGACTACGTTTTAATATATTTTGTTGTCACGAGTAATTTTATGCCTCGAAATAAATGTATCTAAACCTATATTATGAAAGGGCTAATGCCTGGCCCTTTCTCGTTCAGTATTTGACACTTTCATTTGCTGCGAGGGACCGTGTTCACATATAGGGACCGTACAACAAACTTTTTTGGATATGACTTAAGGTTGCTCGAACTTAGCATTGTACTGGTCTGTTCTGTTATATAATGTTACAATGGTGTGGTTGCCGGTTCCTTCTAGCTAGTCTTTGCTTCGCATAGATATGTAGATCACTGCCAGTAGTACGAAATGGCACTTTGCCAGGATTGGATAGAATATTACAAAATGGGAAGGAAGAAACCAGTGTCCATTGATAAAATCTTTGAAAATTATCTGCATACAAAAATGTTGAATTGTACGGATCGCTTGCCCGTAAATTTTAAATTTCATGAAAAAAATATTAAATTTTAATTTATTGTTTTTCTTTTTTCTTTTTCTGAAAAGCTTGAACTACGTTTAAATATTGTTTTTTGTTTTTTTGCCATTAAATAAATGTATCCAAACTGATATGAAAGGGCTATTGCCTGGCCATTTTTTGATCAGTATTTGACACTTTCATTTGCTGCGAGGGACCGTGTTCACATATAGGGACCGTACAACAAACTTGTTTGGATATGATTAAAGGTTGCCCGAACTTAGCAT